>NC_137329.1:99033778-99633778 GCF_965287045.1 Carcharhinus amblyrhynchos
GGTGGGAGGGGGGTGGGTGGGTGGGTGGGAGGGGGGTAGGGGGGTGGGTGGGTAGGGGGGTGGGTGGGTGGGTGGGAGGGGGTGGGTGGGTGGGTGGGAGGGGGGTAGGGGGGTGGGTGGGAGGGGGGTAGGGGGGTGGGTGGGTGGGTGGGAGGGGGGTAGGGGGTGGGTGGGTGGGTGGGAGGGGGGTAGGGGGGTGGGGGGTAGGGGGGTGGGGGGTAGGGGGGTGGGTGGGAGGGGGGTAGGGAGGGGGGTAGGGGGGTGGGTGGGTGGGTGGGTGGGAGGGGGGTAGGGGGGTGGGTGGGTGGGTGGGTGGGAGGGGGGTAGGTGGGTGGGTGGGTGGGAGGGGGGTAGGGGGGTGGGTGGGGGGTAGGTGGGTGGGTGGGAGGGGGGTAGGTGGGTGGGTGGGAGGGGGGTAGGTGGGTGGGTGGGTGGGGGGGGGTGGGTGGGTGGGTGGGAGGGGGGTAGGTGGGTGGGTAGGTGGGTGGGTGGGTGGGTGGGAGGGGGTAGGTGGGTGGGTGGGTGGGTGGGAGGGGGGTAGGTGGGTGGGTGGGTGGTGGGAGGGGGTAGGTGGGTGGGTGGGTGGGTGGGAGGGGGGTAGGTGGGTGGGAGGGGGTTAGTAGGGGGGTAGGTAGGTGGGTGGGAGGAAATCTGGGGGGGTGGCAGATCTTGAGCGGGGGGATTTAGGGATGGGGTGTCGACGGTGGTGGGGTACTGGGGGAGGGGTGGGGGGTACTGGGGGAGGGCGGGGAGGAGCCTCACTGGGTGTTGGGGGGTGTCTCTGAGCTGTGGGGCCTCGCACTGACCGGGATTCGGCAGCGGCCGCGCCGCCGCCTCCTCACCGGGACACGTATCACTGACAAACCCTCAGCAAAGCGCGGCTCCCGGGCACAGAGCCACGGCCTCAAACTCCTCCCCGGAGCCATTCACACTCTCTCCCTGCCTCAAATGCTTCTTGCCGCCGCCGCCATTTACCGTTACAGCGATTCCGATTCGGGCCTTCAGCAACTCCGGGAGCCGCTCACACACTCACACAGCTCCGTCACTTCCTCCACCCCGGGAGCGGCTCCGTCCCGGGGCCCTGGCCCCCCCCAGCAGTGGTTCCGTCCCGGGACCCTGGCCCCAGGGGGCAGCTCCGTCCCGGGACCCTGGCCCCAGGGGGCAGCTCCGTCCCGGGACCCTGGCCCCCTTGGTGCAGCTCCGCCCTGGGGCCCTGCCCCCCCCCCCCCCCCCACCCCCAGCAGTGCCTCCATCCTGGGACCCTGGCCCCAGGGGGCAGCTCCGTCCCGGGACCCTGGCTCCTTCGTGGGGGGCGGCTGCGTCCCGGGACCCTGGCTCCTGGGGGGCCGCCTTGGGATTCTGGCCCCAGGAGGCTAAAGACCATTTTGAGCTGGTACCCCAATCTCACAGTGCCCTGGGAGACCCCTCCCTCGGTGTCTCATCATCCCCAATCATCAGCATGTTTCCCCACCCCCCCCCCCCAACAGTGGTCCTCAGCATTGGAACCTTTCCAATAGCACCCGCCTCCTCCATGACCATCGACATGCTGCACCCTGGAAAGCTCTGTCTGCATAGCCTACCACCCTCCCTCCCTCCCCCACACTCCCAGGCCCTACTGAAGCCCTTCTGGCACTGCCAATTGGGCACTGCCCAACCATTTCCCTGACCACTGAGAGGCTTCAGTGGCCTCTGAATTGTCTGGTGTGGCCATCATGCCTAATCTCTGGTGGAGACTAGTAGTGATTCGCGCCAGCCTTGAGCTGCACTGGAAGGTCAGAAGGTCCTGAGTGCTTGGAGATCCAGCATTGAACAGGCTATAAATGCTACTTTAAATATGCTAATTCAGTTTACATCATTAGAAATGGACCAGGGTAATTGCAAATCTTTTGGTTCTGGGTGCAAAACCAATTTCTTAGGCTCACACACTTTTCTGGGATCTGCACCTGGTGAGGCAAGGTCAGAAAATTATGTCCCCTCATCTCTGTTTTAAATAGCCAATTCTTTATTTTTAAACAGTGACTTCTAATTCTAGATTGTCCCACGAGAGAAAATATCCTCTCCACGTTCACCCTATCAGGATCCCGTAGGATCTTGCGTTTCAATCAATTTGCCCCTTACTCTTGTAAACATCAGCAAATACAAGTCGAGCCTGTCTAATCTTTCCTCATAAGACAAAAATCCATTCCAGGTATTATTCTGGTAAACCTTCCCTGAACTGCTTCCAATGCACTTAATCCTTTCTTAAATAAGATGACCAATTCTGTAAATAGTATTCTAAATGTAATCTCCCCAATACTCCAGAGAACTGAAGCATAACCTCCCTATCTTTATATTCAATTCCCCTCACAATAAGTGATGACATTCTATTAGCTTTGCCACTTGCTGTACCTGTATATTAGTCTTTTGTGATTCATGCACCAGAACACAACATCCTCAGAGCTCTGCAACCTCTCACCATCCAGATAATATACTTATTCTTCCTGCCGAAATTGACAAATTCACGTTTTGCCACATTGTACTCCATTTGCCAGTTGTTTGTCCATTCACCTATCTATATCATTTTGTAGCCTCTACATGTCCTCTCCAAAATTTACTTTCCCATCTATCTTTGTGTCACCAGCGAATCTGGTGACAATCCCTTCAATTCCTTTTATATAACTTATAAACAGTGAGGTCCCAGCACTGATCGCAAGGGCACAGCACTTGTTATACTCTTGCCAACCTGAAAAAGATCCATTTATTATATTGCCTGCTTCCTGTTAGCCATGAATTTCATGAGCTTTACCACGAGCTTTTTATTTACTGCAATAGCCTTTGATTTGGCACTTTATCAAATGCCTTCTGGAAGTCTAAAGTACAATACTGGTTTCCCTTTATCCACTGCATAGTATCTCCAAAAAAACTCGAAGTTGATTAAGCATGTTTTCACAAAACCATGTTGTTTCCCTTGAGCTTATCCAGCTGCTCAGTAATAACTTCTTTATTAACAGCTTATAACACTTTCCCTATGACAGGCATTAAGCTAATTGACTTGTAGTTTCCCGCATTCTGTCTCCTTCCCTTCTGAATAATAGTTATATTTGCTATCTTCCAATCTAATGAGGCCTTCTCCAAACCTTGGAATTTCCAGAAAATTAAAATAAATGCATCAGTAATCTCACTATGTGGTGGCGTAGTGGTATTGTCATTGGACTAGTAATCCAGGGAGCAGGAGTAATTCAGATCCCACCGAGGCAAATCATGAAATTTGAATTCAATAAAAGCTGGAATTAAATGTCTAATAATAACCATGAAGCCATTGTAAAGATTCGCTAGAGCCCTTTAAGGAAGAAAATCTCCCATCCTTAACTGGTCTTGCCTATGCGTGATTCCAGACCCACCGCAATGTGCTTGACTTTTACATGCACGCTGAAATATTTCAAGCAAGCCATAAATGCAGGCCCAGCCAGCAACGCCCACATCCCTCCAAAATGAATTTTAAAAGTTACTTCTTAGAAAACCCAAGGATGAAGTCCATCAGGACTTAGATGCTTGATGGGTCACAGTTCCAACAATTTACTCAGTACCACTTTACTGGTGACTAATATTCCTGAATTTCTCCCTCCCTTTTGTTTCCTGGTTTATAGTTGCTTTGGGATGTTACTTCTATCTTCTATAGTGAATTATAGACTAAAAAGAAATATCTGATCATTTCAAATGCCATCGCCTTGTTTCCCAATATCAGTTCTCCAGGCTCAATTTCAATAAGATCAACTCTTTTCATTTTTAAATCTTTATAAAAACTCTTGCTACTTGTTTAGATTTGTCTGGCCATCTTTTTCTTGTACTCTAATTTTTTCTTATTAATCTTATAATTATCTTTTGTTGTTCCTTATATTTTGTTCAATCTTCTGCCATTTATCTTTGCGCAATTATACGCTTTATATTTCAAGTTTTATACTCTCTTTAACCTTTTCATTTAAACATGGATGGTGGGTCTACCCCTTAAACTTTTTCTTAGTTGGAATGTATTTATTTTGTATATTCTGAAATATTCCTTTAAATGTTTGCCACTGCATCTCTATTGACCTATCCCTTAACCTCATTTCCCAATTCACTTTTACCAGTTCTGCTTTCATACCCGTATAATTGCGCTTATTTAAGTTTAAGAATATTCTCAGACCCACTCCTCCCTCACTCAAACTGAATGTAAAATTCAGTCATATTATTGTCACTGCTACCAATGGGCATCTTCATCATAAGACAGAATTAATGAATGGAAGGCTGGTTTGCGTGATGGATTGGGCTACTTTCACAACCTTTTGTAGTTTCTTGCAGTCTCGGGCAAAGCAGGAGCCATACCAAGCTATAATACAAACAGAAAGAGTGCATCTGTAAAAGAGCCGTAGCTGACATGCCAAATTTCCTTCGTCTTCTGAGAAAGTAGAGGGGTTAGTGGGCTTTCTTAATATAGCGTTGGCATGGGGGGATGAGGACAAGTTGTTGGTGATCTAGGCACCTAAAAACTTGAAGCTGTCAACCCTTTCTACTTCATCCCCGTTGATGTAGACAGGGGCATGTTCTTTACGCTTCCTTAAGTTGATGACAATTTTCATTTTGTTGACATTGAGGGAGAGATTATTGTTGCCACACCAATTCACCAGAATCTCTATCTCATTCCTGTACTCTGTCTCACCATTGTTTGAGATCCAACCCACTATGGTGGTGTCGTCAGCAAACTTGAAAATCTTATTGGTGGGGAATTTAGCCACACAGTCATAGTTGTATTCGGAGTATAGTAGGAGGCTGAGAACACAGCCTTGTGGGGCACCGAGGTTGAGGATGATCATGGAGGTGCTTATCCTTACTGATTGTGGCCTGTGAGTTAGGAAGTTCAGGATCCAGTCACAGAGGAAGGTGCCGGGGCCTAGGCCACGGAGTTTGGAGATGAGTTTCGTGGGAATAATGGTATTGAAGGCTGAGCTATAGTCAATAAATAGGAGTCTGACATAGGTGTCCTTGTTTTCTAGGCGTTCCAGGGTTGAGTGCAGGGCCAAGGAAATGGCTTCTGCTGTGGACTTGCTATGACTTGTCAGCATAAGTCCGGATTATCGTCCAGGTCTTGCTGCATTTGGACATGGACTGCTTCAGTTCTGAGGAATCACATATAGTACTAAACATTGTGCAATCATCAGCAAACAACCCTGCTTCTGACCTTATGATGGGACCTTATTGATGAAACAGCTGAAGAAGGGTTGACTGTAGGACACTGTAGAACAGTGCTTTTCAACCTTTTTTTCTGGTGACCTATGCCACGTTCACTTAGTACATAATGTGACAGGTGAGCCTGCTTGGTCCTCACAATATCACTCCAATCAGGTTCACAGGATGAGTGGACAGCATACAGATCAGGTGCAGAATTCAGCCTGTTCCTTTGTGCTGTTTTCACCTTTGTGGAAAAATCCCACCTCGACAATGTAAGTTGTCGTGAAGGGCAATAGCAACAAGATGCTTGTTTTACTCAGCACTGGATACTCCTGTGTAACACACCACAAATCCAGAATGATGACCACCTCATGGATTTGTGGCATATTTTTAACGAACCATCACAAGTCACATGCAGTAGACAGTCTCCTCATTTGGAGTCAGCTGTAAGTTAATAACTGACCTTGGGGTCTCAAACTCAAACGGATTTTAAATACAAACAGAAAATGCTGGAAAATTTCAGGTCTGACAGCATCTGTGGAGAGAGATCAGAGCCAGCATTTCGAGTCTGGGTGACTCTTCATCACAGCTGAATTTTAAACCCATATTTGCTATTATCTCCCTGCATTGTGCATTGGCACAATTGGTAAAATCATACCTCAAGAAATCATCTTTATGCTGCTACGATCCTGATTTTAGTTTCTTTGTAGGCTGTTCACTGGAGGCCCTGTTCATAGCCAACATTAATACTGCTCGTGGACTCGACAGAGAAGCTAATGCTGTCTGGCAGATTCAGATGTGGGATTTTGGTCAGTAGGTTTATCAGCTATTGGTGTCGCTGGTCCTCCCTTTCACATAACAAAATTAACCTTGTCTACAATCTGCTTACTAGAAAGGTGAAGAAAATTGGTGCCAAATGTAAGTACACACAGGATGTTTGGCGCCAAATGCATAGACAGGGCGCACTGAGCTCTTTATTCTTGCCTCATGTGGTCATACACTATACTGCAGCAGGAATTTACCTAGAGAGAAAACGGAATTAAAGTTCAGATGATCTTTGGGGATCATTTTTGGAAAACCATTTGACCCCCACCCCCCCACTTTCTAAAACACCACAATTAGTAAATGAGATCAGGAAAAACCTAGGGATTGGGGGAAAAAAAGTCATCACCTGTTTTAAAAAACAAATTCAAAACACTTTTTGCTTACGGACAGGTTGTAAGAGGAAATTGGTGTGGTTTGTCTGTCCCTTTTCTGTCCATACCTCTCAGAGTCATAGAAATTTATAGCATGAAACAGGTGCTTCAGCCCAATTTGTCCATACCGCCCCCTTTTTTCAAATGACTAAGCGAGTCTCAATTAACAACATTTGGCCCATATCCCTCTATGGCCATCTTACCATTTAATTGCCTAGATGCTTTTTAAAAGACAAAAATTGTAGCCACCTCTACTACTACCACTTCTGGCAGTTTGTTACCTTTATTAAATCTCTAACTTTTTTCAATTCTTACAAAACACCATCAATGTGAAACTTTAGTTCTTGTTTATTTCTCCGCAAATGCTGTCAGGCTTGCTGAATACTCACAGCATTTTCTGTTTTTGTTAAGCATTTCCAGCAACTATAGTATTTTATTTTCATCATCTACCTATCCAGTGATTGGCCAGCAGGGCTGCCAATTATATCAATTACCTTCCTTTGTGGAATTCCTCTGTTGAGTGCAAATGAAGGGGACATTTTAATAAGAAAAGGGTACTGATGTTTTCAAGTACATCTAACGTGCTTTCCCTATCTTGTATTGAAGTAGGTTGTAGGAGACACGCTTTGAGTAACTCGTTTCTCTAGATTGAATCCACACTCCAAAGCATTTGGTTTGTCTGTGAAGTTAATTCCTCACACATCACCTCTAATATTAACATTTTAATAACATAACACTGAACTCCTATGGCTAAAATAGGCTTTAGAAAAACACTTAGGACACGGTGATGCATTTCTAACTGCATGGAAGGCAGATAACTGTATAACACGTGACGTGTGGGTTTTTCAAGACACTGGCACTATTAATAAGTTGCAAAATTTCTAATACTTCGTATTAATCTTAATAACAAATAGATTAGGTTCAGAGAGAGAATGAATGGATTCTTTCTCCATTAGTAAAGTGCCAAATATCATCTCTGGAAGAAAAACATATTTTTCCTATTCTTTTGCATTTTCAGTATTCTTTAGAGTCCCATAAATATTTGCAACAATGATGATGGAACACTAACTGACAGGCATTTCAATATCTCCATGCACATTTTCAATGCTCTGAATGGCTCAATTCTGTCATCAAACTGAAAATCAGTCTTGCTCGAATGATTTTGCAACCCATTAAAATTATATTGGCTTTAAAGATAAAATATCATTTGCAAGTAGCCAAACTGCTTGTTTCAATTTCTTGAATGACAATGTTCCAATATACTTTGAGACTGGTGTAATCCACGAAATGTCACGGAACGTTAGCTTCTTTGGTTTCCTTCTCAAAAATTCAGAGCTTGGTGGTAATTGCACATTTTGCAGCAACGCAATGATGCCTAGTTCAAATTATGAAGTGGATTGGCCTACTCAAATATCTTTAAAGCACACCAACGCCTCTACTTTCTCAGGAGGCTGTGGAACTTCGGCATGTCTGCTACAACTCTGATCAATTTTTAAATATGCACCATAGGAAGTAACCTTTCTGGGTGTATCACAACTTGCTATGTCTCCTGCTCTGACTAAGACCTCAAGAAACGACAAAAGGGTTGTGGATATAGCCCATTGCATCACGCAAACCAGTCTCCCATTCATTGACTTCATCTACACTTCCCGCTGCCTCAGAGAAGCAGCCAGCATAATCTAGGACCCTGTGCATTCCAGACATATTCTCTTCCACCTTATTGTGGGGAAAAAGATACAAAAGTCTGAGGTCATGTACCAAATGACTGAAGAACAGCTTCCTCCCTGCTGCCATCAGACTTTTGAGTGGCCCTATCCCGTATTAAGTTGATCTTTCTCTACACGCTAGCTAAACTGTGACACAACATTCTGCACCTCCTTTCCTACTCCCCAGTTTACTCTATGACCGGTATGTATAGTGCGCAAGAAACAATACTTTTCACTGTATACCAATACATGTGACAATAATAAATCAAAAGAAAATAATGTGCTCCTGTATTCGTTGATATTTATTATTCTGGAATAAATCCCCTCGTCTTGTTAACTTATTTCTCAAAACAATCTGTATGCAGTTAAAAATATATTCTGTCCAATTTCCATTATTGCTATTCTCAACAAAGTATTTCAAGGGAAATGAGCCTGGACAGGATAGAGTTCAAACTAATACCATGCCATTTAATAATTAATAACATATATTGAACTGTGGATGACAAAATTCAGTGTGGTCTACCGACTGCTTAAAAGATTGCAAAGTGCCAGTTTTTCAACAAACATTAATCAATAAAATTCAATGTTAGCTTCAAGCATGTGGTTGAGATTGCAGTCATCCACTGGACTTCTCAGCCATCTCAGAACTCAATTGAACTGGAGCAGTAGGAAGCCATCCTGAGGGACAACCTAAGAAAAAAAATAGGTTGTAGCATGTTCCCCAAAGGCCTCAAACCTTGACTGCATGTACCTGCTTTGATTCCAAATTTCCATAGAATCCCTACAGTGCAGAAGGAGGCCATTCAACACATCGAGTCTGCACCGACCACAATCCCACTCCAGGCCCTATTCCCATAACCCCACATATTTACTCTACTGTTCCCCTGACACTGGCATCAATTTAGAATGGCCAATCAACCTAACCTGCACATCTTTGGACTGTGGGAGGAAACAAGAGCACGCTGAGGAAACCCATGCAGATAAGGGGAGAATGTGCAAATTCCGTACAGACAGTGGCCCAAGGCCAGAATTGAACCCAGGTCCCTGGTGCTGTGAGGCAGCTGTGCTAACGAATATGCCACCATGCTATGATCTCCTATGCACTAAGCTAAGAAAAACTGACTATCCTCAGTTTTGACATTTTCAATGGCTCCAAATTTAATAGCTTTTTGTTTGGAAGAGCATGAGGCACAGTTCCAGATTTTCATTGAGCTCTGCCTGAAGTTGTCCTTCCTGACAGCACCTTTGAACAGTTTACCTCTAAGTTCAAAGTTACATCGTGGTACAGTGGTTAGCACTGCTGCCTCACAGCGCCAGTGACCTGGGTTTGATTCTGGCTCAAGTCACTGTCTGTGCAGAGTCTACACATTCCCCGAGTTTGCATGCGTTCCTTCCGGGTGCTCCAGTTTCCTCCCACAGTCCAGAAGACGTGCCAGTTAGGTGCATTGGCCATGCTAAAGTCTTCCTCAGTGTACCTAAACAGGCACTGGAGTGTGGCGATTTTCTCAGTAACTTCATTGCAGTGTTAATGTAAGCCTACTTATAACACTAATAAATAAACTTTAAACTTAAAAATCTATTGTTCTGACTCCCTTACCAGAGAAAACAGCTTTTGTCATATTATATCCCTTAATCATCATAAACAACTCAGTTTGATCACTCCTTAATCTTCCAGACTAATGAGAATACAAACCTGGTATATGCATTCTGCACTCAATTTAACCAGCATCATTTTGGTTAATCTGTACTGCATCCACTCAAGGCCAAAATATCTTTCTTGGAATTAAGTGTCTGGAACTGAATCAGTAGAACTGCATTCTGGTGCTCTGAGATAAACGTTAATATTGCAGTAGCCTTTTTTAATTATTTTGTATCTGTTCACTATTCATTTTTAAAATCTGTTTTGTGGCTTTCTGACAAGAAACCATGGGCAACTAGGAAGATTTTTAAAGTTTCGTTTACTACTACTGCTATGCTGTTGAAAATGATTGCAAAGATAAGAACATTGCCAGAAAGTATGTTGCTTTCAGACAATACCCTTGGTCATTCCAGAAATGTGAACATTTGTCGGATAACATCAGAATTGACTTTTCTTCTGCACATGTGCACAAGGCTAGTTCCTGGCCTGAAGACATGAATATGGATGAACTGTACTTGTTGGGCCCTTTCCTGATTTGCACATGCATGAGATCAATAAACCGTACATGGGCAACCATTTTCCAGCCTGTGCATGTGCAGGAAGCCCGAGGCTTACTGGGAGCTATAGCTCTCAAATTAAGCAACGTTTTTTTGTCTCTTCTAACACGTTCTCAGAAGAAAGAAAGCTTTAGTACAGCAAAGATTTCTTTACAATGGTTTATCGCTTTCTTCAAAAGAACTGATCAACAAACCTCTAACAAATAGTTTTTCACATACAATACAAATCACCTTTTTATTTGGTTTCACACCTACATGTTGTATTATACAGTTACAAAGGTTTAACCAGAACAAAAGTCCATAACACATAATAAGTACAATTAGCAGAATAAAACATTATAGCATTTTCAACGCTTGCATTTTTCCTACATCATTTCCTAAACTCTGGAAAGAAAACCAACAATTACATGGGTTTTGGCTTTAATCTTAAACGTCTACCAAAGATGGTGAAGATACATTAAAGTTGACTTTGGCAACATAGTAACCAGCTTGTATTTCTATTCTGTACCATAGTTTCAATCTTGCTGGTGTGACTGTAAACCAATTCTCTGTTGGCGTTTCCCTCTTTTAAAAAAGATGTGTGTCAGTCAGATGCAAATATATTTTGCCTAGGTTTCTTAACTTTAACATGGAGAACATGAGATTTTTCTTACTGTGTTCCTCTGCTAATGGAAACCTGTCTTGAATGGGTTCTTTACATCTGCAATAAACACCATGTACATCTGATTGGCACCAATTTCAAAATTATCTTCCTCTCTCATTTCTTCCCCAAAATAGACTTCCTCATCATAACTTTGATTAACACTAGATGAATAAATTTGCACTGAAGGACTTTTCCTCTCAAGTCATTTTCTAGTTTATCCATGAGATGTTCCACAGTCTTCTTCACACATTCATTTTCTTCCCCATAATATCTCAAAGATGGAACTTTTATTTCTGCTTCTTTCATAATTTTAGCTGAACATTTGTTTACTCTCTTTTCCAGTTCTTTCCCAAGCTTGTTAATCTTTACTTTTAGCTCAGCCACTACTCTGGTGTATCAGTTGTCTTCGTTTCAGTGTCATTTTCTGGAACCTTTAAACAAAGTTAACTGCTTCTCATCAACATTCAGTTCCTTATGGGATCTTTATTCCATGGTTATCAACTGTTCTATGAACTCCTTCAATTTACTCATTAGATCCTCAATCTGTTTCTTAACATTTTCCCCAGAGGCTTTTAAATTCTAGACTTGCTCTTCCATACCATATATCTCATCCTTTTGGTTCTCCAAATACTAGTGGGGTTCAAGAATGTTAGTACTTTTTACATGACATTGTTCTAATAGCTGGTTTTCAATTCTGCATTAAAATAACAGTTCTCATTCACTAGAAATTTCTTTTCCACTTCAATGTATTTTTCACATTATTTCATAGAGATTTCTGATGCTTTATGTTTTTTAAGTCTTAATTAAAGATTTGCCTTTGTTAAATGGGCTTTGGCAAGTTTATCATTTAGACATTGCAAGTCCTCATTTAAGTTTTCTGTTTCCTGTGACTGATGCTCAATTGTGCTCTACAATTCTCACTTTTCATTAGCAAACTCTGTGCAAGGAAGTTGATTCTCCACACTGATCGTGTTTTCTTTCAATTACTCATTATTGACAATAAGCTTCTGATATATTTTTTGGTGTTTGGTAAGATCACATCAAATGATCAAATGCCTGTGGCATTAGCATCATCACCATGTTGCGATCTCTGTTAACCAAATCATTATCCAGAATAAAATCTTCCACTTTAATAGGTGACCTAGGAATAATTTCCACCATAACAATTCCATTCACTCAGTCACTTCAGAAATGGACTTCACACAAAGTAGAAGATTTATAAACTTCATGATTATTTCCTTTAAATACCTTTTCCATCAGCCACCAGATCTGCCCCAGAATGTCTCAAGTTTTTAATTTATCTGCTTATTTTGTTGGAGGAGTAAGGGAACACTTATCCCATTGGGATAAAAGATGCAAAACCTTCAGTAGCCTGACTTCCTTTAGCAGTCATCAAAGAAGAATTCTCTGGACGAGACTGAGACATATTCCTTTTCTGTGGCAACACATTTCACCTGTGCCACTGCTACAATTTGAATATCCATTTCCTCTTTTTGTACAATGTTTTTTGAGGATTCCTTAAATATTTCTACAACTGTGATGGGTCTCCCAATTTATTTCCAACAATTAGTTTTAGCATGCCCAGTTTTATTACAGTAGCAGCAGACCATTTCCTCTATGTCACTTTTAGGTACTAGCCTATCTCCTTTACTATGTTGACATTTTTCTATCTGTTCCCCAGAACTAGTATATTTTTGAACACCAGATTTTCTATTCCTCCAATTTTCCTGTTAATTTCAATATGATCGTTTTACCACATGTAACTGTCTTCATGAGATATCGTAGCCTTCAGCTAAAACTGCTGCTTCTTGGATTTTTAAAACTGACACTCATCTAAATAGGTTGTAATTAATAGCTGCTGAAATAATACTTTGGATTTCTTCCATAATCATGATTTGTTCTTAAAACTTTTCTCTACATTAAGCAGTTGAAACCACTGATCCCGCAGCATTCCTTTTTCTCCAGCAAATGGCTGGTTAGGTTTCTTTTTTACAGTGTTAAACTTACTTGATAAGCAATAGGGAAAAACTCACAAGCATTGAGCATTGCTCTTTCAGCCACCTCCTAATCTGCAGATTGCTTTTCTGAAAGGCCAGAACAAATATTCATAGCTGTAGCTATCTGGAAAGTTAAGGTTCAAGCATCTTTTGGCCTCCTGAACTTCACAGCTATCTTTTCAAATGAAGGGAAATATCTTTCAAATCCACCCTCTGAAAATTTAGGCACTAAACAAACAACATTTCACTAAATCCTTGGAAGTGATTTTTCTCTGGCATTGGCTGTCAGTGAAAACGGTGATGCAGGTGCAACATTTCATGAGGGTGGCACAGTGATTAGCACTGCTGCCTCGTAGTGCCAGAGACCCAGGTTCAATTCCAAACTTGGGTGACTGTGTGGAGTTTGCACTTTCTCTCAGTGTCAAATTTCCTCCAGGTGCTCCTGTTTCCCCCACAGTTCAAAGATGTGCAAAGGGTGGGTGGACTGGCCATGTTAAATTGTTCCTTAATGTAGGGGGATTAAGTATGTGGAGTTACAGGGATAGGGCTTGGGTGAGATTGTTGCCAGTGCAGGCTCGATGGGCCCAATCTGCACTATGGGACTCTTGCCAGTGGAGAAAGAACTTAATTTAAATACATTTTAATGCATTGGAAAATGTTTAAAGAGTCTCCCAAAATACCATAAGACATAAGAGCAGAATTAGGCCACTCAGCCCATCGAGTCTGTTCTGCCATTCAATTACGGCTGATATTTTTCTCACCTTCATTCTCCTGCCTTTTCCCCATAACCCCTGATCCCCTTCGTCGTATCCAGTAAGTTTCAATAAGATCCCCACCTCGTCCTTCTAAACTCCAATGAGTACAGACCCAGAGTCCTCAACCATTCTTCATATGACAAGCACTTCATTCCATGGATCATTCTTGTGAACTTCCTCTGGACCCTTTCCAAGGCAGCACATCCTCCCTTATATATGGGGCCCAAAACTGCTCACAAAACTCCAAGTGGGGTCTGATCAGAACTTTGTACAGCCTCAGAATTACATCCCTTCTCTTGTATTCCAGCCCTCTTGACATGAATGCTAACATTGCATTTGCCTTCCTAACTGCCGACTAAACCTGCATGTTAACCTTAAGAGAATCTTGAGCAAGGACTCCCAAGTCCCTTTGTCCTTCTGATTTCCCAAGAATTTTTCCATTCAGGAAATAGTCTGTGCCTCCATTCCTCCTTCCAAAGTGCATAATCTCACACTTTTCCACATTCTTTGCCCACTCTCCTAACCTGTCCAAATCCTTCTGTAGCCCCCATGCTTCCACAATACTAACTGTCCCTCGACATATCTTTGTATTATCTGTAAACCTAACACCTGGTTTAGGTCACTATTGTGCAGAGTCTGCATGTTCTCCCCGTGTCTGTGTGGGTTTCCTCCAGGTGCTCCGGTTTCCACTCATAGTCTGAAAGACATGCTGGTTAGATGCATTGGCCATGCTAAATTTTCCCTCAGTGTACCCAAACAGGCTCCAGAGTGTGGCGACTAGCAGATTTTCACAGTAACTTCTATGCAGCATTAATGTAAGCCTACTAATGACTAATAAATTAAAAAAACTAAAACTAAAACAGTGCCTCCAGTTTCTTCCTCCAAATCATTAATGTACATTATGAAAAGTTGTGGTCCCAGCACTGACCCCTGAGGCACACCACTAGTCACCTTTGTCAGACTGTCTTCTGCCAGTCAGCCAATCCTCTATCCATGCCAGTTTCTTACCCTTAACACCATGGGCTCTTAACTAACAGTCTTCTGTGCAGCACCTTGTCAAAGGCCTTCTGGGAATCTAAATAAATCATGTTCACCAGCTCTCCTTTATCTAACTTCCTTGTTATCTCCTTAAAGAACTCTAACAGATTTATCAGACATGATGTCCCCTTGACAAATCTGTGTTTAACTCAGTCCTACTTTATTCTGCACTTCCAAATACTCTGTGTTCTCATCTTGAATAATCCTCTCCATATTAATCCTCCTCAAAGAATATTGAAACCTCTGACATGACACAAGTATAGCCCCTGGTGGGAAGAGGACATGCCTGTACAGGTTGGCCGTGTTAACCTTTGCCAGGGCTGGGCCCACTGAGCAGCCCCTTGAGAGGGATTCCCCTCATTTGTGTTGGGGAGAACTGATGTCTGTGAGGGTGGAGAGTGCAGAGAATGTATGACTGTGTGGAGTGGGCAAGGGCGAGTTCACCTTCACCCAAGAATGCATTGACTGGGGGGGTGGGGGGGGGAGGTGGGAGCGGTGGGCAGTTGTCCCTGCCCTGATGCCTGTGAGGTTGTGCTGTCTGATTTCTTTCTTTTTTTGAAACTCAAGCCCAATCCTTCACATTTTCATTTCATTTGCTCATTATTTTTCCCCTTTCTTTCTCATCAAAGTTTTTCATTTCTCTCCTCCTCTCTTTTTTGTCCAATTCAAGTGGCTTCATCTGCAAGTAATTTTTTACTAACTGAAGCTGTAAGTTGCCAATTTCAGGTCTCTCTCCTTTTAAAACTAAACGTTGAGTAATATGATCCCTATGAAATCCAGCTTTCATTTCTGCTTTTAATTGATCTGCCAACTCTCTCAATACAGCCTTAGTCAAAGATTTCAAGTAATCCACTGCTACATTTTCCACTCCCAGAAAAATCTTATCAACGGTCAAAGCTATTTTTGAGTTCCAACCCATGAAAAATACTTCACAGCAAATTCTGTTCCTATAATCAATATCTCCACATACTTGTTTCTTTAAGGACTCAGATCCCACCAAACTTCAAGAATTTTTGTATCCCACAAGAGCTCCCACTTTATTACAATCCCAGCTGACATTAATATTGGACATGTCAAATCCCAGAGTGAAACCTGGCTTAACAGATCCTAACTTTTATTTTATTAGAAACAGTGGAGGTATGTTACTGAACAAAATGAGAGGAGTTTGCTGATTAACGTTTAGTAAGAGGACCACAACATTTAATAAGCAAGTAAAATGAACTATATTACACGAGACCAGGAGGTTGGAAAGATCTCAATACAAACACTAGAAAATGATTCAAATATTCAGGATTTATTCACCACAGATATATCTTTACATACATGTTCCAATTCAGAAAGATAAACAATTTACCACATCTGTCTTATAATTTAATGTTCATGTGCGCAGTACATGTGAACCAACTGGCAAACTGTGGTCAGACACACCACAAGCCAAAGTAAATGACAGATGCAACCAAAGCAGATTCTGTGGATTTCTCAACAGCCTATCCAAACATTTGTCACACCATGAGCCAAGCTGTCTCATTGAAACTCTGCCTTTCTCAAGAGCATTTTCAATGTTCACATTTGAACAACTCTTACGCTCAAATTTTTTTTATTTGTTCATGGGATGTGGGCGTCATTGGCTGGACCGGCATTTATTGCCCCGAAGGCATTTAAGACTCAACCATATTGTTGTGGATATGGAATCACATGTAGGCCAGAGGTAGATAAGGACGACAGATTTCCTTCCCTACAGGGGTCTTGACAGATATCTTTACATCCTCTTTGACACGGGATTGGAGAATAGCCAATGTTGTTCCCTTGTTCAGAAAGGAAGCAGGGATGGTCCAGCAAATTATAGGCCGGTGAGCCTGACATCAGTGGTGGGTAAGCTTTTGGAGAGGACATGGAGGGACAGGATATATGCACATTTGGAGGAAAATGGTCTAGTTAGTTACAAGTAGCGTGGTTTTATACGGGGAAGATCATGTCTCACCAACTTGACTGAGTTTTTTTAAAGAGGTGACAAAGAGAATTGATGAGGGAAGGGCTGTGGATGTAGTTTACATGGACATTAGTAAGGCATTTGACAAGGTCCCACATGGCAGACTGGTACAAAAACTAAAATCACATGGCATTCAGGGTGGTCTGGCTATATGGATACAGAACTGGCTTGGTTATAGAAGAGAGAGAGTAGTGGTGGAGAGTTGTTTTTCAGAATGGAGATTTGTAGCTAGTGGTGTTCTGCAGGAATCAGTGCTGGGACCTCTGTTGTTTGTAGCATATATAAATGACCTGGAGAAAAGAGTAGATTGTCTGATTACTAAGTTTGCAGATGTCATGAAGATTGACAGAGTTGCCGATAGTGCTGAGGATTGTCAGAGGGTACAACAGGATGTAAATAGATTGGAGACTTGGGCACAGAAATGGCAGATGGAACTTAATCCAGACAAATGCAAGGTGATACATTTCAGAGGATCAAATTTACATGTGAATTATACTCAGAATGGCAAAACTCTTAGGAACATTATCACACATAGGGATCTGGGAGAGCAGGTCCACAGTTCCCTAAAAGTGGCAACACAGGTGGACAAGGTGATTAAGAAGGCATACAGCATGCTTGCCTTCATCAGCCAGGGCATTGAGTACAGGTTGGGAAATTATGTTGCAGCTGTATGAAACCTTGGTTAGGCCGCATTTGGAGTATTGCGTGCAGTTCTGGTCACTACACTATCAGAAGGATGTGGAAGCTTTGGAGAGAGTGCAAAAAAGGTTCATCAGAACGTTGCCTGGTCTCAAGGGTGTTGGCTATGAGGAGAGGTAGAAGAAAATAGGATTGTTTTCACTGGAAAGACAGAGGCTGAGGGGAGACCTGGTCTACAAAATTATGAAAGACATAGACAGGGTGAATAATCAGAGGCTTTTTCCAAGGATGGAACTGTCATTTACAAAGGGGAACAGGTTCAAGATGGGAGGGGGAAACGTTTAAGGGAGATGTATGGCGAAAGTTTTTCGCGCAGAGAGTGGTGGGTGCCTGCAATGTGCTGCCAGAGGATGTGATGGAAGTAGGCACATTAGCAGCATTTAAGAGACATCTCGATGGATACATGAATACGGAGGGAGGAGAGAGATACAAACCGAGTATGGGCAGAAGGTTTTTATTAGGGGCGTCATGATCGGCACAGGTTTGGCAGGCCGAAGCGCTTCCTGTGCTGTACTTTTCTTTGTTTTTTTTTTAAGTTCATTCATAGGATTTGGGCATTGCTGGCTAGCATTTATTGCCCATCCCTAGTTGCCCTTGGAGGGCAGTCAAGAGTCAACCACATTACTGTGGCTCTGGAGTCACATGTAGGCTAGATCTAGTAAGAAAGGCAGATTTCCTTTCCTAAAAGACATTAGTAAACCAGGTTGGTTTTTCTGACAATTGGCAATGGTTTCATGGTCATCAGCAGATTTTAGTTTTTATTGAATTCAAATTCCACCATCTGCAATGGCTGGATTTGAATGCAGATTCCCAGAATATTAGCCGAGTTTCTGAATTAATAGTCTAGCAATAATACCACTAGGCCATCACCTTCCCTTAACCTTTGTTTTGATATTAGTGAACCAGATGAATTTTTACAACAATCAACAGTGGTTTCTTGGTCATCATTAGACTTTTAACTACAGATTTTGATTTGATTTATTATTTGCACATGCATCAATATACAGTTGAAAAGTTTTGTTTTGTGCGCGCTGTACAGACAGAGCATACCAAGAAGGAAAGGAGCTATTGCAGAATGTAGTGTTACAATCATAGCTAGAGTGTAAAGAAAGATCAACTTAACATGAGGTAGGTCCATTCAGTTATTGAATTCAAATTTCACCACGTGTGTGGTGGGATTTGTCTCCAGTCCATTAACCTGGAGCTCTGGATTACTAGCCCAGCAACAATAACACTACGTCATTGGCTCCCCTAAATGATGCTCCTATGCAGACAGCTTCAACCATAATCCACCACCAGGATTTCTATATTGCCTTCTCAGATACTCTTCCCTTGGATCTCTACATACACACAAGCTTCATCTTCCAAGGTCAATTTTACATCTTCAGCCATGCCAAAGGATATCATTGTCCTTACAGCCCATAGCATGGAGTCACTAATCTTCGGCTATCCTCTTGGACCTTCTGACTTCTCCCGAGCCCATTTTCCTTCAAGTCTGTTCCTGGTAGCTCCCTCTAACTCTGAACCTACTGCACTGCTGCTTTTTGCAACTTTATTTAACAGGATCTGCTTTTGATCTCTGTCCATGTCCTATATCAGGGATCAGTTTCTGCCGCACTCCCTAGTTTGGGGTCTTCTTTGTCTCCCGTCTCTCAGTCTTCTTCCCAGAATTCCGTTACCTGGCACATCTTCTCTCAAATGGCACTCCTTTTCAGGTGATTTGACCTGCAGTTTCATGTAACTTCTTTCCTGCATATACGCACAGGCCCAGTTCCAGGCCAGAACACGTGAAAAAGGATGACTGTGTACCCTTCCAGTTTGTGTGTGAAATCAATGAACCACACATATGCAGCCATTCTCCTGCCAGGGCATATGTAGGAAGCCTGAGGCCAACTGGGAACTGCAGTTCCTGAATTCTGATCTCTGAATTTAGCTATATATTTTTGGGTTTCCTAGTTGGAGTTTCTTGCCAGATCCAGCGGGGGTGGACATTATGCAGATTTGCTGCTGCCTCATTCTTTTACCTGATAGTAACATGGGGCTGAACATCTCCCATGCATGCACAGCTGGGGTCTAAACAGCAAGTGTTGATGCCACATGGTGCAGCCAGTACATGAAGTCTTTCCCTTGTGATAAAACCTATACTTAACCTTGCTGAGATCAGCATGTGCCAACAGGGAACTGGCTGCAAAAGCACAGTCTGGCTATTTAACATCACACATGGGAGAAAAATGGGGACAGAAATAAGTCCTGTTAAAAGAAAAAGCTGAGCAATAGGCTGTAAATTAAAGAAAGAGCTACAGGGAGCAGATTTTAAGCAAAGTGGGAATGAGAGAAGCCCTGAAGATACAAGGAGGCAGTTGAAGGCTGGTGACTCCATGTTGTGGGCCATTGAGGCAAAGTTACCCCTTTGAAGCAGTGATGCTTTACTTGGTACAGCCAAATATCTGGAATTGTGCTCGAAAGGTGACATTCGAGTGTATTTGGAAATCTAGGGGGAAAAGGATCTTCAAAGGTGAGATTGAAACTGGACCATTGTTGAAGCTGTTTGAGTGGCAGTGACTTTTGGAGAAAATTCCAAGACATTGTCTTTGAACTTGGAGATTAAAAACCTGCATGAGATTGGTTGACTCACAATGTGGGCACCTGGGTTGGCTGTTGAGAAATCCATGGAATTGGGTTTAGTCACATTTGTCATTTATTGTGTAGTATGATGTGTTTAACTTTAGTTCATCTGATAATTCACATGAACCTAATACTTATCCTGCATGTTAGAGTATAAGATAGATACTGTGAATTGATTTATCTTAAGAACTAGTAAAGGAAGGTTTATATTTGTTTGTTCTAAACCCATGTAATCTTGGGGCTTTATTCACTAAGTAAATATTGAATTTCCAATTTTGTGTAATTTCAACAACCTGTTATTAGGCCCAAACCGAATCTGCACCCTACAATCCAAGGTATAGCCAAGGATCACAACACACTTCTAGTGAAGCTAATAGAGAGTAAAACAGACAAAGTGCAAAATCAGTGTCAAGCCTAAACTTGAGTTTATGGATTCATTTAAAATTGAGCTTTCCCTTTGTAGGAATGAACTTAATTCTACCAATGTCTTGTTGCAATGTCATAGTTTGTATCCGGTATACACATTCAGAAAAACACAACACCATTCAACTTTTAAAAAGTGGAAGTATCCTATAAAAAGCAAAAGATTTGTCAATTGTAAGAGTCAGCCGGATAAATCATAAGACAAATTGGAGATAAAATGCTTTCTTTATTTTCATTCATGAACATTCTAGAATAGTCAAATGTGTGCAATCAGCGATTGAAACCATTGCAAAACCTCCTCTATATAAAGAAGTCATATCTGGCAGTTTTGTATACAACATTCAGAATGTGTGGAATCAGTGGATGGTTACCAGTGAAACACTATATATGGTGCTTCAAGTAATCAGAAAACACTGATTTACAGCAGGTGAACTTCATATATACAAAAATATCATACAAGACAATACTGTAAGCAAGTTTGATACAGTTTGGATATTTTGACACCTCATCAAGATTTAAGAAGCAAAATTAATTGTACAAACTTTTTTTTAATAAAATACAGTCATTTAGGCTTTCATGTGCTTTGACCACAAATTACATTACTGATAAGTGATAAAACTCAGCTTGTTGCAAAAGGAATCAGAGTTAGATAAATCCAGTACTAGCATTTTAATAAATGCTCAATAAAACTAACATGTTCCTATGAGCTTACATATCATCACTAAACAGCATATAAATACTAAACATATATTAGGAATTTGTTCTTCCAACATTCAATGTTGTAAGTTAATATGGCTGAATTCTTATAAAAAACACTTATGTACAATCTTAATAGATAAACATTTGGCAACGCAACAACATTCGCACTGTAGTTTGCTCTCATTTGAATATTAAAAAGGTCAATTTATTTGTGAAAACGTCTACAGAAATCTTAATTTTATATTAAAAACGTATTCATTACTCTCAACTTCAATTTACCCCAAGTATTTAATGTTTTAAACGCTTTCAGACTATTTCTTTTGCTTTCTTGTAACGCAAAGTCATTGCACTGAAACTAGGCATCGAAATAAAGATGTGCTGCATTTGCAATTATGTTATATATTGGAGATGTTTTTAACTGATAATTAGGACAGCCCCTTGTTCTAACTAGTAGTTGGATACAGCATGCACAAAGGCAATCTAGAGCAACTGGAATTTCCCAAAATAAACACTTTCAAGAGTTTGATTTCAGTAAATGAACTAAATGCCAAGGCCGGACTATCCTGAAAACTGGCATGGTTGAAAGATTAACACAAAAGTTGAGCATGTTTCATTCTTAATCAAAAGGAACGATTAACTTAGTATCGCAAAGATAACTGGTGTGTTGAACTGTATACGAACAGCACAGGAAACAGATGTTAAAATATCCTGAGCCTCTGATGGTAATGTACCAGGTGTTTTTTTTGTTTACTATTGATCCTGTGTTGATTATTCAGTTTTTTTTAAACCAGTGCTGCTAGACAAAATTGCACTGAACATCTACATGCCAAAGCTTGTATCCATAATGCATTTTTTTTTACAGCAGCCATAAAAAGGGCAATTAGTAGAACAGTAACATTACAGTTATTGTATTTTACATTTACAAATAACAAATGTAGTTAATCTTAATTAACACACTAGAAATTCTGAATTTCTATACAATGGCATTATTGGTTTTCCTTTCAACTGATGTCGCTCTTACATTATCAGCATCATTAGCTTCTTCAGAAATTGAGATCACAAAATTAGTTACTTTTAAGCACTCAGTTCAGCAACAAAAGGGGCCTGGGATGGAATCTGAGCCTTTTGAACTTCATTAACGGTCACAGAGTTAAAGGTTTTTTAGCAGATGAAGCAGAAGGTTACTGAACACTTGCTTAGGTAATATCTATTTAAAATCAGTGGGAGTAAAATTCACCATGGCCAGCAGTGCACAGCAGGGGATAGAGTGTTGGCTGCTCGTTTTGTACTGTTGCTACCAAGGAAATGTAAAGCAGCTGTTGATATGTTATCACCCATTTTGTGTTACCACTCAAGATGAATTTCAGTCCCAATGAGTTCAATATAAATGGGATGGTAAGGCTAAAAGGGTTCAAAGCAAATAAGCATTCCAGAGATAGATATGTACAGATCACATGAGGCAGAAATGATGATTTATCAGGCTTTGACAATCACGGTAAATAGGTTGCTAAATACTGTTAGATACCAATATATTGAAAATAAGCTATTGTAGTATTCATATTCAAAATATGAAACAAAACAGACATGGGAAATGGTACACTCATCTGTCTTTAATTCCACGTAAAAAATGGAATAATCAATAAAAAATGTGAGGATTATGTGCATTTATAGAATACGTCTGACAAACCTCATCTCCTTTGAAGAAATAACAGCCCCATGGACAGTCGAAAGATCCATGAAATGGCAAAACTCAATTTCCAGAAGGCTTTGGAAGAAAGATCTACATGAAAGGCTTTAGTCGTACTCAAAGGCATGGTAACTCAAGTTAAACTTTGAGAAAACAGGTGAGAAATCACTGAAATAATGAGTATTACCTAGCAGATTTTCACAGTAACTTCATTGCACTGTGAATGCAAGTCTACTTGTGACTAATAAAAAAAAACTTTAAACTATTTATCAGGAAGGATAAGTGGGATACTCCAGGGCTTAGTGTTGACATCGCCACTGTTTCTAAGTTACAGGAATGACATTGAAATAAATGGGGATAACTCAAAAAACAGAATCAGTTAAACTTTAATAACTGCAAGAAAAATCCAGGTCAAATTCCTGCAATTCCCTATCCAGCAGCATTCTGGATGTACCTACTGAACATGGACTGCATCAATTCAAGGTGGCAGCTCACCACCACCTTCTCAAGGGCAATTAGCAATGTGCAAGGAGTGCTGGCCTAGCCAATGAAGCCCACATCCCATGAATGAACAAACAACTTTTTTAAAAGATGGAATAAATGCAGGCAAATGTAAGCTGTTGCACACAATGAGGAAAAATAAGCAACGCACATTCTCTTATGTACGACGATGAAATAGCTGCAGGTGAAGCAGAAAGAGATCTCTGAAATTAGTAGATGCAACACTGATGTCCAACCACTACAAATCAGTCATCCAAATACAATCCAGAATGTTGAGCTATGGCAACGAGGGAAGATTTCAAATCAGTGAAAAGTAGGGTTAGGCTGTACACTGTTGTAGTTAGACTGCATCTTAAGCAATGAATCCGTTCTGGTGTTAACAAAAACAAGAGACAAGATCTCAACATTTTCAAAACCCACCCACTGGACAGCGTTAAAGTCAGGACCAAGATGTCAGCCATTGTCAGTGGCAACAGTCTCGGCACCAAAACAAAGGATAGTGCCTTTGAGTCTCCCTCCAGGGGTGGGTGGACGTTTGGCACAGAAGTGCACACTCTGCTAAGTGCACCCCCAGCCCCCGACCCCCTAATTCCACCCCCCCCCCCCCATATTCTATGGAGATATAGAACCATAGAATCCCTATACTGAAGGAGGAGGCCCTCATCCCATTGAGTTTACACCAACTCTCCAAAAGAGGATCATACCCACAACCAACCCCAACCTATCCCCATAATCCTGTGTATTTACCATGGTTAATCCATCTAACCTACATAGCGTTGGACAATTGGAGGGAACCGAGTTCCCGGAGGAAACCCATGCAGACACGGGGAGAACGTGTAGACTTCACCCAAGGCCAGAATTGACCCTGAGTCCCTGGCAACAGTTAAGGTATGTACTGGACAAATCCTCTAGATCTGTTAAGAGAAGACCAATGGACAGCTCAACGATAGCCCTGGTTGTGCTGTGGCTCTCATTATATTAGTACTCAGGATTATCCCAGGACCCCAAAACGCCATGAGCCACCTCAACTGGCATTAGCCTTCCTTCCAATGCATCTAAATGCCTGCCTTCCAATGCATACTAAACACACTTGATAGTTCCAAAGAACAGTCATACTGAACTCAAAATTTGGTTTGTCTCTCCACAGATGCCAGACTTGCTGAGTTTTTTCAACACAATGATGCTGAACATCCCTGATAATGTTCAGGGGTTCAGGAATGTCCAAGAGTGGCAAATCAAAGCCTATTAGCAGTCTCTCCTGCTAAAGTCATGCACAGACCCAACTCTAGTCTTAATATCTGCTCTTACAATCAGCAATGGTAAAAGACAAGATTCCCACCAGGCATATTTCACATGCTGGGACTTTACTGTGGCATCAAGGACATATTATTGCAGTTGATTAGACCACTAATTAACTTAAATAGTCACTAACTGCTTGTTTCAAAATGGCAGGCAAGCTCCTGATTTCAGAGTCTGCCCCCCGCCTCCCCCGTACTATTGCTGACCTGCGTGATGATATTGGGATTGTGATCTGGTGACACCATGCATTACATTACATTATGTCACCATGGGATGAAAATAGTCCCATTTCACATGGTAAAATTCAGGCTCAGGACCTGATGATATTATTGAATCTAGCTGAGAGGTTGGTGCAGTACAGTGGGTCTACAAGGTTGATAACACCTTCATTTGAGTTACATCCCATCTCACTTCTTAAGGGGATTTCCAAGATGATATGGCACTTGTGCGAAAAGGAGCAGCACCTGAGTTCCTTCACTGCTTTGTCAATTTATCACTCAATCAACACGACTAAGACAGTTCTGATTTTTATCACCTTGCTGGTTCTGCGATCTTGCTTTGTGAAAATTGGCTGCCGTGCTTCTCGTTCATTGTGTAAAGTGCTAGCTTTGAGTTATGGGGAGTTATATCTGTTTCAGTCTGCTAAACAATGATGTTAGAGGTATATAATTCCAAGTATGAGCAAGGAAAACCTGGAACATAAATTATGAGAATTGGACAAGGGGACATAGGTTTAAATTCATAGAATCATTGAACTCTATAGTGCAGAAAGAGGCCCTTTGGCCTATCAAGTCTGCACCAACCACAATCCCACCCAGGCCCCGCCCCCATATCCCTACATATTTTACCCGCTAATCCCTCTAACCTAAGCATCCTAGTACACTAATTGGCAATTTTAGCATGGCCAATCAACCTAACCCACACATCTTTGGACTGTGGGAGGAAACCGGAGCACCCAGAGGAAACCCACGCAGACACGAGGAGAATGTGCAAACTCCACACAGACAGTGACTAGAGCCAGGAATCGAACCCAGGTCCCTGGAGCTGTGAAGCAGCAGTGCTAACCACTGTGCTACTGTACCGTGCCGAGGCAAACATAAATTGAGTAGAAAGTACAGTTAGACTGCTTTCAGGGAATTTACCACTTAAAAGGACGATCAATGCACGGAATAGATGGTAAATCATAGTAGAGGAGGATAGCCTGGAACCAATTGGATGTTGAAATAGGGGAGCTTCAGGATGGATGAAATAAGATATGGTATCGATGTCAAACCCAACATTTTATTGGCTGTCTCTAGCTCCACAGAGGTGGTGGTAGGCTTTCTTTTTAAATTACTTTAGCAGTGTAATACAAAGAATCAGATGTAGATTTGAGTGGGTAAGGAAGCTAGATTTCCTTCTCTAGAGAACATTCCTAACTTGTTGGGTTTTTACAACAATCAAGGTCAAAATACAAGGCTATTCGTAACCATTAGACACAAACATAAATTTGGCAATGGTAACTGAACTGATTTTACTTGCGACAGAATGGAGATATTTTTAAATAATGAAAACAGTCATTAGAAGACATCAAGTTACAAACATGAGAAGACATTGCTTTTGGTGCTGAAAAACCGAAACAAGCTCACATTTCTCAATTTATACTGCCTCCCTATTTTTTTTGAAGGGGACTATACGCCAATAATTGTTGAATTGTCTAATTAAGAGCCTGATTAAAAACCGTCAGTAATTGAAAATGCTCAGGATATGACAAGAGACACTAGATGGAATTTTTGGCTCCTGCAGGTATCAAAGGTAAAGGGTGGACGCCCCAGTATCTTTAATTTGTTAACCTAAACATTGTTGACAATGTATTTATTCAATCTTGAGAGCAACAAACAAGCCCAATGTTGTCGCAGCCCAACACCCACATGCATGCACTTTTCAGCAAGGATTGCTGGACAGAGATTAGGTGTAGGCCATGAATTTATTTATAGCAGGAATGTTGAAATCATTTGAGGTGCACATATTGCCTTTGCAATTGAGATCCAACTCAGCACAAACCAGGGAGCTAAAGTTACATTATAACTTAACTATGTCTGACTAAACCAACGAGCAACTGGAGGAATAAATCAGCCACTTTGCTTGTCAAAGCGAACCACTGACAGACATTGAATTGATTATTGCATTTGACACAAAAGTTGTTATAAAGGTATTGCACGCGTCATTTTATGTCAGATGCCAATTGTACAAAAGATCACAATATGAAAAATAAACTACAACTATTTATGGATCTCAGTCACTGAGGTTTGCTTTGAATGTCTGATAAGGAAATAAAAAGTACATTCTTTTTTAAAACTGTTACAGAACATTTCAGCTGAAAGTCTTTGAAATTTCACAAAAAGCCATTATTCTGTTGCCTTCATTTATAAAAAAAGGTGGATTTTGTATGGTTCACTCTCTCCTTCATGTAAGACTTCTTAACATAATTGTTTAAAGATTTTGTTATTGAAGCATATTGAAAAAATTCTCAGACCCCCAACTTTGCTATTGACATATTTCTCAAATTCCAAAAGCGTTACATAGAACTGTACTCTGCTTCCACATAACTGAACCTGTTGAGTTACTTAAAGATTAATGTTGCTTGAACATTAACTTCAGTCTGTAATTCTTCCAAGAAATATATCTTTAGGGTATAAACATTCACTTCCCTTTTACACATGATTAGGTGCCATGGTAGATAGTGACCTTAGTGTCACTCATATTCTTGGACACTTTGTGCTTTTCTAATATTGTTAAATTAGCCCTTTACAATCAATTAGATTTTTAATGCAGTTGTTAAAAGATTTGTCCTCTCCATTAATTAATGACATTTTGAAATCTGAACAGAAATTACAAATACTCATTTTGGCAATTCCTCTCTGAACTTTGCTTCCTAGACACTACTTTGAAATACACTTTTTAAGCATGAAAGTGAGCAAATGCATTGCTAACCGTACAGGTTGATAAAGATTTCTGGCACCAGAACTAGACACTCTGTAGATATAGCCAAATGCCAGACCATTACTTCAATATACTCTGTGCAACCTAAAAGTATTCAGGTAGGCACTTGACTAATAGAAAATAAATTTATGTAAACAGAATTAAAAAGATGATAAATTCTTGTTTTAATTACAAGGATGTAAACAGCTTGTGGCGTTTGATGTTAAAGGATAAAAAGATATTAAATGTATTTTTTAACAAATCTCATAAATAAACCTAAGACTACATATTGCCTGCCACATGGTGACATATCAGGCATCTTCCTCATGTTATGAACTGCTGTATTGCCACAACAAAGGTCACTGTCCCACAAATATGATCCTCCTAAACTAAATTCCACTCTGTAAAATTTAGAATTAAAAATGCAGACATAACTTTCACGCTATTAAGACCTGCAACATCTTGTGTAAAGTAACTTAACAGACATTACAGAACATGAGAGCTGGTGGAAAATGATTACCTATCCCCAACTTGTACCCAATTTAAGGCAGCTGTATTTACTTACATGCGACATGGACATTGTTTTATATCAATGTATGAGGGAGAAAGGAATATGAGGGTACAATGATAAAGCGAGATGAGGCAAGGTGGGAGGAAAATGGGAAACAAACATCATCATAGACCTGTTGAGCTGAATGGCCTGTACTGTCAATTTCACGTAAAGGAGATTGGGGCAAGTTGCAAATCGGAGTTTCTGGTAACAAAAGTTATCTTTCTGCTTTCCTGCAATATTACAAATTTACACAGTTTGGGGAAAATTGGTCATTTTAAACATATTTTGACTCTGTGCCTTTTTTTCAACGTGTGAACATATTTAATCCTTAAATATAACTTCTCGCTCCCCAACACTTACTAGTAAAAAAATGGACAAAGGATTTTGAAACAGTAGGTTTTTTTTTGCTCTTCTATGCTGATACTTCCATATTTTGCTGAAAAATACAAATATTACAAATGCAAATATTACAGCATAATGTGCTTAAAAACAGATAAAGAGAGAGAAATGGAGAGAGTGCAAGGAAGAGAGGTAAATCAGAAATATCTCCTTCCTAGTTAATTTCAGGGGCAGAGCTACTCTCATTCAAATAACATCAGTGAAAGGATGAACTGTTTGTATCCAATTCTATATGTGCAAACATCAAAATTGTAACCAAAGCTGAGTGGAGGCTTTGCTTTTGTACCAACCAATGTGCTTGTTCATAAATCCCTGGCTAACAGAGATTGCAAATAAAAGCACATCTGTGTCAATAGCACTAATGCAAATTAGGGAAAATGTAACTCCTCATTGCCACTACTGGATAGCCATTCTGGTCACGTGCAAGTTACACTTTTATTCACCATCCTGACCTATTGCATAATACAGTGTTCCATCATTTATCTATCGGATCACCGTAAACAATGGGTACATACATGTGGTCAAAATGTTTGAAGTTTAAGGTGCCCACCTGGATTCTTTTGGCCAAATTAGCATTTAGGTTGAACAAAACACACATTTCTGCAAGTGTTGCGAGCATTTTTTTTCAGTTTCTCTATAGTTGCGAGACTTTTCGAGGCTGAGATCTAGGTCTGACAAGGATTTCTTCCATTCTGTTTTCACCTTCAGACCTGTGTACGCGTAGTACGTGGGGTTTAGGAGGGAGAGCTGGTGGTTCACCACTGGGAGGAACGGACAGGCTATGAGGTAGAGGAGCTCGACGTCTCGAGGTTCCCGTGCCATGTTCAGACAAGTTGTAGCGTGGTGGCATACAAGCAAAGGTTCCGTTCTCCCTTTTGATTAACTCCTCAGAGCCAATTAAGGTACATGTAATTGTTCCGTCAGTCAGGGTGGTCTCAGTCACACTTCCTCTGCTCAGGGAGGAGATACCACTGCTACTACTTCCAGACAACACAGGTGAGTTATAAACTGGCCCCAAGGATTGATAGTCAGTGGGAGAAGGTGTCAATGATTGAACAGAACTCTGTTGGGCAAGAGGAGAAAAAAAGTTATAAGTTGCAGTATCAGAAGGCAGATTGATTTCATAAAATATATTACCATGTGGACAGCACAGTGGCTAGTACTGCTGCCTCACAGCTCCAGGGATCTGGCTTTGATTACTGCCTTGGGTGTCTGTCTGTGGGGAGTTGTCCCCGTGTCTGCATGAGTTTCTTCCAGATGCTCCAGTTTCCTCCCAGTCCAAGGGCATACAGGTTAGGTGAATTGGCTATAATAAATTGCCGCTCAGTTTGTTTGTGCTTGTGTGAGCGAACGAGTGTGTATCAATATGAATGTATGTTTGAGTATATGTGTGTGTGTGTATGTGTGTATGTGTGTGTGTGTGTGTGTGTGTGTGTATATACGTATGTGTATATACGAGTGTTTGTGTGTATATATGAGTGCTCCTTCTCTGCTTGATATGGTGGGAGGGGAGGGGTGGGGGTGGGGAGAAGTGGGGTCTGCAGCCACTCTGCCTGAGAGCAGTGAAGGGGAAGGGGGGGGTCCGCTGCCACTCTGGGGGGGGGGCTTGCGCTCGGTCTAGGTGGCGGAGGGGGTGGAGGGGTGAGGGGGCCGGTAATGTTGTGGGAATGGGGCAATGTTTGTGGGGGCCAGGGGAAGGCATTATCCGGTCTGGGAGGGATGTGACAGTGAAAGAGCAGTCTATCATTCTTTTTCCTGTGCATGCGTAGTTGGAGGCATCGTTCAGAGCTGCAGGACTTTGGGTGCATTCAGCCCCACCTACAGGCTTCTGCAGTGCAGTTTGGAATTGCTGATATTTTTGCAGGCAGAATGCATGTGGGGGCACCTCAGAATGGGTCTAAAAGTCAGATCTGAAACACTCTCAGTTTGAAGTCCGCCTGCACTTAGAATCAAAATGGTAAAATAGGATCTGTGAGTGAGAACGAGAGTGAGAGTGAGAGTGAGAGTGAGAGTGAGAGTGAGAGTCTCTGTTAATGAGTTTGAATGTGTGCCTTGTGATTGACTGGTGTTACATCCTGGGTATATTCTACCTTGCTACCAGTGTCAGTCAGGATAGGCTCCAATTCCCCACGACTTTGAATTGACAATAAAACAAAGAGAAGTGTATTTCTATATTCAAATAAACAAAAGGAATCATTGAAACCTAAAATATAGAAAATACTCAAAATACACAGGAGGGTCATTGGTAGTTGTTTTAAAAATTGAATTGTTGGGTTTATTCAAAATGTTAACCCATATTCTCTTCACAGATGCCAATGTACCTGCTTTGAATTTCCAGAATTTCCCTTCTTTAAAGCTATATTTGCTTTTGTAGATGTTGCTTTCATATTATTTTTAAGCTTAAAAAAATCTACTGCAAGAAATGTGGCTAACAATCTCAGCCTGACACATTTCAGTCATCATTTTTGCACTGTATTAACACGATGCAGATTGCGAGTTGAAACTGATGATTAAACATTACTCACCTCAATGGGGAATATAAGACTCTGGTATACATTTTGGATAAAAATAGAAACAATGAACGGCTGACATCAGAAACATCATATCCCCAAAACACCATGGCCTCAATTTCCATACATGCTGGGGCAAGCATAATTATAGCTGTACTGGAACCTATGCTGTGATTTAACTTCCTGAAATATATTTTTCCCAAAATAAATTTCTATTTAAATAAAACAAATAAACAAACACAAAAGTTTAACTCCAGTCCTGAAAAGCGTCTAATTCAATTTTTTAAAAAACCATGTTAATACTCTGGCTATGCCAACCCAGGTTATACAAACACTGCATGTGCATAGCACATGAACCAGTAACTAAACATATTCCGTTTGTTCCAATCCCTGACGACAGATAACTGTAGAAAGATTCAAACCTTTAGTTAAAAGCTGAAAGGTTTCTCAACACAAAATTTTATTTTTTTACTGTAACAAATAGCTAAAGCACTTTGACCAAACACTATCCTTTAAAAGCAACTTATACTTTAAACTACAGACAGGAAATAATAGTAGGAGAGATTATTTAAAAGGCGAAAAGCTGCAGCATGCTATGGTGCAGAGGGACCTGGGGGTCCTTGTGCATGAGTCGCAAAAACCCAGTGTGCAGGTGCAGCAGGTGATCAAGAAGGCGAATGGAATGTTGGCCTTTATAGCGAGGGGGTTAGAATATAAAAGTAGGGAAGTCTTGCTGCAACTGTACAGGGAACTGGTGAGGCCGCAGCTGGAGTACTGTGTGCAGTTTTGGTCACTGCACTTGCAGAAGGATATATTGGCCTTGGAGGGAGTGCAGAGGAGGTTCACTAGGCTGGTACCGGAGATGAGGGGGTTGGACTATGAAGAGAGACTAAATAGACTGGGTCTGTACTCGTTGGAGTTTAAAAGGATGAGGGGGGATCTTATAGAGACGTATAAGATAATGAAGGGAATGGACAGGGTAGAGGTATAGAGATTCTCCCCGCTTAGAAAGGATAGCAGTACTCGAGGGCACAGCCTCAAGATAAGGTGGCGGGGGGGGGCAGTTTAGATCGGAGTTGAGGAGGAACTTCTTCACTCAAAGGGTGGTGAATCTCTGGAATTCTCTGCCCGTTGAAGTGGTGGAGGCTACCTCGCTAAATATATTTAAGTCACTGGTAGATAGGTTTTTGATGGACAGGGGAATTAAGGGTTATGGGGAGAAAGTGGGAAAGTGAAACTGATCCACTTCAGATCAGCCATGATCTTATTGAATGGCAGGGCAGGCTCGAGGGGTTCGGTGGCCTACTCCTGCTCCTACTTCTTATGTTCTTATGTACCCCACTTCTTATGCTTAGCCCAACCAATGAAACACACTTCATAAATGCACCTTACACTGCCCCTACATAGATAATCAATCCAAAGTAATTCTTAGCTCCTAAAGATATATTCCTGTTCTTTTTTTTAAAAAATCAGCCTGGTGACTCACAATCTTAGAATTGTCTTTCACAGTCAAGTTTTGCGTTGCAGGATTTACTGTCTAGCCTGAGATAGGTGACTTCCATCCTCATTTTAACTCCCCACTAATTTGGTCTTTTCAATTCAGATTTCCACATTTTGCGTTGAGAAACTTTTCAGCTTTTAACTAGAAGTATGAACCTTTCTAAAGTTATTTGTCTCTTCGAGGATCTGAGTAAACGGAATATGTTTAGTTACTGGTTCATGTGCTATACACATGCAGTGTTTGTATAACCTGGGTTGGCATAGGCAGAGTATTAACATGTTTGTTTAAAAAAATGAATTAGGTGCTTTTCAGGACTGCAGTTAAACTTTTGTGTTTATTTATTTGTTTTACTTAAATAGAAATTTATTTTGGGAAAAATATATTTCAGGAAGTTAAATCAGTGTGCTTCACCGTGTGGTGAACCAGAGAGACATTTCTGGCTACCAGCTGTTCCCTCCTTCTCAGATCCAGACAGGCTCCAAACACCATCTATAATATCATCAATATTTTAAGAAAGACTGTAACCTGATCTTTATAATAACTTCCACTGCATCCTTCCCCATGGCAGCATGGCAAAGGACCTTTTTTTCCTGGTTAAAAATGCTAATTAGCTATCCTTCACAGCCCAACTCTTTTTCCTTTTAGAAAAAAACAGACAGTCTAAAGCACAGTTGTTGACAACCCAACATTTTCAACACTTTTCTGGGACTTCAGAGATTTAAGTTGCTGCCATTGTTTCCAAGCATAAATACTTTGCACTTTCTTCCCTGCGAAGCAAAGTAAGCCTTCACCAGATCTCGAATGATCAAACCACCCAAGTCTAAGTGTTAGGGAAACTTCAGAACAGGTCACATGGCCGCCTTCATTTAATCTTAAAGACACCAGGGAAAATTTTCCCATGCCGCCTGCCATGAGTTTCATTGCGAGGTGGGGGGGCTTTGGATGGAATTTTCCAGTTTTGGGACAAGTATGGCCTGAAAATCCCACCCTAGTTTCAAAACATGAGTTTTAACCTATAAACGTCATAATTGTAACACTTCCTATTCCAAAACAGACAGTATAACCATTTTACATGATACAGGAATAATAAAGCATAGCACTTTGTTATGCTACAACACACAATGATACAGAATTGAAAGGTACATTCATAAATTCACAGCTTCTCGTAGTGAAGTTAACTGATGGGAAGGGGTGTGGGAAGGATTGAAATTTCAGATTTCGGTGACCTTGACTTAAGCTACATTCTGATTTTTATACTGTTTTTGTGTCGTTCCTGACTCCATCTCTTCCCACCCTCCCCACCCCATCTCAGGGTTTCCATCTCTCCCACTTTTTTCTATTGATCCGAGGCCTATGTATTTAAGATATTCACAGAGAGCTTGTTTCTTCATTATCTTGATGCTTCTGTTCATTAGTTAACTGAGATGATCTTTCCATCATTCACTTGTTTGTTGTTTGTCTGTCTGCTCTGTAATTACCTCTCTTATGACTGTATCGATATGCTTTTCTGTCTCTCATTTTTCTGTTCTTAAAGAACACCAAAATACCAAGGGTTTGCTCCAGGTATTAAGTGATCTCTTCAGTACTTCCAGCTGTTCATGTTTTTTGTTTCAAAAATGGAACATTGCTGGAAACACACCAATCAGGCAGTTACTTAAGGAGAGAATCAAGGTATTAACATTTTTGGGGCAAACTCATCTGTTGAAACTAAACAGATTCAACAAAGTCTGCTCTCTCAAGGTTCATTCCTTTGGTTTCTCCATAGACGCAAACTGACTTGCTGAGTGTATCTGTAATTATCATTTTTTGGTGTAGATTTCAAACGTTGACAGTTTTTTTGCTTTCAAGGGTTTCCTTGATAATTTCACAAACAGCTTGCTATAATCACACATCAGTCGGTGAAACGTGCTGTATAACATGCAAAGGTCAGCCAACAGACGTGAAAGCCACAATAATGATGGAAAGATGAGATGTTTCAATGCCACAAAATACCAAAAGAGCACAATACCAGTTAGAAATCAATAGCTGCCTTAAACGGAAGAGCAACATTTGCAGTTTAGTACTTGCCCTCAATCATCTTGTCACATGTTATATGTCAGAACAAGCATGGTTTTCAAAAATGATTTGAAACCAATGCTTATATTGAAGGACGTAAGCTAAGGTAAATGTTGTCAGGTATTTGGTGTAAAGTCGAGAGGCAGGATAGTGATTCAGACGATGAATTCGAAAGGTAATTTGGATGGACAGTTAATTAAGGTGTGAGTTGGAAACAGACTACCCAGGGATGAAGCTCTAATCATTTAGATTCCGAAGAAGCTTTTAGACAACAGTTTGAGTTGATTGACCTCTCGTCTCTGCAGTCCTATTCTATTTTTACACTATTTTTTGGTCCGTGTGTCATTTTCTTGGTGACCATGGTGACAAGCTGTTGCACAGGCATGAATTCCTCAGCAGACTGCTTTCAAAACATAATGCTTTTTTTCAAATCAGTGCAACATGTTCTCGGTACTCGTTTAATATGAAAAGGCAATTTTGAATGGGCACTAGTGAGATAATTCTGGCTAGTCTTCCATGAGCAAAGTACATCAGCAATATTAAATGAGGCCTGCCAGAAAGACCAGTTGTGAAATTTCAGACAATTTGTCCTGTGTACAAAGGTTGTGATTTCATTAAAGCACATGGCTATCGAGTTCCATTTTCCCCAACTTCAAGTTACTTAACAGAATCATAAAATCATAGAAACCCTACAGTACAGAAAGAGGCCATTCAGCCCATCGAGTCTGTACTGATCACAATTCCACCCAGGCCCTACCCCATTATCCCTATATATTTTACCCACTCATCCCTTTAACCTTCACATCTCAGGATACTAAGGGGCAATTTAGCATGACCAATCAACCTAACCCACACATCTTTGAACTGTGGGAGGAAACCAGAGCACCCGGAGGAAACCCACGCAGACACGAGGAGAATGTACAAACTCCACACAGTGACCCAAGCCGGAAATCAAACCCAGGTCCCTGGAGCTGTGAAGCAGTAGTGCTAGCCACTGTGCTACTGTGCCGCCCCAAATATGGATAGCAATGTAAATGTGACTTCCCTTATATACTGCTGACAAAATTGAATGAGAACGCCACACTTGACGTATAAAAGGAGGACTACCTTTAACTAAAATACATGCGTATAAAGATATGAATGTCCATATGCATATATAAACGATCAATATTTGTACACTGACACATTTTCCTTGATTGGCCACAGGAATCCTTCCTTGTGTTAAAAGGTTGTGAAATATTGACATAATACTGGTGTACATGGAAAAATCAGTTACTATTTGATGTTGTCCAAACAATATCCCATTGACAAGATACAGCTGCTGAATCCTAGCAATCCAGCCCAAAAAGCAAGTCAATTCTACTTGTGTTTGTATTTCTTAATACTGGGTTTTTCCTGTTTAAATTGTCTAAACAGGGAAATTAGGAAAGGGTTGTTCTTAGCTACACTACTTCACCCAAGTGTGCTGAGACCAGTGTTCTGGCAACTCATGTAGCTCGGGCAGTAAAGAAGACTTCAAACTAAACAGTGGGTGTGAATAATCATATGAGGAGAGATGTAGTTATTTAAAGGTAAAAAACAAAGTAGAAATAAGAACATAAGAACTAGGAACAGGAATAGGTCACCTGGCCCCTCGAGCCTGCTCTGCCATTCAGTGAGATCATGGCTGATCTTTTTGTGGATTCAGCTCCAATTATCCGCCCACTCACCGTAACTCTTAATTCCTTTACTGTTTGAAAATCTATCTTTGCCTTAAAAACATTCAATGAGGTAGCCTCCATTGCTTCATTGGGCAGGGAATTTCACATATTCACAACCCTTTGGATGAAGAAATTCCTCCTCAACTCAGTTCTAAATCTGCTCCCCCTTATTTTGAGACTATGTCCCCCTAGTTCGAGTTTCACTTGCTAGTGGAAACAACCTCGCTGCTTCTATCTTATCTATTCCCTTCATAATTTTATATATTTCTATAAGATTCCCCCCTCATTCTTCTGAATTCCAACGAGTATGGCCCCAGTCTACTCAGAGGGTAATGATGATCACAGTGTGGTAGAAAGGACAGAATGTACGAAATAAGGAGCATGCCATCAGATAATGCCAGAATTTGCAAAAATAATAAAAAGACAGGATAAAAAAACTATAGAATTCGTGACAAAATGGATCAACTGTCAGCTCAATTAGAAATTTATATGCATGACCAGATAACCATTACAAAGATTTGATCTTGAGGTGACCAAGGCAAGGACCTGAATATTGAAAGGTATCTGACATTTCAAAAGGACAGGAAGTTAAAAACTTGCGGTGGAGTAGCTCTCTCAATTAAGGATAATGTTCGTACAATTGTGAGAGATGACCTTAGTTCTCAAGATGAAGTTGTAGAATCAGTTTAGGTAGAATAGGAAATAACAAGAATAAGGGGGGAATTTTCTCATCCCACCTGTCACGGGAATCGAAGCAGGCAGGGGGTGGACCATGCAAAGATCTGTGAACCTCAGGTGGGATTTTCTGGTTTTGGGGCGAGCACAGCTGGAAAATCCCACCCAGGGATTCAATTATGGGAGTAGTTCATAGGATCCCTAAAAGAAATCGTACTATAGGGTGGGAATAAATAATGGGGATTTGTAAGAAAGGTACTGCAATAATCATGGGAGATTGCAATCTAACAAGTAACATGGATAAAGGGGAAGTAGAGTTTGGATTTCCTAAAGGCATTCGACACTCTGCCACGTTAACAGCTCAGACAGTAGCACATTAGGATGGTCAGAGGACTGATTAGCCAAGAGGAAGCTGCGAACAGGGTAAAGCGAGTCATTTCTGAGTTGACAAGCTGTAACTAGTGGAGTACTGGAGAGGTCAGTGTCGGGTCTCAACTATTTACAATCTATATCAGTGACTTGGATAAAGAGATCGAATATATGGTTGCTAAATTTGTTGATGATGCACAGTAGGGAAGTAAGTTGTGAAGATGATACAAGGAGTCTGCAAAAGGATACAGACAGGTTAAATAAGTGTGCAAACATTTGGCACGTGGAGTATAATGTGGGAAAATATGAACATGTCCACATCAGTAGATAGAACAAAAAAGCAGATTATTATTTAAATGGAGAGAGTTTGCAGAATTCTATGGTACAGAGGGATCTGGGTGTCCCAGTACATGAATTAGACAAAGTTAGGTACAGGAAGCGATTAGGAACGCAAATTAAATATTCATAGAATCATAGAACCCTACAGTGCAGAAACAGGGCCTTTGGCCCATCGAGACTGCACCAACCACAATCCCACACAGGCCCTGTCCCCATATCCCTACACATTTTACCTGCTAATCCCTCTAACCTACACATCCCACTACACTAAGGGGCAATTTTAGCATGGCCAATCAACCTAACCCACACATCTTTGGACTGTGGGAGGAAACCAGAGTACCCGGAGGAATCCCACGTGGACACGAGGAGAACATGCAAACTTCACACAGACAGTGACCCGAGCCGGGATTCGAACCCAGGTCCCTGGAGCTGTGAAGCAGCAGTGCTAACCACTGTGCTACCGTGCCGCCCTTTTGGTATATATTACAGGAGGAATGGAATATAAAAGTAGGGAAGTTTTGTTACAATTTTATCATTGGTGAGAGAGCATCTTGAATACTGTATATAGTGTTCATCTACTTACTTAGAAAGGATGTAACAGCATTAGAAACAGTTCAGAGTAAACTCACCCGACCGATTCCTGGGATGAGTAGGATATCCAATGAGGAACGGTTGAGCAAGCAGAACCTATATCCACTTGAGTTTAGAAGGGCGAGAGGTAGTCTTATTAAAACACATAAGATCCTAAAGGGATCTGACAGGGTGGATGCTAAGAGTATGTTTCCCCTCATGGGAGAGACTGGAACAAGGGAACACAGTTTAAAAATAAAGGGTTGCCCATTTATGATGGCGATGAAGAGAACTATTTTCACTCAAGAGGGATGTTGGTCTGTGCAATTCTCTTCCTCAGAAAGTAGTGGAGGCAGGGTCATTGAATATTTTTAAGGGGGAATTAAATTGACTCCCTTCTACATTAACGCTGCAATGAAGTTACTGTGAAAATCCCCTAGTCGCCACATTCCGGTGCCTGTTTGGATACAGTGAGGGAGAATTTAGCAGACCAATGCACCTAACCTGCACACCTTTGGACTGTGGGAGGAAACCGGAGCACCTGGAGGAAACCCATGTAGACACAGAGAAAATGTGCAAACTCCACACAGATGGTGACTCAAGCCAGGAATTGAACCCAGGTCCCTGGCGCTGAGATGCAGCAGTGCTAACAACTGTGCCACCGTGCCGCCCCAGTACATTTGAAGTGGAGTTGAGGCCAGAATCAGATCAAGCATGATCTTACCAAATAGGTTTTACGCTTATTTATTAGTGTCACAAGTAGGCTCACGTTAACACTGCAATGAAGTTACTGTGAAAAACTCCTAGTGTGGAGTATTGGGTCAGATTTGAGGGGCTGATTGTCCTACTCCTGCTCCTATTTCAAATGTTCAAATATATGTGTATCAGCTTTGTTACCTTACAGGTGAATGAACTCTATAGCAAAACAATAAGATCCATTTTTATCAATATCCTGAGATATTCTGAAAATTATTCGAAACTTAAACAAGCTTTACTTACAGCCTACAAGACTTCATGGTACAGACTAATGCAACCCACAAAGCTACATGGCTTGGACATGGCTGTATTTGATTGTATTCCTTATTTAATCAATACCCATACCTTATGAGGAGATCTGGGGTGTGCAGGAGGAGTATCAAACGCCTGTGGAGAAAAGGACCTGTACGTCTTTGCAGGTGAACCTGTACCATCAGATTAGAAAAAAGTTAAAAGTTCTGATATTTCACAAGCGCTGGAATGGTCCCTAGAAAATAAACTACAGTTTATTACAACAAAATGAAATTAGAGTAGTTCACAGTTCAATACAAAACTAGAACCATTAACGTGGACAAATTTTATCTTTCACTGTCAGCCTGCTCCTAGGGAACCAGAAAATAAGTGAAACTACACAAAAGTGGTTATTCTTTGGTTGCAGGCAGGCGGTAAGTGTTTCAGTAAATATCCATATGAAGTAAATTTAGCTTTATTGTGTTCAAAGCATCTTCCAATAAATCTAGTGCATGTGGCTAAGATGATGTCACTGTAGCCACACCTGTAGGAAGTCAGCTATCTTTGTTGGTCGACACTGATCTAGAATTCCTGTGACAATTCTACCAAATGGCTATGCATTTGCTGCTAGTCTAAAAAGCCTAAAAAAGCACTAGTGCAATATTGAGCAAGTCCATACATGATCAGATGTCCAAGAATTCAATTGGGATCCCAACGGTTTTATTCCTTTTGTTTTACAGATTTGGATTTCTAATTTTGATGTTGCAAAGAAAGCCTCAAGATGCATGCGCTGAATATGTGAAGATCTATCTCAAACTAATTCAGTGATACCTTGCGCACACATGATTTCATTGATGGGCAAATTGCAAACATTTTAATCTTGGAGAAGAGCTGGATCCTAAAAAAAAATCTGAGAAAACACGAACACACAACGCAATTTGTTTTTGTTATAACACCAGCTCAGTAATACTGAAATAAACTTGAATTTATATTGTGCATTTAGTATAGAAAAACAGTTCAATGTTCTTCAGAGAGGCATCAGAGAAACAACAGACATCAAGCCAAAGAGGGGGTGAACAGAGTGACCAGATGTTTTATTAGACAAGGAGTGAGGAGGCAAAAGAGCTTCGGGAGAACATTTCTGACAGTAGGGATATCAAAGCTGGAAGAAGAAGGTGGACGCACAAGAAACTAGAGAGAGAAGAATGAAATCTTTAGAACAATCGGATTTGTGGAGCCTGAGAAGGTGTTATTGATAGAACAAAGCAAGACTTGAGGGAATTCAGTATGCGAATAAGAACTTTAAATTTAAGGTGTGAGGGGCAATAATTCAATGGAAGAGAACTAGGAAGTAAGAGGAATAGCTTCAGGCAACAACGTGGGCTGCAGAGTTTTGGTCCAGCTGATTTTTCAGCGGATGCAGGATAGAAGATTGGTCACAAAAGGATTGGATTAGTCAATTATTGAAATGACAAAAGCATGATTGAGGTCTTCAGGAGCCATTTGGGTTGGTTTTGGAATGAAGGTGGATGACGTGATGGAAATAATGTCAATTGGACGTTAAGTCAAATAGGAGGCTAAGATTGCAAATAGTCTGATTCGCTGTGTATAATATAAAAGAGAAAAATTGATTTAAATATGCAAGTGAAATAAATTAGCTCTGGTATGTCCCAAATTCAGTAATTCTTTTTCAAATTATGTACAGATGAGAATGTTTCTCTGACATCCCACCCTCATTCAAAGGCCATGACACCATAACCTCATCAAAAAGAAATGCTTCATAAACATCTTGAATGCCGATCCAACTTGCAAATATAGCTGAATGCAAATGAGAGTAAGAAGTTCAAGAAGAGGTGTTTTTGTGAAGCTAACTTGAAGAGCACCCATTCTGATCAGCTCTGCTGGTGATGGTGTTATGAAGTTCATTAACTGTGGTTTTATCAAAATGCCATGGTCCGGCACGTAATCTAATTTGGAGTTAGGCTGCATGTCATTTTACCTGTATGTGTTGGCCTGGGTGGGACAGGAGGAGACACCAACTTTGCAATGTCTGGTACACACGTTCGAGCTTCCTTACCACTGTCTAGACTCCAACTACTAGGAGTTAGGTTCATTACTGTGAAAGAATAATACATGCACTGTTTAGTGTTGTGAAGAGTGGCCCTAATAAATATATTTCATTCTTACTTATGATTGTTTGTGGTTCGGCTTGTGCTCATTGATCCACATTGGCTCTCAGGTTCCCAACACCTTCAAGTCAAAATTTTTCCTATCTCTCTAACTCTCTCTCAATGCTCCTTTGGAGAATTCACAAATGTGTATTCTCCAAAATTTGACCTCTATTCCTTTTGTCCTACCTTGGCAGATGTGCCTCCAGTTCTTCAGCCAAGCTTTAGAATTCCCTCCCTAATGACTTCCCTGGCTCACCATTTCCCACTCCTCCTCTAAGGCCCACCTCCTTGACTAAAGACTTGGTCAACCTTCCTAAAAATAAAATCTCTCTTTGGCTTGGAGTCCATTTTTGCCAGCTTACACTTCTGTGAAGAGACTAAGAACATTTTTCTCAGTTAAAGACATTATAAATTGTTGCTGCAAATAGGCATACATTTCAACATATGGAAAGCCAATACCTTGTCACAATAGTAAATCTACTAGTAATATCTTCTCAAAATATTCAAACAAACATTTTGTATAGTAAACCTTGTTAAATATAATGTAAGATGGCACTTTGTCACACTGGCTCAGATCTGAGATTGGGATTGAGAGACTGTTTTGCCATCAGGAAACTCAAGAACAGTTTCCGGATTTAGAACCACCTCACTGTCAATGCTTCCCAGCAACTGTCAGGTAGCTTGGGATGTTGGTTTGCTGTTGAGGATGGAATCTTTCAGCAACAGGCGTCAGTTGGAGAGTGGTCACAAGTGATGGGGAAGCGCAAGATGACAGGGTCATGGGAAGATTGAAGGCTGGAGGAGAGATCTGAAGTCGGTGTCTAGGGAAGGGGAAAAAGAGATTCAAATGGCCCTGAGCAGAATTTTCCCACCCCATCCACCATGGGAATCATAAAATTCAGCGGGCCACGTGAAGGTCCATTGATCTTGAGTAGGAATTTCCAGTCTTGGGGCGAGCGCAGCTGGGAAACCCTGTCCCCAGTTTGTGTTGAGGCAGAGGAATCAGAGCTCATAGAATCATTGAGTCACTGCAGTGCAAAATAAGGCTATTCAGCCCACCGGGCCTGTAGTGACATCCAGATCCTAGCCCCATAATCTCATATTTACCTTGTTCGTTCCCCTGATACTAAGGAGCATTTAGCATGGCCAGTTAATCTAAACTACACATCTTTAGACTATGGGAGGAACCAGTAGCACTTGGAGGAAACCCACCCTGACACGGGGAGAATGTGCTAACTCCACACACTCACCTGATGCCAGAATCAAACCCGGGTCCCCGGTACTTTGAGGTAGCAGTGCTAACCACTGTGCCACTTGAGGGTGGAGTTCAGGGAGGAATGGGGCAGAAGCAGTTAAGCAGAGGGGGAGGCGATGACCTAGTGGTGTGATCACTGGACTATAATCCAGAAACTCAGCTAATGTTCTGGGGATCTGAGTTTGAAGCTTTAGAATTCCCTCCACTGCAGATAGTGGAATTTAATTCTATAAAACTGATTTGGAATTAAAAATCTACTGGTGACCATGAAACCATTGGCAATTGTCAGAAAAACCCATCTGGTTCACTAATATCCTTCAGGAAAGGAAATCTCCCATCCTTACCTGGTCTGGCCTACATGTGACTCCAGGGCCACAGCAATGTGGTTGACTCTCAGCTGCCCTCCAAGGGCAACTAGGGACGGGCCATAAATGCTGGCCAGCCAGCAACACCCATGTCCCATGAATAAATACAAAAAAAATTGGATCTATGTTATTGAATGATAACTGTGCAATTCCCCACATTGACAATTATATCATATTCTTTTATGATTTTGGATAAGTTTTTCAAATTTAGGCGAATACTTATACTAAATATTGGACCTAGAAATATCGATAATCAGCCATTCCAAAAAGTAAAATTCAAAACAAAATTAGTGGAATGAAGTATAAATGTGGGCAGAACAGCAGCATGTCATAGACATTTTTAAGGTTTTGCACAAAGGAAAATGGGCAAATCTATGCTTTGTAATTGGTGTTGAAATGGCCAAGAATGAAGTTGTGACGCCCAAAGTTATGGGACCGATTCGGCCAGCCTGCTGCATGCTTTTGTAGTCCAGCAGGCCAGGGAACTTGAGCGGAGGCCACTTCATGGGCTCCCCGCTGGGTGCCACCTCTCCATGCATCTCCAGCTCGGAGCTGCATAAATTATGTTAACGCACAGTTGACTCTATTTTACATCCCATTAGCAGGCCTGGGACTGAAATCTCCAGGCCTGCTAGCATCTCCCTCCCCTCCTCGACACATGTATTCCATTCCAGCTGGGTTTACTATAGCTCCCCACTTGCAGGGAACTAGCGGCTGGACTCCGCTGGAGTGAAGGGAAGCAATCGAGGCTCCCTAGAAGGTTGGGCACCGGGGATGGCGCCCCTGGGCATTGCCAACTTGGCAGTGCCAGCCTGGCCCCTGGCACTGCCCAAGGGGCAACATGCCAATGCCCAGGAGGCATCTTGACACTGCCTACCAGGCATCAGGCAATGCTAAGTGGGAAGGGCCTCTGTGTGGGGGCAGTCGGTGTGGGTGTTGGGTGGGGGTCCCACTGTCACTCCACAAAAGGATCTCAAGTAGAGGGAGATCGGGACTGGCTTGGACATGTTTGTGGGGCCAGTGATCAGGCCGTGGGGGGGGTCGCTCAGTGATGGAGCTTTGCTGTGTTAGCTAGCAATCGGGCTGGCCGCTCTGACAGATCGCCACGTGCACAATGGCCTGCTCAGTGCTATGCTACCGGCCTCTCCAGCAGGAATAGACCCCGCTCACTGAATTTCAACGTGATTCATGCTGAGGCACTCTGCAATGCACAGAATGTGGGACATGCATTTTGAAACTCACGCTGAAAAACCAGCAGGATTTACTCCAGTTTTTAACGCAAATTTGACACTTAGAATTTCTTTTGGGAGAATCACCCTTTACATCATCAAACAATGCAACAGAACAATCAAAAAGAGCCTACAGAATGTTGAATTACAGAGGCAAAACTGGAATATGAAACGGGCGGCACGGTGGCACAGTGGTTAGCACTGCTGCCTCATAGTGCCAGGGATTCGGGTTCAATTACAGCCTCGGCTCACTGTCTGTGTGGAGTTTGCACATTCTCCCCATGTCTGTGTGGGTTTCCTCTGGGTGCGGGTCAGGTTGATTGGCCATGCTTAATTGATCCTAGTGTCAAGGGGATTAGCAGGGTAAATATGTGGGGTTATGGGAATATGGCCTGGGTGGGACTGTGGTCAGTGCAGGCTTGATGGGCCAAATGGCCTCTTCCTGCACTATGGGGATTCTATAATTCTATTAATCCATGGATAATAGATTTATAATAGAAGTATAAAGTTATGGTCAGACCACTGCAAGAACTGCACCAGATTCTGATCCTGGGAAATGAGAGACATTGGAGAGACTACACAGATGAGCCAGCATGTCCATCTTGGGCATTTTAGCCTGTGCAGGAGGCACCTGAGAAATGACTTTATTGGGGTACACAGATAGTTAACAGAATGGAAAAAGTAAATCCAGCACATTACTTGAAATTGAACAGGGAGTACTGCAAGTGGAACCAAGGACAAGTTAGCGAAAAGTGAATTTAAGAAAAGTATCAGAAAATTACTCTCTACACAAAAGCCAAACAATGCAGCAAATGTACTTGCTGGAATAGAGGCGGCAAAAATCCTGCGAACATTTAAGATACATTTGGATACTGAAATAGAAAGGTGGTAGGACTTTTCTGGACGAAAGGGTTAAGGTAGCCTGAATGGCCCTCTTCATCTGTATATTCTGATCTTGTGCTCTTGGTTTGTAGATCAACCAACCTATACTACGTTGTCCAACATATGAGGTGGAGGTGCCAGCATTGGACTGAAGTGGGCACAATAAGAAGTCTCACAACACCAGGTTAAAGTCCAAAAGGTTTACTTGGTACCACAAGCTTTCGGGATGCTGCTCCGTCATCAGGTGAGTGATGAAGGAGCAATGCTCCGAAAGCTCATGATATCAAATAAACCTGCTGGACCTTAACCTGGTGCTGTGAGGCTTTCTGTTGTCCAATACAATACAACAACAATATTAATCATTAAAGACAGAGTATGTGTAGAAAGAGAACTGTAGCAAAAACATACCTTTTTCAGGTGCAGATAAATTGGGGTCACTTCTGGGCATGCAGGAATCGCCAATCTGCTGGTTAAGTGTCTGCTGATAAAGACGGTTTATTGAAACCATATGCGAGAAATATCAACTTATCAAACAAGACAAATAGTACCATGCACTTAAATCACAATCTAAAGCATCTGCTGGAAATAAGACATCACTATAAAAGAATATATGGTGAAATGAAGAGCTGTTAAAAAAACCACAACAATTCAGGTTTGTTCCTAACTAACCAGGAAACTATCATAAAATCTTTGATGTCGTAATGAAAATCGAAGCTTTGCAAAAGTGTTTTCATTATTTTAAGAGCAATGCTATAAGCAAACGTTGTACAACATTGTCAATTGCAGCATTCATCCATCACCAAAAGGTATTGCTTCATTTCAGTTTGTGAATAATACAAAATCAGCATTGTAATCTCCCAACGTTATAATCTAGGAGAGACATGTGATGGACAGTTTCACAAAACTTCAGCAGATTACTGTCTTTGCTAGATTTTTTCCTTTGAGAACTATGCAAAACAAGCCATGTAATCTAAAACAGCTTTTTTCCACCTGATTTAAGTTGACAACCTTGTTGCCATTAACCTTGTTAATGTTGATGTATCCACAGTTTGCTTGCTCATTTAGGTCTGCTCAGGATTGGCAGATAATCCTCACCTTTGTGAGCAACTGAGTGTGTATTCTTCTATTTCTTGTTCAGAGCTTACCAAAAATAATAAGAACATAAGAACATAAGAAATAGGAGCAGGAGTAGGCCATCTAGCCCTTTGAGCCTGCCCCGCCATTCAATAAGATCATGGCTGATCTGTCGTGGCTCAGTTCCACTTTCCCGCCCTCTCCCCATAACCCTTAATCCCCTCTCTTATCAAGAACCCATCAACCCGCTTCTTAAAAATATTTAGCGAGGCAGCCTCCACCACTTCAACGGGCAGAGAATTCCAGAGATTCACCACCCTTTGAGTGAAGAAGTTCCTCCTCAACTCCGTTCTAAACCGCCTCCCCTTTATCTTGAGGCTGTGCCCCCTAGTCCTACTGTCTTTTTTGAGCGGGAAGAGTCTCTCCACCTCTATCCTATCCATCCCATTCATCATCTTATACGTCTCAATGAGATCTCCCCTCATTCTTCTAAACTCTAACGAGTACAAGCCTAGTTTATTCAGCCTCTCCTCATAGCTCAATCCCCTCAACTCCGGTATCAGCCTAGTAAACCTCCTCTGCACTCCCTCCAGGGCCAAAATATCCTTGCGCAGGTGCGGCGCCCAAAACTGCACACAGTACTCCAGCTGCGGCCTCACCAATGCCCTATACAGCTGCAGTAAGACCTCCCTACTTTTATATTCAATCCCCCTCGCTATGAAGGCCAGCATCCCATTCGCCTTCCTGACGACCTGCTGCACCTGCAAGCTGGGTTTTTGCGACTCATGCACAAGGACCCCGAGGTCCCTCTGCACCGTCGCCTGCTGCAGTTTTTCGCCACGTAAGTAATAGTCCTTCCGACCATTCTTCCTACCAAAGTGGACCACCTCACACTTGCCAACATTAAATTCCATTTGCCATTTCCTGGCCCATTCGCCCAGCCTATCTAGATCCTTCTGCAGACTCTCCACACCCTCCGCACAATTTGCCTTTCCCCCAATCTTGGTGTCATCAGCAAATTTCAACACCCTGCACTCGGTTCCCTCCTCCAGATCATCTATATAAATGGTAAATAGCTGAGGCCCCAGCACCGACCCCTGGGGCACCCCACTAGTCACCAACCGCCAATCCGAATAGCACCCATTGACCCCCACTCTCTGCCTCCTATTTGACAACCAATCCTCTATCCACGCTAACACCCTACCCCCAACTCCATGTCCCCTGACCTTCTGCAATAACCTCTTGTGAGGTACCTTGTCAAACGCCTTCTGAAAATCCAGAAAGACCACATCCACCGGCTCTCCTCTATCCACTGCCCTAGACACATCCTCATAGAACTCCAGTAAATTTGTCAGACACGACTTCCCTTTAATGAAACCGTGTTGCGTCTGCCCTATCAAGCAATTCCCTTCAAGATGCCTCGCAATTTCCTCCTTAATGACAGATTCTAACATTTTACCTACCACAGACGTTAAACTAACCGGCCTATAATTCCCCGCCTTTTGCCTGGCACCCTTCTTAAACAACGGCGTAACATTAGCCGTTTTCCAATCTTCCGGCACTTCCCCGGAATCCAGCGACGTCTGGAAAATAACCACCAAGGCATCCACTATAACCTCCGCCATTTCTTTCAGAACCCTCGGATGCATTCCATCCGGTCCTGGGGACTTGTCCACAATCAGCCCCTCCAGTCTGTCGAGCACCACCTCTCTAGTAACAGTAATGTCATTAAGACCCTCCAGTCCTACCACCTTTCCATCGCTAACACCCGGCAAATTATTCACGTCCTCCTCCGTGAAGACAGAAACAAAAAAGTTATTCAATACCTTAGCCATATCCCCATCCCCTACCACTAGCTCCCCTTTCTCATCCTCTAAAGGACCAACGTTCACCCTAGCCAGCCTCTTCCTTTTTATATATTTATAAAAACTCTTGCTATCCTTTTTTATATTAAGCGCTAGCCCAGCTTCATAGCTTCTCCTACCCTCCTTTATCAACTTCTTTGTCAATCTTTGTTGACATTTAAACCTTTCCCAATCCTCTTCTCGCCCACTGCTCTTAGCTACTCTAAATTCCTCCGCTTTTAATTTAACACTTTCCTTCACCTCCTTCGTTATCCACGGCTTATTACCTCTCCTCCTACTGTCCTTTTTGACCATCGGAATAAATTTCTGCTGAGCACCAAGAAAGATCTCCTTAAAGATCCTCCACTGCTCCTCAGCAGACCTACCTTCCAACGCGCTCCCCCAGTCCACATTCGCCAATTCTTCTCTCATCCTACCATACTCCCCTCTATTCAAACAAAGGACGCGTGTCCGGGAACCCACTTTCTCCTCCTCCATCTGCAACAGAAACTCCACCATGCAATGATCACTCTCTCCAAGAGGATCCTTCACCGCAAGGTCCCTAATTCTACCCGCCTCATTACATAGCACCAGATCCAAGATAGTTCGCTCCCTCGTCGGCTCCAACACACACTGTTCAAGGAAATTATCCCGGCAGCATTCCAAGAACTCCTCCTCGAGCCCACCTCGTCCAACATGGGTCGACCAATCAATATGCAGATTGAAATCTCCCATAACTACTGCCGTCCCATTCCTGCACGTCGCACTTATTTGCGCGTTAACAGCCCGCCCCACCTCCAGATCATTATTTGGGGGCCTATAGACGACACCCACCAGCGTCTTCCTCCCTTTGCTGTTCCTAATCTCCACCCACAACGATTCCACTTTCTGCTCTTTGGCTCCGATATCATCCCTTGCTACCACCTTGATACTATCCTTAATCAGCAGAGCTATGCCACCCCCTCTTTCCTCCTGCCTATCCTTCCTAAACACTTGATAGCCCTGTACATTCATCTCCCAGTCCCTGTCACCTTGCAGCCACGTCTCTGTAATGGCCACCAGATCGTATCCATTTGTGTCGATCTGCGCCACCAGCTCATCCACTTTATTCCGAATGCTTCGTGCATTCAGATAAAGCGCTTTCATCCCAGCCTTCACCTGGACCCTATTTGCCGTAACGCCACCAATTGGGACATCCTCGGCCTCTTCCCTTACCTGTACCCTATCCTTAACTTTAGACCTCGTAGCGTCACCTACCCTCGCACCCTCCCCCCCCCTAATTAGTTTAAAGCCCTGTCTACAGTCCTCTTTACTCGATTCGCCAACACTCTGGTCCCAGCACGGTTCAGACCCACCCCATCCCGCCCGAACAAGTCCCACCTACCCCAATACTGGTGCCAATGCCCCATAAATTCGAACCCATTCCTCCCACACCAATCCCTGAGCCACCCATTCACTTCCTTTATCCTGTCAACCCTACGCCCGTCTGCACTCAGTTCAGGCAGTAGCCCAGAGACGACCACCTTGTCGGTTCTACTTTTTAATTCCATTCCCAGCTTCTCATACTCCCTCCCCAGATCCTCAGTCCGCACTTTGCCTACGTCGCCGGCACCCACATGTACTACAACGACCGGGTTCTCACCCTCCCACTCCAGGTTCCTCTGCAGCCCAGCTGTGACATCCTGTACCCGAGCACCAGGCAGACAACACACCCTTCTGTGCACTTTGTCATTGTGACAAAGGACAGTGTCAATACCCTTCACCCCACTATCCCCAATCACTACTACGTTCCTTTTCCCCTTCTCTTTGCCTATGTCCTGCTGCATCACTGTACCGTGTGCAGTTTGCTCACCAACCTCACCTGCCTCGTCCTCTTCCAGACTGGAAGCAAGAACCTCAAACCTGTTATGCAGATTAAGAGGCTGAGGCCTCCGCTCCTCACCCCCCTTCCTCCTCCCAGCAGCCCCCTTTTGTCCCTGACCCTTAGATTTAGCCAGTCTAGCAGGGGTGGATGTCACTTGCACCCCATTGACAATGGCACCCTCTCTCCCCCTGATGAGCCTCAGTGTCTGTAGCTCAGAGGCCAGCTCATCCACCTTGAGCTGGAGCTCCTCCAGCAACCTGCACTTACTACAGACATGGTCACTGGGAAGGACCCTGGGGTCCACCAGTTCCCACATCATACAGAAACCACACATCACATGCCCCTCCATTATTCACTGTAATTTTTTATGGGGAAAAAAATTTTTTTCCTTGTTTCCTGCTGTAGTAGTTTTGAAAAAAATTTTTTTCCTTGTTTTTTCAAACAAACTCACCTGGCCTTTTTTCCTTCAAGCCCTTTTTGATATTAAGCCCTATTAACTCACTCTGCTTCCCACTCACTCCGCTGCCCGCTCAGACGCTGCCCGCTGTCTACACCAGGCCTCCTTTTAAACCTGGCGCTGATTTAAAGCAGGCTGGTCCACAAATGCCTTTTAACCACTCCTTCAGAATTCTTAAAGCAGTAAATACAATAAATAAATGCTTTAAACAGTTCTACAAAGAGTAAAGTGCTTTAAACTTATTTTAAACAGGTTTTTAACAGGTAAAATCTTAGCTCTCTCTCTCTGCTTCAGCAAATCCCATTCACGAAATTAGTTTCAGTCGCAGGGACAGTATATGACCTGCGCATCCTTTCAGGGATCACTGGGCCCAGTTGGTGGTCAGGCTCCAGTTTGAATCCAGCAACATGCAGAGTCAAGAGGCCTAGTGGCAATGTAACTGGAGCAAATCCACACCCCTTTTCCATCATAAAATGAAGACAAACCCCATAAGCTTGGTCTTCAGTTCATTCACCTGTAGAGTTTATAAATTTCCCCATCAAAATGCACAACCTCCACCTGCAAATGCTCACCACCCTCAGGCAATGTTCACATCCTTCTCACCTCCCGACAATGCTTCCTCCTCTCCTCCCTTATCCTTTCACCCCCAACAATGTTACAACCTCCTCTCAACCTTTGACAATGCTATGCTCCCCATCCACCCTCCACCCCTGTCCCGCCATCCACTGTCATGTAATTCGTGCAGGTTAAAACTGGCAATTGGAAGTTTAAACTTCCCGGGTAAGTATCGCCTATATACATACATCAGGACTTGCTTAGTGTCCCAAAGCTCATTGTGGCAACTTAAGTTGAGTCATTCACTACTTCCGATAATAGAAGATTTCCAAAGAGCATTTAATCACCCACATGCCTACTTCTCTGGGATTGTGTTTGGAACCAGACATCCAACGAACCTTTATTTTCCATTAAGTTAATCAACATGCCCAAAGTTGAATTTTCAGAGGGGAATTTTGTTGATTTTATTTTGAATGCTTCAATTAATTTCATATTGAACTTTTCATTAACAATCAGTTTAATATTGTGTGTATGTGAGCATGCTTATTATAGAGGTACTCATACTGACCTTTCTTAGTGGTTGCTTACCTGTGGAGGTTCCATGGATATTGGATAAATGGCACTACAGGGTCGTTCTCTGGGAGACAAGCATGTATTTTCTCTTGAATGTTTGTGCTTATCAGATAGCAGCGGGGAACCTTTCATATGCAGTAAACAAACAAACCATTTTTTCTTTTAAGCCATTTGACCAGAATAGTCACACTATCTCACAAACTATTCATACTTGCACACATTTTATGTCCTTGGACAAATACTTAGAACTTTCCCTTTAAAAGGCAGTTAAATAGACCTACCTCTGGCACTGGATGGAGCTGAACTGGTTACATTTGGAGAGGCTGAATGAGTGGAGCTTAAACTTGAGGTAGAAGGACTTGCCTACAAAAATAGATAATCTGATTATCAATAAAGAAAATTTACTCTTGAAGAAGAGGATGTCATTTTCAAATTATTAGCATAGCATGCATGAGACCTATAACTCTCCAAGATATCTGTGCCATCTAATTCTAGCCTCTTAGGCATCCCCTGATTTTAACTGATCGACCATTGGTGGTTTTGCCTTCATTTATCTAGGTTCTAAGTTCTGGAATTTCCGCCTTTGACTTCTCCAGCTCACTTCCCTCTTTAAGAAACTCCGTAAAATCTACATCATTGACAAAGTTTTTGATCCAGAGACTTTTTTTTAATATATATAATGCATCTCTGATGCACCTTGGAACATGTTATTACATAGTTCGGCCTCAGCTGGGGTACTGCTTGCAGTTCTGAGCGCTGCAATTTACGAAGTGTGTGAAGGCTTTGGAGAAAACATTCACAGGAATGATTTCAAGGATGAGGAACTTCATTTATGAAGGTATCTTGAAGTAACTGGGATTTCTTTTCTTGGAGAAGGGAAACCTAAGAGGAGGTTTGATAGAGATATTCAAAATCATGAGTGTTCTGGATGGAGTGGATAGTTGTTGCTGGGTCAAAATCCTGAAATTCCCTGCCTAATAGTACCATGGGAGCATGTTTACTAAATAGGCTGCAACGATTCAGAAAGGTGACTCACCATCACCTACCCAAGGGGAATAAATTTTGACCTTGCCAGCAACCCCATAACATTCAATGAAGATAAAAGATGAAGCACTTCACATAACAATATTCACAACATAGAGGACAGCATAAGGATGTGGAAAGCACTGGGTTGATAGTAAAAAGATTATAGACTGCAAAAAATACTGTTAATTACAAGGAATATTAAAAAGGGTTTGAGCAGGAAAATTTTAGTTTGGAGAGAAAGTAGAAAAATAGGACGGTATGAAGTCAGTCTCCATAGGAATCGGAATTTAGAGCAGCCAAACAAGCGGACCTCCTTCTGTCGTACTATTTCTGTGTTTCCATGTACATAAAAGGACTCCAGGCCAACAGCCGATTACAGAATCTCAAAACCAATGCACAAGGAGGCCATTCAGCCCATCAAGTCTGCATTGGCTCTCTGAATGGCACTAAATGAATTGCTCACTACACACATTCCTGCAGATCTAAAAACACCCATTGACCCGCTACACTTTTGTTTCCTGTCAATATTGCTACAGACCCTTTCATTTCATGTGCCATAACTTTGCTCAAAAGTCTGCTGTGCAGCACTTTATCAGATGCTTTTGGAAGACCATGTACACCACATCAACAGTATTACTCTCATCAACCGTCTCTGTTAATGCTTCAAAAAACTCTTGCAAGTTAATTACACATCATTTTCACTTAAAAAAAAATCCATGCTGGGCTTTCTTTAATTAACCTGCCTTTGTCCTTGTGACTATTAACGTTCTCCCAAATTATTGCTTCTGCAAGTTGAACTGACTGGTCTGTAATTGCTGGCTTTATCTTTTTTAAACCAGGATGTCATATTTGCAATTCTCCAGTCCTCTGGCACCACCCCCGAGTCTATGGTCAGTGCCTCTACAATTTCCATTCTCACTTCCTTCAGCGATCTTGGATGCATTTCATCCAGTCCTGGTACCTCAACTGCTTTCAAGTACAATCACTCTATCCAAGACCTCTTCCTTAAACTCTTCTTTTAAACTCAATTACCTCCTCTTCTACCATAAGAACTAGAAGCAGAAGTAGGCCATCTGGCCCCTCAAGCCTGCTCCACCATTCAATAAGAGGATGGCTGATGTTTCTGTGGATTGAGCTCCACTTACCCACCCGCTCACCATAACTCTTAATTCCTTTACTGTTCAAAAATTTATCTATCCTTGTCTTAAAAACATTCAATGAGGTAGCCTCAACTGTTTCAGTGAGCAGGGAATTCCACAGATTCACAACCCTTTGTGTGAAGGCGTTCCTCCTCAACTCAATCGTAAATCTGCACCCCTTATTTTGAGGCCGTGCCCCCTAGTTCTAGTTTCACCCGCCAGTGGAAACAACTTCCCTGCTTCTATCTTATTTATTCCCTTCATAATCTTGTGTTTCTATAAAACATCCCCTCATTCTTCTGAATTCCAATGAATATAGCCCCAGTCTACTCAGTCTCTCCTCATAAGCCAACCCTCTCAATTCTGGAATCAACCCACTGAATCTCCTCTGCACCCCCTCAAGTGCCAGTATATCCTTTCTCAAGTAAGGAGATCAAAACCGTACACAGTACACAGCCTGGATAGCAATTTCTTACTTGGCAAGAACAATTGCAGAGTATTCATTTAATAACTCAGCTGTGCCCTTGGCCACCATTTGCAAATCCCGTTCTTATTCACTACATGAAGCGGTCCCCTATTTATCAACAACATAATGTTGCTATTACAAAATATTGCTGATGCTGGAAATCTGAAACGAAAACAAAAATGCTGGAAATGCTCAAGTCTCAAGCATTTATGGAAAGAGAAACAGAGTTTATGTTTCAGTGTCTTTGCCATTTGTCAGAATCCTGTGTTTCTATTGTCTTGTTTTCCCGACTTACAAAGCTGTGGTGGCTGTCAGCCAGGTTCCCGGTGGCCAGTGATGGTGAAGAGTGCTGGATCCCTCGGGTTCCTTTGGAATGAAGGAATGGGTTCACTGACAAGTTAAAAGGCAGGCAGGGGTGGTGAGTACACGGGCTGAAGCATAGGCAGGAGATTAATGAGCCTCAGAGAGCAGACAGAGAAAGTTAAAGAGCTACTAGTGCATGGGCCCAAGCCGGAATTGAAGTGAAGGAGACTCAGGAAGAAGCCGAGAGGACACAAGGTGATGGCAATGTTGTTCCTTGACAGGATGGAAGTAAACTAGGTCAAGAAACCAGCAGTTGGAAGATAAAAGTGGTTTCCCCCTAGTTGCAGCGAGCTGGACTGTAGTTCCTGGCCGTTGGACCCACCAGCATCTGATATGCAGGACCACCAGTCAGGGATGCAGTTTCATAGTGCAGCCATCCTGCAGTAACTGATTGCAAGATGCATGCAAATGCATCCAAAGACTTGGAGGTAAAGTGCATTTTCCCGTCAGTATTTGAAACTTTAAGAGTTGAATCTTTAATCAAAGCTGTCAATGCTGGTGGCGGTATCATTCCTCACAAATCCCTGAGTGGCTAAAAGGGACAACAGAAAGGTCAAGAATAGAAGCTTCCTTTTTCAGGAAGTTGTCATCTCAGGACTCCCTAACGCTTTTGTTTAGAAATTAAAGTCTCAACAGTTTTCTTGGTTTTTGGAGTAGTTAAGCAACAGTTGGCCATTGTAAGGGACTTGTTTCTTTCAGATAAGCTTTTCAGATTGGAAACTCACACGTTTGGTGCTGGTGAAATAAAGAGTCATTGAGTTGTAATCTCTGCATTCAATGTGCTTTTTTCTCCAGTGTAACACAGAGGAAGAGTCCTTGTCATTCAAAAGCATTGCCCCAAGGTTTATGGATTGTCAGCGGGCAGATTCTTTGAATATTTTTCTGCTGGGATGGGACAGCGTTGAGGGAGCACAGTCAAACAATCTTTTGGGAGAGGGAGGGGATCCCAGGCAAATGCGATCCAAGTTGCTGCTGACTCTTTCCAAACAACAGAACACTGTTTCAAAATCAGTTCCATTCAATCCATAGTAATGGACTTATTTATGGAGTCTACTCACACCAATAGAAGCAGAACAACATAACTGATCATTTGGCTAGTTAATCTGTTGAAATGAACTGGCTATATGAAATAGAATAACACTGTTAAGAGTAATCGTCAACTGTAGAAGACATGAAATACCTGCATATGAAAGACCTCATCAGAGCTTTCAGACTGGCCAGTGATGTTGCTAACTTCAGCTGATGCTTGTGATGACAAGGATGAAGAAGAATATCTGTTGAATGCTGGGTAACTTAGTGGGCTACAAAAAAAAGAGCAACGTACATAACAGTTTTAAAGTACCAATTTTTCTTTATCTCTAGCTGTAATATCAGATGATTACTTTGAAAGAAATACAATCTACTGAGTGGCTAATTTAAAACAAAAAAGAACAGACAGCTATTTTATCATTCGTCTTTTTGATCTTTGGCCCAATGCTGGTTTAGAGCTTAGAGTTTGGAGTTTAAAGGTCAAAGTTCAGAGCTAATTCGTAGCACAACAGTACAGTGATAAGTTACTCTCTTCTCAATGATTCAAATGAAAGCTGCTTATTTATTGAGAGTTTAATTTACATTGGAAGATAACCGTTACTTCCAATTTTAATGTGGCGTCTCAAATCTTGACCTCAACTGATCAGGCAGTATGGTGGCACAGTGGTTAGCATTGCTCCCTCACAGCGCCAGAGACCTGGGTTCAATTCCAACCTTGGGTGACGGTGTGGAATTTGCACATTCTGTCCGTGACTGTGTGGGTTTCCTTTGGGTGCTCCCGTTTCCTCCCACAGTCCAAAGATGTGCAGGTTGGGTGCACTGGGCATGGTAAATGGCCAAGATAGGTAGGTTAGGTGGATTACACATGTGGGAAGAGGGTCTGGGTAAGAAGCTATATCGGAAAGTCAGTGCAGACTTGATGGGCTGAATGGCCTGTTTCTGCACTTGGGGAGTGTATAATCAATGTAAGCACTCAATAATTTTCCAGGTGTTAGATTTGTCATTGTCTGCAGGGTTGTCTATGAACAGAAAGTTTAATGTCTGGGCTGTTTTTGAGGGATTGGAGGGCAAGCTGATCACCTTCAAGCTGCTTAAGTGGCATGTCAAGCAAAAAGCACCTTTGAGAAACCCTAAAATGCAATGTCCAAAGTGAATTGTGAAGGTTGTGGGGTTGGGATGGAACGAGAAGAGGGTAGGATGGGTGAATATGGAGCTGCAATGTTGAGACATTAATGACCTGAGCCTGCATGGAACCTCTTCAGCATAGATTCAATGTTATAAATTAACATACTCCGTGCATCAACCAGAGCCTTTAGTTTGAAAATGTCAGCACAGCTCAATGGTATTTCAACGGAGAGGGTGGAATTTTCTATTTAATTGTAAACGAGTGTCAACTCAGGTGAAAAAAATGGTGTGCTGCCCGCCGCCTCTGCTACCAGCTTTTTCCACTATATCTGGAGGTGGGACCGGGCAGACTGAGCCAGCAACTTCAGCCTTCCAGATATCGGGGTGCCCTTTCTAACAAAGAGGTCAAGATTTAAAGCTGAAAACAGTTTTAATGAAATACCGGAGGAATCGCATCCAGCCAACCAGCACTTAGATTAAGATTTCTATGCGAAAGTAAGAAGTTTTAACCAATGTGGGGGTCCCTGTTCATTTTCAAAATGGATCCTAACTGACATGCTGCAGCGAGCACCATTCCCCGGTGCAACGTCAAGTAGTCCGGAGGCCAACCCAACCTGCAAGCAGATGGAAGGTCGGCGGATCAATGCCATGGAGGAAGAGTGATGGCTGCTAATTGTCAAGCTCCAGATAGACTATTTAGGCTTATCCTTTTGGGGCTTCTCGCTGTTGACCACTGACTTCTATTCACCCGCACATCCGTGACTTGCACTCCGTTCAGTGGGGCAACAAAATGGCTTTGAAATTCCTTGTGGCAGATTGGGACAGCACGCTGGCACTGTGGTTAGCACTTCTGCTTTTCAGCGCCAGGGATCTAGATTCAATTCTGGCTTCGGATCTCTGTCTGTGTAGAATTTGCACATTCTTCCCGTGCTTGGGTGGGTTTCCTCAGGGTGCTCCAGTTTCCTCCCACAGTCCAAAAGGTGTGCAGGTTAGGTTACTGGCCATGCTCAATTGCCCCTTAGTGTCCCAAAATGTATAGATTAGAGGGATCAGTAGGGTAAATATCTGGAGTTATGGGAATAGGGTCAGGGTGGGATTGTTGTAGGTGTAGGCTTGATGGGCTGACTGGCCTCCTTCTGCACTGCAGGAATTCTATGATTAATAAGGTTCCCTCACATCAGTACTGAGCTAAAATGACAGCATAATGGGATTATGGCATTAAATCAACCATAAAGATTTCAACTCCACTGCTGCTCTGAGCAGAGGGAAATAAAATTGCTTCTCGCCTTTTGTTTTCCCTGCAGGGAAGTGGACTGAAGTTTGATACTTGAGGGAATGCCATGACATAATGTTATGTTCTCTACTATCGTCTGAACCAAGTTGCAAGTGTGCAAATAGGCAAACCAGCTGTTGATATGGTATCATAACCTCCAGCAACAACCTGGGTGCAATCTGACCCCACATTGGCCATTATAATAGGACACATGTATTTCAATATACATAAACATAGGAAATTATTTAAAAAGTGAAGAACTGTAGGGTTAATAAAATAGCATTGGAATTAAATTGTTACTCTTCATCAGGAAGACTAATTGCATGAAATTATATAGTACTGCTCTGTCAACTGACTGTTCCCCTGGGTAATTAGAGAGCTGCGCAGAACATAACATTTCTTACTTCGGGGCTCTCTGCATAAAAATGAAAAATAATGATCTTACGCAGGACGCATTCATTTGAAAAGAGCAACATCATCTTGGAGGTAATTTTACCTGCGTCTGTTGACAAGTCTGGCTCCATCTGGGCTCACGGCACCCAGTGCGGGGTTCCTGCAAGTGCGTGGGCTACCATTGGTTAGGTGAATGGGACTCACACGGGCATATCCTGGAAAGTCCTGGAAATAGAGAGGAAGTATGTGATAAAAGGAGGCAATGAAATGTACAGCTGGAACAATAACATAATGGTGTCTACAATTTGAACTCCCATGCAAAAAAACAATGTAACGGAACTTGAATTTTCAAGGCAGCAGTCATAAAACTAAGCTGTAACATTTAGAGATTAAATCTGATTTTAGCACATAACAATCATATCTGTGGATCATCCTGCATGTTGGAACCAAGAAACATCTTCATGCACAATTACTTTCTCAGGTTTCTCAAAATATTCAAGAATATGGCCATAATTTATGATAACAGTATAATGTCGATATGACTTTGATCTAATACATACGTTTTGTTCCCGTTATTGTGCATTTGTTGGCACAATTGCACTATTAGTGCTGTGACCAACAACACTTTAGTAATAGTTCAAAATGAAACAGGTCTAGACCAAAACCGAAGAGGGAAGGAAGGTCTGAATTAAAAGGGAAAGCAGCCAGAAAGCAATATAATCCCGTGCGGGTGGGGGGGAATCTCATCAGGGCAGGGGTATTAGTCATGAGGTGAGGGTGGGGAGGCAAGTCCCGGGGGGGGGGGGGGGCGGGGGGGTGGGGGGGAGTCAGTCTGGGTCTTCACAATAATTAGCCAGAAGTTAGAAGAGGTTTTGATTCTCCTAACTTTTCCTGAGTAACTATTGCTGTAAATAAGTCAGAAACATCCAAAGTTGACAATTTGAATCACATTTTCGGATGGTTCACACTGCAGGGCAATTGCCCAGAGGAAGTTTGTACTTCCGGTCAATTGCCGTGCAAACCCTTACCTGTGAAACTCCAAGAGGGGTTCCCCAGCACATCTTTGGGGTCCCCCTCTGATCCGAAACTAGGAGCTTGGAGGTTACGGCCCAATGTCTTTACTTCAGAAAATGTATCGCCAAAAAAGGAGGCAGGCAGGAGGAAGGGACATATTCAGGATTGAATCACAAAACATAGAATTACCGAGATCTCTTAGGAACTGAGGAGGCCTGTGCTCACATCCTCCCTTTCCTGCTGACAAACATCAGTAATCATCCATCAGTGAAACAATTCTTATATCCCACATTACAGTAAACAGACCATCCAGGTTTCCCTCCCACAGCAACACCAAAGCAAATTTACACCAATAGTTACTCGGGAAGAGTTAGAAGAAATAAAACCCCTTCTAACTTCTGCCTAACTACTGTAAAGCCCAGACTGACTCCCCTGGCTGCACCACCCCAACTTCCTGCCCTTATCCCATGACTAACCGCCCCCACACCCACTGCTTTCTCTAGCTCCATGGCTTCCCATGAAATTCCTCTCAAAACCCTCCAATCCTCCTCAGTGCTGTCAAACCCTAGGATCCCAATTTTACCAATATATTCCTCAATGTTAGTGAAGTCCAGGATCACATGTCCATCTAAACCCCACCACCATCGTGTGTTGCCAGCTACCAATTACCTATCACAGAATGCTGCATCTTGTATCCCACTTTGTTGGATATCCTCAGCTTAAAAAAATCATAGGAAATCAACACAGGGAAAGGAATATATAAATGTAAAGGCCACCTACTTATGATTTTCATAGAATAATATACAAAGTTGTAGAATTATATTCCCCAAAATGTAGTACAAATTTTGGAATATTCACAGCAAAATAAAATGAAATTTGACCTATTTAGTCACTGCAATTTAGTTGTGCTAGTAGTAGATTTTATTTTGTGTGACATAATACTTCCATTTATATAAAACTAATATCTCCACAGACTCACTATAAGCAGTGTCATAGGGGGTCTGCTAATAATGTATTAAAAATCTTGTACATGGTGCACTTTTCCCTATGTGTTGCACCCCTATTGCAACAACTTTTTATAGTATCTTTAATGCAATGAAATATTTCAAGTGCTTCATAGGAGCATTACTCTGCACTGACTAGAATCCCACCCAGGTCCTAATCTTGTCACCCTACGTAGTTCCCTGCTACTTCCCTTGACATTAGGGTCAATTTAGCATGGCCAATCCAGCTAACCCGTGCATCTTTGGACTGAGAGGGGAAACTGGAGCACCCAGAGGAAATCCATGCAGATACGGGAGGAATGTGCAAACTCCACACAGACAATGACCCAAGGCCTGAATTGAACCAGAGTCCCTGATGCTGTGAAGCAGCAGTGTTAACTGCTGTGTCACCATTAAAAGTGTCTTAAAGGAGGAAAACGAGGCAGAGAATTTTGAAGCATGAGGTGCAATCCTAAAAGTGTGGCTGCCAAATGATGTGATTCAACTCAAGCAGCTAAAATTAGGTGAACAGAGATGAACATAAGGACAGCACGGTAGCACAGTGGTTAGCACTGCTGCTTCAGAGCTCCAGGGACGTGGGTTGAATTCCTAGCTTGGGTCACTGTCTGTGTGGAGTTTGCACATTCTCCTTGTGTCTGCGTGGGTTTCCTCCAGTGCTCCAGTTTCCTCCCACAGTCCAAAGGTGTGCAGGTTAGGTTGATTGGCCATGCCAAAATTGCCCCTTAGAGTCCTGGGATGCGTAGGTTAGAGGGATTAGCGGGTAAATATGTAGGGATATGGGGGGTAGGGCCTAAATGGGATTGTGGTCGGTGCAGACTTCATGGGCCGAATGGCCTCCTTCTGCACTGTAGGGTTTCTAACTTTCTAAGATATGTCAAAATACAGCGAAGCTGGAGGAAGTAACTATCGTGGAGGAGATTGGAAATAAGGATGCAAATTTTAAGATGGAAATGTTGGTTGGCTGCAAACTGATGTAGGTCAGCGAACGCAGGGATAATCAAGGAAAGGGACTTGCGGCGAATTAAGACATGGGCAGAGTTTGGGATAACCTCAGTGTTTACAGAGAGTAGCATGTGGGAGAACAGTCAGCAATGTGTTGGAATACTTGAGTTTTGAGGTAACAAAGGTATGAGTGAGGGTCAGATGGGGCTGAGGCAAGAACCAAGTTCAGTGATGCGACTGAGGTGGAAATAGGTAGCCTTAGTGATAGCGCAAGTATGCGGTCAGGACCCATCTTGGGGTCAAATGTGACATTAAAGTACTGGTCACAATCTGATATCATGCATAACCCATTAGGAGGTATTTAACTCCCAGGATGAAATAAATGGGATTAAACACAAGTTTAAACATGTTCATCAAGGCTGTCAAGATGCCTTGTATCCCTTTGACATTGCATAATGTAATTCAAGGTCCATTCATGCATATCTCATTTACCAGCCCACCACATTCAAATGAACATTCAAAGATGTACCAGAATCTTTCAGTTGCATTCCCTTCAACAGGAGATATACATAAGAATTCTGAGACAACTTACATTCTGGACTAATTCATTAAAAGATGCAGCAAATTAAATTTGCCAGGCCCCTCAAATAGACACAAGATCACAAAGCGTTATTAATCCATGTCTGTTCTTTCTGGGACAGGCAGCACGCAAGTTTTGTGCCGTCTGCTAATTTGTAAGATTGCAGTGTGCAGGCAGCATTAAGCTTGTAGTTACATGCCTCAGCCAGAGCCCAGGTTTGTATGAGGCTGGCACAACTTAAAACCAGCCTGTAGCTCTTAAATAGGCCATTCTGGTTGCAAACGATGCTGGGAGTGTTCGTAGAAGAGTCTAAGCAGGTAGAAGAGGGAATTCTGGCATTACAGCAAAAAGGGCGCTCCAAGGTTCTTGGATGCTGCACTGAATGTATTGGTGGAGGAGAGATGTCACCTATCCAGAGGTAGTCAGGAGGTCTTTCAGGAAAAGTACTGAAGATATTGGGACCAGATAGCTGTGATGTTTAATGACAGAGGTATAAGTCCCAAGCACCCACATGTAGTGCCACTAAGACAGAAACATAGAAAATATAAAATTTAACAACCGCACAAAGGTGGTCAAGCTCAGTGAATGTATCTTCATGTTTAACCAATAGCCTCATGCGTTGCTTCATGTCGTACATCGCCATCAGAAATCTCAGTTAAATCCCAATTTAAACCAAGTATACATAGTCCCATGTTATTCTCACACATGGAGCACTGTGACAAACCACACATCAACATCTTAACAGTTTGCACAATTTAAAAAAAAATTCATTCATGGGACATGGGCCAGCATTTATCGCCCATCCCTAGTTGCCCTTGAGATTGTGGTGGTGAGCTGCCTTCTTGAAACACTACCAATAGCTACTTCACCAAAACAGATGGCATTACCCTGACTGACACACTTCCCTGTGCGCTGCGTAAGTAAAGGCAGGAGCAAACTGACAGTGAACAGGCCTGGCTGCGTGTCCTTTACTGAATGGAGGAGACTATTGTCACTATCAGTGGAATGGCCACAGCAGAGACTGTGGAAGGGCTGAAACAATTGAAGGAGAGATTACTTCGTACTTAATCCTCGTTCACACATCCCTCCTCTTTCTTATCCCACAAACACTTCTGATTTACAAGCTGCAGATAGTGAAAGCAAATGCCTTTCTTCCAGTTCTGCTCTCAACGCAACATTATCGTGCGCATTGTTCCTTTCAGGCACCCAAAGAACAGCAACTTGGTCAGACAATGTTGGAAGAGCAAGAGGCGGAAGAGCAGGAAACAAACGAAAAAGAAGAAACGCTATCATTCACCGTCCCACTTGAAGCCAAAGCTCAGCTACTGACGCTGTTGATAGTTTAGAGATAGGATGTGCACACAGAGACACACCAGGCACAAATGACATGCATGGCACAAGAGTAGCAGGTGCCAGATTGCCAGAAGACAGCTTTGCACATGGGTTTTGCCCAAGAACTCAATGAATGCTTTGATTTGGTGGCCTATGGAAGACTGATGAGTATGCACAATATGCCATGCTAGAAAGCTTGCCCCAGTGTCAAAGAACGTAGGGGAAACCAGCATTGATTTGGCAAGGGACTTTGCACAGAGGAAAGAGCCCATCCTTTCCAGCCATGGAACAGAAGGCCAACTCCATTCAGGACTTGCAAACCCCACCATATTGCAGCACATAATGGGCTGAGAACTCAGCTTCCATTGTAGCACAAACAGAAGCTTTCCAACACGTGGGTACTGTCATGAAAGCTGAAAAGGTTGCCAAAGCAGTGTATATCAAAGGGACCTGGAGGATGACCCATTATAAAAAGTCCACCAGGAATGCTTAGGTGCCACAGTGGAGTGCCAATAACTCGATGGAAGACAAGTCTGCTGTCCATGCTGAGAATGACAGCATGCGCCCTCCCATTACTGTGACTAGTGACCTATCAGTCAACCAACCCAGACTGCTACTGCTGTGCTGAGATAGTGCAACCCAAAGTCAGGCTTGCTAGTCCCAGAGTTGCTTGAGGTCGTCCTTCACAGAAAGACAGTACCTTTTCACCAGCCATACTGTAGCCATTGAGATAGCACGATGTAGGAGCACTCAGACAAACAAGAACACACAGGAGCAAACACTCAAACAATGCACAAAGGTGATTATTTGAAGCGTGTATACAATATGGAATGGTTTGACTTATAAATCTGATTTGGAATGTTTATTTTGCATTGGCTGTTATTTTGGCATTGAGGCCAAGGAGATGTAGTAATGGTCATCAACAGTACCCATGTCAGGAAGCAAGTAGTGTGAATAGAACATTTGAGCCGGAATTTTACCGCCCTCTCTGCCATGGGAATTGGAGCTGGTGAGGGGCGGGCCACGGAAAGGTCCACTGACCTGAGGCGGGATTTTATGGTTTCGGGATAAGTGAGGCCGTAAAATCGCACCCTTGATGTAAGAACCGAGGCCTTCGTCGTGAGGTGAATGGGGAACTGAGACACCAAGAGACGCAACACTAATCAGGAGGAACCCATCACTGTAACCATCCAGAAAGGAGCTGTGTTGATTGTGGTGGCTACAAAACTGGTGGAAAGGGTTGTGCCCTCATGATGGCGAGCAAACCAGCAGTGTTGTGCTAAGGAATGCAAGGCTCTTCCACAGCAAGTCAGGCACTGGAACATTTCAGCAACCTCCACTGACCGGCTTGATTACACTTTGCAACTTTTGTTATATGCATGTTACCCCTCTGTATGACTTGTGCCCGAGAAGCCGTCACATAATAATCACCATCTGGTTTGTTGTGGCGGCTCAAACGTTGGTGGTTTGGCAGACTGAGCATCGACCTGCATGAACTGCTGCACAAACTTTCACACTTCGAGGAAGTGGAATTCTGTTTGGTTGTGATGCATCTTAAGAATTGACCACAAGTTGCTGAAGTCCACAGGACCTTCACCCTGTGTCACACTCCTTCCTGTAGATGTTAGCAATGTTAAACAGCCCACAGAGTATCTCTAAGCATCATAGAATAGAATCATAGAATCCTTACAGTACAGAAGGAGACCATTCAACCCATCAAGTCTGTACCAACGACATTCCCCCCAGGCCCTATTCCCTTAACCCCACACATTTACCCTGCTGATCCCCTGACACAAGGGTTAATTTAGCATGGCCAATTAACCTAATCTGTACATCTTTGGATTGTGGGAGGAAACCAGAGCACCTGGAGGAAACCCTCGCACACAGGGGGAGAAAGTGCAAATTCCACACAGTGACCCGAGGCCGGAATTGACCCTGGGTTCTTGGCACTTTGAGGCAGCAGTCCTAACCACTGTGCCATCCTGCCACTCCATGCATGCAATCATTGGCACCCAGGAGCATTGGGAAGTTTGCAACCCTCACTAAGTCATGGGCCCCACTCTACCAAAATAGAACGAAATATATTTGGATCTTTGGGAATACAGAATCTGAGTGACCCCCGCTCCACAACAATGCAGAGAAAATGGGAGACACTGCAAATATGGCCTGCCTGGAAGGAGGGCAACGTGCAAAGGTTCACAGCTGCTGGCAATACTATCCTCAGCCTACTGTGAGGATGCAGTTGTACCTACTGCAGGTGGTACATACCAGTGAGACGGACCATACTGAAGTGCAGATATCTGACACACTGTGCATTACCAGTAGGAGAATTCTTCCTTGAACAGCGCTCCTGCCGGCAGTGCTGCTTCTTCTTCCTCCTCCCCCTCTATGAGCGCCTTGCCTCTTTATGCTGCCTCTGCTCACACCCCCTTTGTGTTGCAGGCTATGGGGAATGATAACTACAGCGCCCACGTCTAGGAGCAAATGGTGGTGAGCAAAACTCTTAAAAGTCAGAACTTCGCCCTTCACCCCATGCGCACCACTTCCTGTAGACCTCAACAGCTTGAAATTATACAATCCACCAAACACTTCTACAACTGTAGCAAGAGCCAGCAGAAATGATCTGCAACTAATCTGTCAATAGTTGAAGATCCCTTTAATAAGGCTGCTTTGGGGTGCTTTCTGCTGCTACCTGCATACTGTGCATGTTTAAGAGATGGCATTAGCTGAAGGAACGGAGCTCTAAAGTGGCAAAGCTGGAAGTAAACCCGTGTCTGATGCAGCTCACAACAGAAACGTGCATGCACATTGAATGTCATTTTGGACAACTGCCCCCCCAAAAAAAGGGCACGAAGGGGCCGGGCTTAGTGGCCAAAAACTTCTGCTAGCACATTCACCTCCAGCTGAATGCTGCAAGTCAGCACTAGCCACTGCAGAGTTTATAATAAGATCCAAGAATTTAACAAAGCTTCAAAAACAAATCCTGTGAGAGGCGGTGACAGAGTGTGGGCGTCAGATCACTTCATTTCAAATTTTTTAATTAAAAATTCAGAGATGGGGAGAGAAAATTAAAGCACTTATTTTTCTCTTCACCTTTAGCAGCTTTTAATATTCTGGTTTGAAACCATGCTGTTGGGATGTTGCATTGAGCCTCTTATGAGTGAAGATTTTATTCCTCTAAGTTATAAGCATTATCCACCTTTGCTTCAAATTTGCTCTGTTGCCTAATTAAAGTCGGTGTGCTATTCTCTCTTGCGTGCTTCCTTAGACTTTGCTTGTCCACTCCACCAGCTTTCTGTGACACCACTTCCACCAACATCTCCGGGAATATGTCCAGTCAGAGCTGGAAACCCAAATCTTAAATATTTACTCCTTCCACCACCGGCACAGTGGCAACAGTGTATGCCATCTACAAGATGCACCGCACTAACTTGTCAAGCCTCCTTCAACACCACCCATTACCTCTACCATCTCAAAGTAAAAGGGCAGCAGAAGCATGAGGACATCACCGTCTTCTTGTCCTCCAAGCCACATACCATGCTGACTTGGAACCATATCATCATTTCTTCACTACCGCCGGGTCAAAATCATGAAGCTCATTTTCTAACAGCATACTGACACCACATGGACTGCAGCAGTTCAAGAAGACAGCTCACCACTACCTTCTCAAGGACAATCAGGGATGGGCAATAAAAATTGACCTAGCCAGTGATGTCCACAACCCATGAACAAATACAGAAAGAAAAATAACAAGATTCAAAATTATTAAATGAAATGACTACAGGCACAACTTAAGGAGCTACTAATTATGATTTAGTCCCTCATCCTTCACCCATCCCAACACAAATCATCTACTACTTTTTGCAAGCCCTTATTTCTGCTGAGCCAATAAAAATGCTAATTGATCAAAAAAATGTAAAGCACAGAAACAGGCCCAGTAGGTCAAATTCCCACTGCTTCCACCCACCCTGCTTAATCTAATTATATCAGCATACCTTTTGCCTTGTTTACCCAACTTTCCCTTGACTGTGTCTATGCTATTTGCCTCATCACCAACTTGTGGTAAGGAGTTCCACATTCGAACCATTCTTTGGGCAATGGCATTTCTCCTGTATTCCCTGTGGGATTTATTGGTGATTACCTTATATTCAAATCCAGAAATATAAAGAAAAAGTGCTGGAAGCACTCAGCAATGTCTGAAGAGAGAGAAACCGGGTTTGGGGGGGGGGGTGGAATTTCCAGCCCAACATCATTGCGGGCAGGATGGGGAAATCTAGAGCGCTGTTAAAAATCAATGGCATCTACATTTTCACGTCCTGCTCACGATGATGTCCACCGGTGTCGGTGCCAGAAAATCCTTGCCAAAGTGAAAGTTTTAGATCAATGGCCATTCATCGGAAACTCTGGCTGGAGTTCTCCCCACCACTGGAATTTTAGCGGGCGGGTTACGGACAATGTGAAACCCCACTGACAGTTGGCCAGGAATTTCTGGCTTTTAGACCAGCGCAGGAGAATTCTGCCCTGTTTTTCTTTCCACAAATGCTGTCTGAACTGCAGAATATTTCTATCATTTTATTTATTCTCGATATCCAGCATCCGCAGTATTCTGTTTTTTGATTTATAATTAAGGCCGCAAGTTTCGGTCTTCACAAAATGAGGACATCTTTTAATATCCATACTATCAAACCCTGCATAACCTTGGAGACCTGCACCAGGTCAGCCTTCTGCCTTGATGTTTTTTTTATATAGTGAAAGGAGCTCTGGCATGTTCAATCTTTCCTGGTGGGTATAACGTTGGAGTGCTGGTATCATCCTAATAAATGATTCTTGCACCTTCTCCACTAGGGAGACCAGAAAAGTGCACAAGTAATCCAAGTGTGATAATAACCAAAGTTCTGCACAAGTTTTACATAACTTTTCTAATTTCCAACTTTAACAATCAAGAAATGAATGCCAGTTTGTTTTTCTTTATTAAATGGCATTATTAAGCTGTGTCGTGCTATCTCTTGTAATTTGCATATCTGTACTGTTCTATTTCAAAATCCAGTTGGTGAAGGATTGAACTGAAGCCAATCTTTATACACATTTATATTTATTTGCAGACTTGAACATTACAACCATACAACAACTAATGCAGCAATCACAATTTAAGTCTCTGTCTAACTTTACAGGGGCACAAGTGAATCCCCAGTCCATTATTGCCCACCACTGCCCACAGTGAAACACAATAGGGGAGGCGATGGCCTAGTGGTACTGTCGCAAGACTATTAATCCAGAAATTTGGCTCATGTTCTGGGGACCCAAGTTCAAATGCTGCCATGGCAGGTGGAAGAATTTGAATTCAATAAAAAATTCTGGAATTTATAATCTACTGATGACCATGAAATCATTGCTGATTGTCAGAAAAACCCATCTGGTTTACTAATGCCCTTTAGGGAGGGAAATCTACCGTCCTTACCTGGTTTGCTCTACATGCGACTCCAGAGCCACAGCAATGTGCTGAATCTCCCACTATTAATATTGTGGTTGTTTCCATTGACCAGAAACTGAGCTGGACTAGCCTTATAAATATAGGAGCTCCAAGGGCTGGTCAAAGGCTGGGAATCCTTTGGTGAGTAAAGAGAACTTGACTCCCAAAGCCTGTCAAGTGCCTATAAGGCACATGCCAGGAAAGTGATGGAATACTCTCTGCTTGCCTGGATGAGTACAGCTCCAACAACACTCAAGAAGCTTTGCAGTATATCTGACAAAGCAGACCATTTAATTGGCACACCATCCACCATCATCCACATTCATTTCTTCCACTATAGTAGCAGTGTACACCATCTACAAGGTGCACTGTAGCAATACAACAAGGTTCCTTCAGCAGCACCTTCCACACCTGCAACCACTGCCATGTAAAAGACAAGGCAGGCAGGTGCATGGGAAACACCATGACCTGGAAATTCTACTCCAAGCCACACACATTCCTGACCTGGAAATATATTGCCATTCCTTTACTGTCACTGGGTCACAATCCTGGGACTCTCTTTCCAACAGTGCTCAGGACATACCTACTCTACATGGTTCATAAGGTGGCTCATTGCCACTTTCTCAAGGGCAATTAGGGATGGGCAATAAATTGTGGCATAGTCCATAAAATATATATTTTTAAAATGAACATGTTCTCCTAGATTCTTTGTTCCTTTAGCCCATCATTATTTTTATAGCACAATATTGCCTCAATTTTTCCAGCAATAACACACCATTTCCCACTTATCTGAATTGGAATTAATTTGTCAATTATATGCTCATTCTGCAAGTTTTTAATGATGTCTTGTATTTCCTCATAGTTCCGATATGCCCCAATTTGGGGTCATCCTCAGGTTCTGGAATTGTTTGCAAGATTCTGAAGTTCAAATCATTTGTGCCAATAGAGAACAACAGTTGTCCCAACAAATGTTCCTCGTGGAAAACTATTTTCCATCTTTTGCTGGTCCATGTAACTGCTATTACTCAGGATTGTCACAGCCACATCTTGGTAAGGCTGTCTTGGTATTGGCAGGAGATGCATTGGTTCTCCAGAATGAAATCAGTGCTCAAAGAATCAAAGAATGGCAGGCTGCATAAACTTGGCTTTTATTATTACCATGAGTTGAGGGATGATATAATGGAGATGTTTAAAATGGTGTAACGTTTCTATAGGTTAGATACAGGGAATCAATTTCTTTTCTGGAAGGAATCCAGAACCTGGAGGCACGACCTGAAAATCAGAACCCGGGAAATGAAATTAGGAATGCTTTTCACACAAAGGATAGTGGGAAACTGGAATTCTTTCCTCAGAATGTACCAGAGGATACAAGTCAAAGTGTGACTGGAATTGAGAAACAGATCAGCCATGATTTAACTGATTAGAAGAATAGATTCAAGGGAATGAATGGCTTACTCCTCACCCTACGTACCTAGGTAATCTGAGATTCCTTTGTGCAAACAGAACCTAGACCGTAACCTACAAATTGGACTGCATCCAAAATCTGAGCACTGTCTGGATGCAGCAGAAGTGGGGGTTGGCTGCCCAGGACATCGCTGAGGGCAGTAGGCTGGTTGCAACAGGAGATGAAGATGAACTCAGGTTAGTAGCAGTGGTCTATCACTTGAATGTGGAACACCACATGCAACACTCCTGCTTCTCCTGGTTCCACACTCAGGCAATTATAAAATTTTACTCTTAATGTGGTACCAGTAATTCAATTTGACAAAGGGACCTGAAATGATTAATTTCAGGCAATGGACCTAACAAACTTTCAGGCTAGCACCTTAACTATTATGGCATCCTGCACACTGTACAAAATATTGAACTCTCTGGGACCCATTTCTTGCCAAAGAAGCTCACCTCTGTGCTGTCCAATTTTAGGCCCATGAACACTGGAGAAATTGTCATGTTGATTTACACACCTGATCTCTCCAAATGATCCATACAACACATCAACAGGCATTGCTCTCAGGCCAAAATAACAGGTCAAAGAGAACTTCTCAAACCTCACGACTGAGCAGCAATAAGTCAGAAGTCACAAACAGCAGTGACCACCAGGGCTCGGAGTTACCAGAACTACTGGAAATCAGCTCATCCATCAGTGCTCAACGTGGAACAGAACTCCCAGCCCAATACACCAACAGTCCTGCAATTCTAATCACTGTCATTCTTACTACCATCATCTAATTGCATTCCTTCAATCCAGCCTTCATGGGTCTTGCCCTCACTTCATTATAAAATTAACACCAATAGAAAATCCATAAATTTTATCCCATCTGTTCAAGATTTAACTGATGCAACTAAGAATCAACTTTTGTTACCCATTAGTATTTATCTTGTGTAGTATGCATTCTGGTGCTTCTATGAGGTATTCTTTTTCTTTAGCTACAGCTTGGGAGGCGGAAGGCTGCAGAGCTTCCACTGAGGGTACTTCAGTAGACAATGTTAGATGACCTCAAGCAGATTTTGCCTTAAGAAACTGGCTGGACAGCATCTCATGGGCTGGAGCAGCAGGTCCAACTTGCAGTGTGGCAAGAACAAGATTGCTGATAGAGTGGGTGGTAGGGGAGCTAGCTTGGTGTCCTTCAGATAAAACAATAGGGAATGCCCCTCCCGGACCAAAGCCATTCTCCTATGGTAGGGCATCTCAGCATTTCTACAGGTTCTCCGCGAGAGCCAAACGCAAGAGTGATGCGACAGTCTGAAAACCTAGATCCATACTGAATCCTAGGGTCAAGATGACAGCCATGACAGCAATGTGAGCTGTCAGAGGCTTCATCAGGTTGACCATCACTAGCATGTCCACAGTGCAAATAACCCACTTGATGTTAGACAGATTGGCCTAGATGTTTTGTGTGAAGTCCCCACACAAATTGCACTCTCTGCACTCTGGCAGGTTTGTTCGCATACGGCCTAGTGCATGGTGTATCTCCTGGTTTACACCTACAGTGGAAAGGGGCCTCAAACTCAGCATCTGGTTTATGTTCTTGCCCTCCTGAGAGCCGGTAACCATGGCAACCCATTGCCCTGCCCTTGCTCCTACACACTGGAGATTGATGATGCATCGCATGGAGGGCTTAACTTCATTAACTACTCTTTAAAATATGCATGTTGCCAGTATCCATCTTTTGGAAGACTGGCCTCCTTATCCTACATAGCGCCTCGATATTTTAGCATGAAGGAGAGAATTTGTTGCTAAATGCAGCTGCAGTTTGACAAACAAGAGCAGGCTGTATGAGGTAGAAGGAAGAAGCCCTACATTATCCTTTCTCCTCCAGCATTGGCCATGACCTCCCCTCACCTCCCACCCCTAATGGTCAGCAAGTCTTCATCCATAGAGAAAAGACTGTACAGGCGACCTTCACTTCCTCCATTTGCCATGTTCTTCTTGATGTTGTGTACAAGCTTCTCCTACAAGAAAGAAGGGAGGGTTTTAATGACAGTCATCTAAAAGTACTTGGAGAATGTGCTGTCATGATAAAACTTTATAGATTGTGTAGAAGATGTGACATGTGGTAAAGTGAGGGTGGCAATGGCGATAAGAGGCAAAGTGCAAAATGAGTATGAAGAGAAGGAGCTGGAATGACGTTTGGTGCGGTGACTGGAGGAAAGCAAAGGGAAGTGGGAGAGGATTGAGTCATGTGGATGCAGGTAAGAAGAGGATAATGTAAGTAAAATTCTTACGTTGTCAACTCTGTTGAGGTCATGGAACATTTTCCAGCATCACAGACATGTTGTGGCAGCTAAGCTTCTGCGACTGACCCCCCACTGTGATGTCACAGTGTCAGCTGTGCCTCAGTTGGTACACTCTTGCCTCTGAATCAGAAGGTTGTGGATTCAATTCCCACATCAGAGACTTGAACACAAACATTTAGGCTGACAGACCACTGCAATACTGAGGGAGAACTGCACTGCTGGAGGTGCCATCTTTCAGATCTTCAAACCAAGGCCCCATCTGATCTGTCAGGTGATGCAATTTCACTATTTCAAAGAGGAGTAGTGAAGTTATATCCAAAATACTAGTCAACATATGTCCCTCAATCAACATTATAAAAACTGATTATCTAGTCATTATCATATTGCCCTTTGTGAGATCTTGTTGTGTACCATTTGGCCGCCACATTACTTACATTACAACAGACATGACATTTCAAAAGTACTTCAGTGGTTGTGAAGCACTTCAGGATGTCCTGAGGTCCTTGGGGAATCTTTCTTTCTATTTGTTCCCACTTGCTTCTGTCAGCCTTCTACTTGCATAGGGTTCAAGATCTCTCCTGTCCGCAGTCCAGACCAACATCTCCAACCTGAGGCCTGTTCTGCAGGCCTTGCAATCAGATCCATGTTCATTCCCTGCTGTCTGCAGTCAGAATGCACCTTCCCTTGAAGAGGTACACTGCCTGTCAATGTACTCCTGACTCCCTGCATGAATTTCACTTGGTCCTTGAGCACACGTGAATCGACAGGTGCAGCTTGTCTTCAGGATTGATTGAAATTCTAGGCTCATGAATTAAATTTATTTAAAAATTAGACTAACAGAAGCAAGAGAAAAAACAACAGATTGACTCATTTGCAGACTTAATTTGCAGCTTTCAGAAGTAACGTTAAGTTGGTTTGGGATTTGATGCCCAGTACTCTGAAGTTAATCTGTTTTTCTTTGTTTGCGAGGATGCCAAAAATCGTGAACTCCTAATCTGACGGCATTCTACGAGTACCTTCACCACATGGGCTGCAGTGGTCCAAGGAGGCAACTCACCACCACCTTCTCCAGGACAGCAAATGCTAGCTTAGCCATCAAAGTCTTGGGGCCAATCCCAAAACTGAAATAAAAATATTGACAAATTAATTTCCAAGAGACACCTCGAGCAGAGCTCTTCTGAGAAATCGCTGAAGGACTCGGATGGTCTGTACATTGCTCTCAAGAGGTTTGTCTTGGGTGGTGGGGCCCTGTGCTGCACATTGCTGTCATTTCCATCTTTTGCAGTTCCTGCTCTATCTGCGTTCTATAGGCGTATATGGGAAATCTCCAGTGAATCCCACAGGGGGTGGGGGGTGGGTGGGGGAGGGGGAAGGTTCCCATGACAGAAGCACAGCGGGGGGAAGAAAGATTTCCTGGCTGTAACTGCGCAAAGGTAGTGTGCAAAATCCTTCCTTGGAGACATATCTGAGAACAGAAACTTGGAATGATTTCAGTCACAACTGGTACTTCAGACAGAGTTTGTGGAAAATCAAAGCGTATGAACTCAGTCATTCCCTGGTTTGACCGCATCTAGGTAAGTTGCTTCTCTCTTGTACAAGATTAACTAAAATCAAGTACAGGACTTGCACGTATGTAATTCTAAAGTATCTGATTTATACCCGAAAGTCCATTCTTCTACATCAGAATTACACATTTTTGTTCCATTTAAAACACAAAATTTGAAGTTCCGTGGTCTAAAATAAAAGAAGTTAAATTTTAAAAATCAATTCCAACTATCAGTGGCACAGTATTATTAAAATATGGGTTATTCAAAGTGAATATAATTAAAGTTCAGTTTAAGTATGATTCATAAGTTAATCAATGCTTTCACTATCTTTTAACAAGCTTCTGGTATTAAATATATGGTTCCTGTTGTGGAAAAAAAATTGAAATATAATTGATTCCATATCAACCAAAAGATTGTATTTCTAATGTGTTTTGTTTTATTTGAAATTCAGAGCACCTCGGACTGGAAGATGTGAGATAATATTATTAGCAATGTGCAAAAGCCACTTTCAAAGGAAATATTCAGCATGGTAAATACATTAAATCTGACAGCCAGGACTTGAATATTAATTGCCTTTTATCAATTGCCAAGCTACACTGGAAATCTCTCAGTCGGCTATTTCTGCGGAACTATAGCCATTAACCATGATGCTGCTAGGTTAATTGTAAAATTGTAACCTTGAAAGTTTCAAAAATGTACAGTCTAGACTTAGGATCAAACTCGAGAGGGAGAAAGAGCCCTGATGCTTCAATAGTTCAGACTGAGCTTCCAGGGACAGTCACAGAACAAATTTTATCTAACAAAGAAATGGATTGTAATATGCAGAGAAGATAATTTTTTTTTCCACATAGATCACTCTGAATTCCCAGATAGGATCACCAGGTTTGTTAGAAAGGTTTATTCATTTTTTTTTAAAATTAAAACATCATTCCAGACCTTCCTCTCATGAGCAGCTGCTTATCCTGGATAAAGCATCTTAGATTTTTAGCAGCTTAACCCTTGGACTGCAGGTCATATAGATTTGACACATTTCAGACTACTTTAGTGCCCAGCTTCGGCTTTTTTCCCCACCTGCAAAAACGGGTAGGTTTGTGTGATTGAGACCATGATTATTTTATAACAGCAGATGCCTCATTTTCCATGATTGAAATAATTTATGATGAATGCTTATGACAGTAGGGAAAAAACAGGCGTCCGGGATTTGAAGAAGCTAACCTGAAGCTAAATTTCAAGAGGCTGGATTATTCAGTTACGTTAATCTTATAAAAATATTGCTATTTCTCCATATGCCACTGTGCCAATTTATAAGGGCCGGTAATTATCAATACTACCCCTTCCCAAGTGGCATTTAACCGGTTATCACTGAGGACTCCTCCCCTGTCTTTGGTTCTTGAAAGAATTGGAGGAGGAATGCAGGAGACCAGGTCCATCAGATCTATACTGCAGGCATCCAATATCCACTCATTGATACTCTTACACCAGAGATTATAGCAAACAAGGCTCCCTCCTGTATTTACTCAAGGAGCAGCGCCTCTCGATTTAAATTTCAAAATGTTAGCATTTATGTTTGCACAGCCCGATCTTTCTCCTTTATTTTAAATTTGACTTCAATTTGATTTTGACTTTGTATCTAACTAGCGTGCAATCATATACTATTACATAACCATTTATCCTTGAAAAATATCTGTAACTACTTGGTTGTGGGCCTCCTCCAGATTCTGCTATCCATTTAAAGGTGGCATCTACAATCTACGATTGAAAACTGCCTGCCTGAAGGCATATGTGACTGCAAGTAGATTCTACACAAGATGCCTGTTCCCAGGCAGCCTGGAATGGGACCATAAACCACCAGCTTTAGAGCATAACAAGAAAGTAAAGAGGACCAACAGATATCACGAAGCGCACTTCATAAGAATATTATGCAGCAATCCAGCAAAATATGTTTCAATTTGTATGCAAATTAAATTACGTAACTCTTCATTTACAGTGCCACAGAGGACCAGATGATCACAGAAGAAAAATGAGAAGGGTCAAGTGGAGCAGACAAATTAGGAATATCCAAAAGAAAAATCAACAAAAGAAACAAAGTAATGCAATTTTTCATCAACAATTTTTCTCGTGGTTTTAAAGTGCTTGTTTGGAATTATACAGGGGCGACACCACGAGAACACAAAGAGAAGGAATAAAGTTTTGAAGAAGTCTGCTGACACCTAAGAGCAGTGCATAACAAATCAAATACAGCTTCATTATTTACAGTACTACAGTTATTGTTGTTCACCTCTAGAACAGATCGATAAGCAAGCTGTTGAAATTTTCCAATAAAGTCTTGAGCCTTTTAAGTTGTCCAGATATCGATGTAGTGGGGTTAATCAAATTTTTTTACCATTTAGTAATAGCAAAACGCAGTCAAAGTTTAACTCACTACTGGTATCGACCATAACATTCAAAAGGCATTTGGATCAATAGATACGGAAGTATCGATGACGGAATTCACTTGATCAAATTCTTGCTGTGAGGGTTCATACCTGTATCCCCAACCTGGACTTCATCACATAGAACTGATCCACCAGCTTCTTGTGCAACGGTCTCATGTCTTGGGGTACAAACTTCTCATGCACAGCCAAGCCATACTCAAGAATATGTGCCTTGAACGAAAAAAAAAGTGTGTAAGTAACCTGATATTTAAGAGTTGCAATTATCTTCACTTTGATAGCTAAATATCATTTATTCTTTTTACAGTTACTTTCTTAAAGTCTATTCCTGTCATGTATGACTGGAAATGCAGCACCTAGAAACTGGACTACTCAAATGCAGCACATAGAATAGTATCATAGAAGCCTAAGATAATTCTTGTAATACATTATAGGAAACCGTACAATCCTTGCAGCGTGGGAGACCATTTGGCCCATCGAGTCTGCACTGACCACAATTGCACCCAGGCCCTGTCTCCATAACCCCATGCATTTACCCTAGCTAGTCCCCCTGACACTAAGGAGCAATTTAGCATAGCCAATCCACCTAACATGCACATCTTTGGACTGTGGGAGGGAACTGGAACACCTGGAGGAAATCCACACAGATATGGGGAGAATGTGCAAATGCCACACAGACAGTGATCCAAGTCAGGAATCAAACCCCAGGTCCTTGGCGCTGTGAGGCAGCAGTGCTAACCACTGTGCCATCATGCCATCCCCATGCCTAATGCAGGACTACAACGAATAAGTCATCAGTCCCTTTAGTTAACAACGGTGAGTAGGGGCATCAATGGCATCCCCAGAACACTCACTGGTTGTGAGTGGGGAAACAGGCAATTGGGATGGCCTGAATGATGTGCAGTCAGCAGCAGCAACTCGCGGTTTTAATATGGAGCTAGGAGAACTGCTCGATCTACATCCATTCAAGTAATAATTTGTTTTCCTATTATTGCTACCAAAGCAGATTACTTCACATTTACCACATTAAACTGCATCTGGCATGCAGATGCCCACCTACTCAGCCTGTCCAAATCAAGCTGAAGCATCTCTGTACCCTCCTCACAGAGATTCTTTTCATATTTTTGTTTTATTGCAAATTCTTTCATCAGAAGTATTTAACCTCTGCTGATATTTTCAGGCAATGAGGTGAAGAGAACACAAAGAACTGTGATGACTGGCAATGTATTTCATACATTTGTATTACCACTAGATGGCTTTAGTCCACTTTGTCAAGTGCATAACCACAATAACACATTAACATTGCAGAAACCTTCATCAGTTTAAATTAATTTGCTGACATTTGCTTTTATCTCAGTATATAAAAAATACAATTTGAGGCAGTTCTGCAGTGAAAATGACTGTGACAAATATCATGTTGTCACTGCACCGGGGTAGGCAAAGGGAGAACTAGCCTTGAAGCCATCTACATGAATGGATCATGTTTGGTACAAATGATCAATCAAGATGGCCACAAGTTTGGTCCCTGGGAGTGACATTTGTTCAATAATTCAAGACAGAAGTTCTTTAATAATTGATGTAAGAAATTAACGGACTTGTATGAATAGTGCATTTATTCAAATTGACAGTCAGTTGGTGAAAGCATTTAAACTCAATCTGCATTCTCTGAAGTCAATCCAGTGTATGCCATGAAAGCAAAAAGCACTGGGATATGCTGTGTCATATCATTGAAGAGAATGATTACATTCGCTATTGTACGGGCAGAGTGCAGTTTTGGAAGATCAAGCCATTTACCTCTGTTGTTAATGGTCCTTTGAGGCTCTTGAAACATTCTCATTCTGCTAAAAGCACTTTCCAATAGCAAACTGCTGTTGTGCATACACTCATGGCATTCTATATGCATCTTCCATTTTGGAAAATAAATTCAGTTAGCGTTTGAGGTATCTCCATGAGTAGAAAATGATGCAATTGCAGCTTCTAATCCATTTACAAAAATGCAAGAGTGAATGGCTCATTGAAAGAGTTGCCACTGACCCCAAGGCTTTCCTCGACTCCGTGGGAAGCATTCTCTCCTTTGCTCACGAATACTTGCCACCCACACCATTAATTACAGCAGGATGCAGTGGGATGGGAATGGGGATGGGAATGGGAATGGGGATGGGAATGGGAATAGGAATGCATGAATGGCCATCTTCAAAAATCCAGGGTACAATTCTGGCCTGAATCTGCAGCTAGGCTTATAGGGCCACCAGCTGGTAGGCAGACACATCCGGTCTGCCAAGTTTCACTATGTAAGGTCTCACAACACCAGGTTAAAGTCCAACAGGTTTATTTAGTAGCAAATGCCACTAGCTTTCAGAGTGTTGCTCCTTCTTAGTGTATTTTCCCCAGTTCAACGCTGGCATCTCCACATCAAGTTTCACTATGACCATAAGATACAGGGGCAAAATTAGGCCATTTGGCCTACTGAGTTGTGATATTCTTGATAGTAGACTCTAGCATGGTAGCACAGTGGTTAGTGCTGCTGCTTCACAGCTCCAGGGTCCTGGGTTCGACTCCCGGCTTGGGTCACTGTCTGTGTGGAATTTGCATGTTTTCCTCGTGTCTGCATGGGTTTCCTCCAGGTGCTCCGGTTTCCTCCCATAGTCCAAAGATGTGCGGGTTAGTTTGATTGGCCATGCTAAGAAATTGTCCCTTAGTGTCCAGGGATGCATAGGTTAGAGGGATTAGTGGGTATAATGTGTAGGGATATGGAGGTAGGGCCTGGGTGGGATTGTGTTCGGTGCAGGCTTGATGGGCCAAAGGGCCTCTTTCTGCACTGTAGGGTTCTATGAATTTCTATGAATAGCAACTTAATCAGGAATTGAGTAGTTTGTGGAATATACAGCAATTTAGTCCCCAAGCAGCTGCTGTGAGAGAAAGACAACTTTACAAGCAGTCATCAGTATCTGTACGTTAAACAGATAATCTGAGAAAAGGAGCAGAAATTTTAGGTTGGAAACCAAAGTTTTTGCAGCACATGGTGCGCCTTGCTCCAATGGCTGTGGCCAACACTCAACAAACAGAACAGCTTGCTTGCGTATAGTAAAAGATGCAACATAAGTGGGAGTTGGAACCACTTTGCTAAGTGCTGCAGATCCAAACCATAGTAGCCCTCCTGTGCTAACAGCAACAAGGCAGCTGTTTGATCTTTCAGGGAAGAGGCATCAGGAAGGTGAATAAATTCAACTTCAGCCAAAGCACTGAAGCTACAGAGCCTCCAACAACACACTATTGTGAGAGTGTCAACACTATCACAGAAAAGGGTGAGATCTTCACTATCTTCAACATAATTAGTAGTAATGCTAGACTTAAAGTCAAGGGTGATACTGAAGTGAGGGGGAGCTTACTGTCAAGCCAAAGGTTACAGCAAATAGACTAATATGCCACACCAGGTCCCAGCACCAGATGGACTTCATGACTTATAGTGGACAGGCATTCTACACCAAAGGTATGGCAACTCTTCACTGCACACAGGGAAGTTTCAAGTTCCATATAGTTGACCAGAACGTAAAACTACTACTAGGGTATTGGGACAGCAGTGCACTGAGGCTCATTCATCTTGGTCCAGAAGTGCATGCTCTACAACTCCAAGTCCTAGATATCATAACTGTGACACCATTGGTAAACTACCAGGTATATAGCATGAGACTAGATAATTGAGTACCACCAATAGTCTGTGCTTTGAGAAGAGCTCCAGTAACCATAGAATCCCTATAGTGCAGGAGGATGCCATTCGGCCCATCGAGTTACACCAACCCACCTTTTGTTCAATCTTATTCAGGCATTATCCCCGTAACCATATGTATTTCTCTACTAATCCCTTAACCAACACATCTAGGGACACTAAGGTGGAATTTACCCTGGCTAATCCACCTAACCTACACATATTTGTGACTGTGGGAGCACCTGGAGGAAACCCAGGCTCACATGGAGAGAACATGCAGACACTACACAGGCAGTGACCCAAGGCTGGAATTGAACCCTGGTCCATGTCACTGTGAGGCTAGTGCTAACCACTGGGCCAGTGTGTTGCCCCATGAAGCAGAAAGTTGTTAACAAGCTCCAACGGAATACAGCAAAAAACTCCGATAGATAAGGCCACAGAATGACTTCAGCAATGGTGACCACGGTTAAAAAAGATAGCATGGTCACAATATGTATTGACCCAATGCACTTGGACAAAGCACTGCTCATTCACATCACCTTCTGACGACAATGTAATAGGTGATCGTAGACATGGAAAATGCCATGTTCCACATTCTCGATGTAAAATGCAGGTTTTGGCAGATCCCACGAAATGAGGAATCCTCAAAACTAACCATATTCATAGAGTCTAGGAGCAGGAGTAAATTCAGCTCTTTGAGCCTGTTCCACTATCAATATGATTATGGCTGATCCTTTATCTCAATGCCGTATTCCCACTTTCTCTTCATATCCCTTGATACGGTTAAAAAGTAAAGAAAATCCATCTCTTTCTTGAATACATTCAGAGACTTGGCCTCCACAGCATTTTGTGGTAGTGAGTTCCGCAGATTCACTACCCCTTGAGTGAAGGGACTTTTGCTTATCTTAGTCCTAAATGGCCTACCCTGCATCCTGAGACTGTGTTGCCTGTTTCAAGATTCCCCAACCAGAGAAAATGTCCTCCTAAACTCTTGTGAATATTGCCCACTTGAACCAATCACTCCTGATAGGACAGTCCCGTCATCCCCGATATCAACCTAGTGAACTCCGCTGCACTTCCTCTATGGCAAGTATATCTTTTCTTAGGTAGAGAAATCAAAACTGCATGCAATATTCCAGGTGTGGTCTCACCAATGCCCTGTATAACTGCAGTAAGCCATCCCTCCTTCTGAACTGTCTAATTGCTTGCCACACCTGTCTCTCGACTTTCATTGACTGGTGTACAAGGACACCCAGATCCATTTATACACCCACACTTCCCATTATACTATCATTTAAATCATACTCTTTCTTTCCGCTTTTCACATCAAAGTTTATAATTTCACATTTAGCCATGTTGTGCTTCATCTGTTTGCCCACTCACTCAAGTCTAAATCACCTCCTTGTATCCCCCTCACAACTTCACCCAATTTTGTGTCATCAGCAAACTTGGAAGTGTTACATTTGGTTCCCTCATTCAGGTCATTGATAAGTATCATGAACAGCTGAGGCCAAAGCACTGAACCCTGTGGTATCCCACAAGTCACTGCCTGCCACTTGGAAAAAGATTAATTTATTCCCACTCTTTGTTTTCTGTTCATCAACCGGTTCTTGGTCCATGCCAATACATTACCCCTAACCTATGTGCTTTAATTTTGCCCACCAACTCTTTATCAAAAGTCTACATACATCACATCCACTGGTTCATCCTTATCTATTTTACTAGTTACATCCTGCAGTAGATCCTCCAAAGAAAACTGGAGTGGATTTGTCTTTCATAGTGCCATGCTGGCTTTGTCCAATCCCATTAATGCTTTCTAAATGTTCTGTTATCACATCTTTTACCATAGACTCTAGTGTCTTCCCCATGACTGGTGTCAAGATAACTGGTCTGTAATTCTCCTTTCTTTCTTCTCCCTCCCTTTTTAAACAGTGGGGTTATGTTTGTCACTCTCCAATCTGTACAAACTGCTCCAGAGTCTATACAGCTTTGGAACATCATCGCCAATGCATCCGACATTTCTGATGCCACTTTCTTTAATATAGGATGTAGGTTATGAGGCCCTGGTGCTCTGTCAGCTTTTAACCCAATTTATTTCCCCAGCACCATTTTCTTACTAATACTGATTTCCTTCCATTCCATCCTCTCACTAGACCCTTGGTTCCCTTACATTTGTTGGGGGTTATTTGTACCCTCTTTTGTGAAGACAGAATCAAAGTATGCGTTCAACTTGCATGCCATTTCTTTGCTCCCCATTATAATTTCCCTGGCTTCTGACTGTTAGGGGCCCACATTTGTCCTTACTAATCTTTTTCTCTTCATATATTTTTGAAGCTTTTATAGTCAGCTTCTATGCTCCCTGCAATTTTATTCTCGTCGTCTTATTTTCTCCTGCTGGATCAAATTGTCTTCTTTTGCTGAATTCTAAAATGCTCCCAATCCTCAGGCTTGCTACTTTCTCTGATAATTTTATATGTCTCCTCTTTGAATTTAATATTACCCCTAATTTCTATTGTAAGGCATGGTTGGGCTACCTTTCCTCTTTTATTTTTCATCAGAGAGGGATGAATAATTGTAATTCATGCACACATTCTTTGAACATGAACTATTGCCTATCCACCATCCTTTATTAAGGTTCCCCACTTCTATCCTTGTCAATTCACATCTCATATTCCCTTGGTTCCCTTTATTTAGAAATAGGATCCTAGTTTTGGATTTGACTACTTCACTCTCATTTTAATGGAGAATTCTATCAAAATATGGACAGTTGCCCCCAAACACCCGCACAACAGGATTGTTAATTCATCCTTTCACATTGCTTAATACGCAGTCTAGAATGGCCTGCTCTTTGGTTGGTTCCTCAATGTATTGGAATAAAAAAAATCACAAACATTCCAGGAATTCTTCCTCCATGAAACCATTGTTAGTTTGGTTTATCCAATCTACCTGTTAATTAAAATCACGCATGACTACAGTTGTACCTTTATTGAGTGCATCTCTGATTACTTACTGAATACCTTCCTTTAAATCTCTACTACTGTTCGGTGGCCTGTGGACACCATCCCACCTTGATGTTTTTCATCTCCACTGATGTAGATTCAACACATGACTTCTTTCCTCACTAGTGCATTGATTTCCTCCTTTACTAACATTCCTACCCCATCCCATTCCCTTTATGTCTGTCCTTTTAAAGATGTGACAGTTGGGTTGATTGACCATACTCAATTGCACCTTAGTATCAGAGAGATTAGCAGGGTAAAAACATGAGGTTACGGGGACAGGGCCTGGGTGGGATCATTGTCGCTGCAGACTCAATAGGCTGAATGCACTCTTTCTGCACTGTAGGGATTCTATGATTCTAATTGGAAACAACGATTATCCCTGGATGCTCATTCCCATCCTTAGTAACCATGCAGCCATGTCTCTGTAATTGCAAGTGTATCATAACCATTCATATATACTTATGCAGTTAATTCATGTATCTTATCATGAATGCTCCACAAATTAAAAGACAAATCCTTTAGACGTGTCTTTTTAACCTCGTCATCTTAGCTTTATTTTGCATTATGGCCCCATTTGTTTCTTGTCTGTTTTTTTCTGCCTTCCACCTTTGCCTCTTACTTTAATGTCTTTTCTTTCCATCCCTTTTACTTCCTCCTGTGTCCATGCTCAGGTATCTATACCCCTGCCATTCTAGTTTAAACCCTCCCTGTCAGCACTGGTAAACAACCACCTCCAACACCCCACTGCCACCCTGGAGCATCTCTTTGCAGGCCAGCCTTGTGAGAACATTGTTGATGAGTTCCTTGTTTGGGGTTGTACTTTGCGAGAACATAATGCATGTCTTTGTCATGTCCTTACAGAATCAGGACCAATCAATTAAAGCTTAACCCTGAGAAATGCAGATTCAGGGTGGAATTTTCCTGTTCCGCCTGAAACGCCATGGCAACCGTAGCTGGGGTGGGGGGGGGAAAACATGCAAAGATCTGTTGACCTCGCGTGGGGCAAGCGTGGCTGGAAAATCCCACCCTGTGTGTCAATAATGCTCCTTACACGGGCCATTTTAGTTACAGCCAACTTCTCCAACAGGACACTGAATGATACTGCCAAGAACACAACACAACTATCTTCACCAGATTCAAACAGGCACTCTCAGCCCCACTGGTGCTATATTAATTTGACATTTGAGCACCTGCATGTACATCAGCAGATGTTCCCAGCATGTACTTGGTGCAGTCTGCATCCAGGATGGCAGACCAATAGCCTTTCTTTCAAGGACCCCTCACTGATACAGACTCATTAGGCTCAAATTGAAAAGGAATCCTTTGCCTTTGATCTTTGCTTGTCAGAAATTTCATTACTTTACCCATGGTCGTCCTGCATCTGTTTTGAAACTGATCACCAGCCACTCATAACTATCTTAAAAAAGTCTCTTCAGACTCTGGATTGCATGATGCTCAAGTTGCAATGCAACAATCTCAATGTCGTTCACAAACGTGGCAAGAAGCTGTACTGGCTGATGCCCTCTCTCCCATCCAGCACAGACCAGGCAGATCATGAGGAAGATGTAGGCATTATGGCAATAGAGGTGCTGTTCTCTCATTAAATTTAGGAACTCAAGCAGGCTGACATCACATGCTGGCAACTGCACTTCTTCATCATGAGGGGCTAGCTGGAATCCACAAGGGAGCTCCCTCACAAACTCCACACAGCCTTCACCACCAAAGTTAAACTGAATTAATACTGTTCGGCCAATGATTCATCACTTCTACTGCCCTGCACAACATCACCAAGGGCACCCCTGGAAGCTATCAGATATAGGATCAAGGAATCACCTGGTCTTCCATGTATGCCGTCATGGAAAGGGAAATCTACAGATGTGCACCACGCAGTGCACTCAAACTGCACCATGTAAAGAAACCATTGTATTTATACAAAGTTCAGGGCCTCACACGGTCATTCACAGCAGAAAAAAAATCTTTGAATAGAATGGGAAACAACAGGCAGCCTTACTTGATTTGCATTCTGGTTGGTTTGAACTCAACGACCTGCCAAACCTGAGGAGTAACAGTCATTATCAAACTTAAGAGAAGCTCTGCCACACACAACATCCCACAGAGACTCATGACAGACAATGTAAATAGTCGCCACTGAATTCCACAATTTTGAACACATCATGAGCAGCCACTTCAATCCCCAGTCAAACTGTACGGGAGAATGAGCAGTTCACTCAACCTAACATCTTTTAGAGAAATATGCACAGGATTGCACAAATGACTATGCTGCAATCCTTGGCCTGTGAAATCTCCCGGCATAGGGTCTACCCTCGACAGCACAATGACTTCTTTCCAGGTGCACAAGGATCATGATTCCTACTGCTAAGGCTCTGCTGCAACCCAAACCAATGTCAATGGTGCTCTCCGACAACACCAATTGAGAAATACTATGACCGAGATAACCACTAACCTGGCCCTCTAACACCAGGTCAAATTAAGAAGTCTCACATCAGATTAAACTGATTTACTTGGAATCATGATCTTTTGGAGTGCTGCTCCTTCGTCAGCACTCCGAAAGCTTGTGACTCCAAATAAACCTGTTGAACTTTAAGCTGGTGTTGAGAGACTTCTTACTGTGCCCACTCCCGTCCAATGCCAGCATCTCCACATCATGGCTACCAGGTCAAATGGTTAGAATTCTGACCGCATGTGGCTGTAACAAGTTGATGGTGTACACAGTAATGACCCAAAACCAGTTATGTGCTCACTACGTATGCAATCACCCACTATATACACAAGCACCGTTACCTTCTGCAAATATCAGTTTCAGCACTAACAGACAATATAGCACTGCAGTCATCGAGCCTACGGCACCGATCCCTGCACCAGCTGATACGCAAACTTCTACAGTGGCCAATGCAGTGAGCGCTGCAGCTAGTGAGCGCTGCAGCTATTGAACATACAGATGAAACATCCCGTGTTGCTAACACAGTGAGGGTACTGGCCACAGAAAAACTACACCACCAACCAGTGTAACCATATGCTCTAGACACCTGAGCAGGCCGAACACAAGGCTCCAGGACTTCATTACCTCTTAGACTAGAACTGACTTTCGATTTTCAGTTTTCCTTCCAATGCAAAAGGGAGGTGGCAGGCATGAAGGAGACATGATGGGCTATACAACAGTCGCTACAGCTTAATTTGTGGACTACATATAGTTTCCTACTGTGCACACTGTTACATCTAATGCCACCGGGTGTCCCTACTAAACGGGGATGATGTAGACCAAGTGGTTACTTGAGGAGTCATGAGGTGGTTACAAAACAGGCCACGTGGCAGGAGCGGGAGGATAATCCTTGTGATCGCGAACAGAGCGCAAGTGTTGAAGTAGTTGCAGAGCTAATGAATAAAGGGCCATCATCAATGTCCTTGTTGTCATCGTTATATATAAATATTTGCATCTAAAATATTAAATGCCAGATGGTAAATCTGCAGTACTACTTTGTTCCAGTGTCTTAGCGTACAATAAAGGGCATAGGCTATAAACTGCAAGGACAATTCAGAACACGCACATAGTGATGAACATTTGGAAGAATCTTCAAGGCAGGAAGTGGAGGCAAGTCAAGAGAATAATGTAGAATCCCTACAGTAAAGGAGGAGGTCATTTGCCCCATTGAGTCTGTACTGACCTCAATCCCAACCAGGCCCTATTCCTGCAACTCCACCTGCTAATCCCCCTGACACTAGGGTCAATTTAGCATGGCCATTTAACCTAACCTGCATATCTTTGGAGTGTGAAACTGGAACACCCAGAAGAAACTCACATAGACATGAGGAGAATGTGTAAACTCCACACAGTGACATGAGGCTGGAATTGAACCTGGGACCCTGGTGCTGTGAAGCAGCAGCACTAACTACTGTGCCACTGTGTTGCCCATGTGACGAGGAAACAAATGTGGGCCTAATTCTGAAGCATGAGCCAATTTGGTTGAACTGCTTTTCTCATCTACCTTGTCATTTGTTTCTTGATAATATGTGGGTCATTTGTACTTTCCACTGGTTTTAATAATAAAGCTATTACCTGGTGCTAATGAATATTTTGTACTCTGGGTCGTGCATGTGAATTACCTGTTCGAACATGAGTTCCCTCAGACGAGAGATTTTCTCTCCATCCTCAGGGTGGTTGAGAATGTAGTCCTTCACAAAGAATGCCTGCAACAAAAAGCAAAATGAGGACATTTCTCCAAGCTGTTTTCTTGCACATTTTCCAGCTCTTCCCAATCTGTAAACCACCTTGAAATACATTTGCAGCCTTGTAAAATTAACCACAACTGTCAAGCTGCCAGCAAACAGATCAGAATTAAAAATGGAACAGTTTAAAATGCAAGGATCACAGTTAAGGCACCCACGAAGACACACAAGAAAACAAATTATGCAAATTAGGTACAATTAGGTACTTGAAGGATGTTTGGGATTATAACAACCTGTTATTATGGGCAGGCGGTGGGGTTAGAAGGTCAAATCTGTCTGTAACTGAAATTTTTTGAAAAAAATCTCTTGGCATTTTTAACCAAACAGAGAACTATTTTCCCTTCTCCCCGCCCTGCAATTTTGCTCCTTGTGAATTGCTAAGATATGATTTAACAGGTGCAGCATGCACTCTTACTTCCCCTAAACAGCCCCACCTCCTGTCTGTGCCTCGAGTCTGTTTATCATGGTATTTGGCTGCAGGGACCTTACATACAAGCATGACCCTGTTCTTGACCTTGTACTACTCAGCATGAGTCACTGGATAATGATTAGGATTGGAGGAGGCCGGCGACGAAACCTCAACTACTACTCTGACTGAATTTGGCTAATCCAATACCAAGGGTTTTCTGGTCCAGTGTAGCTCAGTGATCTAAGAAGTAACAAACTAAACGAGCTTTCTCCCTTCAAGTTTCCCCTCAGCATCATGTAGCACGTCTGGAGAGCAAGTAACATCCAGACCTTTTGACATGTTGCATGCTGTACATCTTCGTAATGCGGAGAATGACATGCTCTTCAAGTTGGCCCCCATTTTGCTAATGTGATCCTATCCCCCAGTTATTCCCTTCTGAATACAGAACACGTACAAAATTATAATCTGAACTTCTGCCCTAAGTACGATGTTTAGCACTGTGCCACTAGGTCTCATATAATGAGCTGCTCCAATTCATAGAGTCCCAACAGTACAGAAGGATGCCATTCGGCTCATCAAGTCTGTAACAACCACAATCCCACTCAGGCCCTATTTCCGCAACCTTCATTTACCCCGTTAATCACCCTGACACTAAGACCAATCAACCTACTCCGCACATCTTTGGAGTGTCAGAGGAGACCAGAGCATCCGAAGGAAACCCACACAGGCATGGGCAGAAAGTGCAAACTCCATGCTGACAGTGACCTAAGTCTGGAATTGAACCTGGGTCCCTGGTGCTGTGAGGCAGCAGAACTGACTACACTGCCACCGTGATACAACTCAAACTGCCTGTTTCTGTCTCAGCTCATCTCCTGCTGAAACTTCTATCATGTTTTTGTTACTTCTAAACTAAATGGTTCCAATGCTCTCCTGACGGGTTACCTACTAACACAGCACGGTGGCATAGTGGTTAGCAGTGCTGCCTCACAGCAGCAGGGACCCAGGTTCCCAGCTTGGGTCGCTGTCTATGTGTTCTCCCTGTGTTTGCGTGGGTTTCCTCCCCCAGTCCGAAAGATGTGCTGGTTAGGTGCATTGGCCATGCTAAATTCTCCCTCAGCGTGCCCCAAGTGTGGCGACTAGGGGATTTTCACTGTATCCTCATTGTACTGTTAATATAAGCTTACTTGGGGCACTAATAAATAAACTTTAAAAAAAATTCTTGGGTCCACTGTACACTTGAGTCACCAAAACATCTCATTCAAATGACTGCATGGCCAACAATGTGGCGCTGTCTCAATACTGCACTGGAGAGTCAGTCTTGATTTTTGTGCTCAAGCTCTAAAATGGGACCTGAACGTGAGACCCTGTAATTCGAGAGGCGAGGGACATTGATCCTTTGCATTATAAACTGCCACATTAATTTGTTTCTTTGAGCACTTCCCACAGAATTTCTGCCATTTTACTCATTGACAGATTTGCCCAAATAATAGGTCGGGATTTTCCGGTCATTCACGCCCTGTTGCCACTGCAAGCAAGGACAGATAGTTTGGCACTTGGCCAAATTTTTTTTTTTTTAAACCAAAAATATACTTTATTCATAAAAAAAACTCGATTAATCTATTTCAAATATACAGGGCTTTGAACAGCAAACACAACGTGGAATTAAAACACTTTTACAGATCCGTACAAACTACAATGACTACATTTCAAAACTTAAAAACTATATCCATGCCTCAATATTTACAGATTTGTTCTGATTACAATGATTACATTTCAATACCTAAACCTTTCTACATGCCTCAATTAATTACTGTGTGCCGTTATTGCTCAGATTAGCACACAGCTCCGCAGGTCGAGGGTATTCTGCAGTTCCCGGGCCCTCGGTCTGCCTCCGTTAAAAGGCCTTACAGTGTGGCCTTTCCCCACTGTGCCTTTGCGGCGGCTGCTCCAAGCTTCAGCGCGTCCCTCAGCACGTAGTCCTGGACCTTGGAATGTGCCAGTGTGCAACACTCGGTCGAGGACAGTTCTTTCTGGTGGAAGGTCAGCAAGATTCGGGTGGACCAAAGTGCGTCCTTCACCGAGCTGATGACCTTCCAGCAGCAGTTGATATTTGTCTCGGTATGCGTCCCCGGAAACAGCCCGTAGAGCACAGAGTCCTGCGTCACCGAGCTGTTGGGGACGAACCTCGACAAATACCACTGTATCTCACTCCAGACCTTCTTTGCAAAGGCACATTCCATAAGGAGGTATGCGACCGTCTCATCCGCCCCACAGCCGCTTCAAGGGCAGCGTGCGGTGATGTTGAGACCTCGAGCGTGCATAAAGGATCTGACAGGGAGTGCCCTTCTCACCACCAGCCAAGCCAGATCTTGGTGCTTGTTTGTCAGTTCTGGTGATGAGGCGTTCTGCCAGATGACACTGACAGTCCGCTCAGGGAACCTTAAGAACATAAAGAACATAAGAAATAGGAGCAGGAGTAGGCCATCTAGCCCTTCGAGCCTGCCCCGCCATTCAATAAGATCATGGCTGATCTGTTGTGGCTCAGTTCCACTTTCCCGCCCTCTCCCCATAACCCTTAATCCCCTCTCTTATCAAGAACCCATCAACCCGCTTCTTAAAAATATTTAGCGAGGCAGCCTCCACCACTTCAACGGGCAGAGAATTCCAGAGATTCACCACCCTTTGAGTGAAGAAGTTCCTCCTCAACTCCGTTCTAAACCGCCTCCCCTTTATCTTGAGGCTGTGCCCCCTAGTCCTACTGTCTTTTTTGAGCGGGAAGAGTCTCTCCACCTCTATCCTATCCATCCCATTCATCATCTTATACGTCTCAATGAGATCTCCCCTCATTCTTCTAAACTCTAACGAGTACAAGCCCAGTTTATTCAGCCTCTCCTCATAGCTCAATCCCCTCAACTCCGGTATCAGCCTAGTAAACCTCCTCTGCACTCCCTCCAGGGCCAAAATATCCTTGCGCAGGTGCGGCGCCCAAAACTGCACACAGTACTCCAGCTGCGGCCTCACCAATGCCCTATACAGCTGCAGCAAGACCTCCCTACTTTTATATTCAATCCCCCTCGCTATGAAGGCCAGCATCCCATTCGCCTTCCTGACCACCTGCTGCACCTGCAAGCTGGGTTTTTGCGACTCATGCACAAGGACCCCGAGGTCCCTCTGCACCGTCGCCTGCTGCAGTTTCCGACAGGATCCGCCGTCTCCTTTTCTCTCAGGGCCCCAAGGACGTCACGCGCTGACCACTGCTTAATCACCGTGTGGTCAAAGGAGTGTTTCTGGAAAAATTCCTCCACGAAGGACAGGTGCTGCGGTATGGTCCAACTACTCGGAGCGTTCCGCAGCAGTGTGGCCAGACCCATCCTTCGCAACACTGGGGACAGGTACACAGACTTTTTCTCCAGTCACTGCAGCAGGACCAGAAAATCCAACTGGCCTGAACAGTGGAAAATTCCACCCATGGTCTCTGCCACATCACATTGAAATCAGCCTCACCCCAAATCCAGAATTTTAGTGGCTATTCCACATTTCTTCCTTTCAAACACAATGTGAACATGATCATATCATGACTGTTGTTAGGTAATGTTCATGCATTATTAGGCTTTCAACCAAATCTGATTCAACATTCATTACTAAATTGCATGGCATGCTGCCTTGTTAGTTATTTGACCTATTGTTACATTCTGAGCACATTCCAGGAATTCCCCACCTTTCTTACACATGCTTGTCCATTAATCCCAATCTAAATGAAAGTTAAAATCCTCCATTAAAACCATACATCTAATCCCTCTATTTATACCACTCCACAGCTGCTACAAGAGGGCCTCAACACAACTGCTGTTGCTGCCTTAAATCCTCTTCTATTTCGTAATTCTACTAATTAAATTCCCACTGTTTTCCTGTTGTTACATTCTTTTCTGTGAAGTGACTTCATATTTAATTACAGAGGCTGTTCTTCCCCTTTACCTCATCATTGCTGTCATTTCATAGGATCATGGAATCCTATAGTGCAGAAGGAGGCCATTCAGCCCATCAAGTCTGCACCAACAACAATCCCACCCAGGCCCTTTCCCCATAACCCTGCATATTTACCCTGCTAATCCTTCTAACCTATGTATCTTGGGACACTAGGCGGCTATTTACCATGACCAATCAATCTAACCTGTACATCTTTGGACTGTGGGAGGAAACTGGAGCACCTGGAGGAAATGCATGCAGACATGGGGAGAATGTGCAAACTGCACACAGACAGTGACTGATCCAAGCCGGCAATTGAACCCAAGTGTTAACCGTTGTGCCACTGTGCTGCCCACTTCATGCATTTGGCTAAAATGCATTTACTTGGGCCACACACCCAAAACTATCCTTCTGCTCTAATGTTTTGCTCACAGGTTTTTATTTCTTTTTCCTCGTTGAATTACTTTACATTCTTTAGCTTCACTTTATCTGTAGTACTGTACTGCTTTTTGACCATTATTCTCTTTCCTTTTGAACTGTTATTTATAATATTTTATCGATCTAAGCAGCCTAATTTAAAGTCCTTGTGACTGCCCAATCATCCTGTTAGGACCCTAGCCCCTGGTTCAGGTGGTGCCATTCCCAGCAATAGAGATCTTCCTTGTCCTGATACTAGTAGTGCCGTACGGAATGGAATCCCTTCTTTTAAAAAAATTAATGTACACACTGCCTTAGTCTGCTTTCTTCACACCGATCTGCATCTGGATTAGTTAATAATTTAAAGATGGTAACCTTTGAGATCTTGTTCCTTAAATTAACTCTGCTCTCCAGTAGTCTCTAAACAGGACCTTTGCCTACTCTTCCGTACGTATTGATCCCAACAGCAGTCATAAGGAATGGATCCTCTCCCACCCGTGCCACTTTTTTTGGAAGCTAGTTTATGATGTTTCTCACTATGGCACCAGGTTAAAAAAAATACCATGTAGCAGGACTCTTGACTCTGCGTGCAAAGGATGTTATCCATCCCTCTAATTACTGAAAACTTTACAACAATGACGTTAAGCATCTCCTCGTCCCCCAAAACACCCCACTTTGGACAGCTTCTTGCTCCTGAGCGGCATGGTGCTTTGGCTATTCCTCCCACAGTCTTTATCCTTATCCTCACCAGTAGCAAGTATTTAGGACCAACTGGATGTGATCTGTTTCTTCAGATCTTCATTCCCATCTCACCTGGATGCCCTTACTCTGCACATTACCAATCACACTAACATGAGGTGTGTGACTGCAATCATAGAATCCTTACAGTGCAGAGGGAGGCCATTTACCATGGAGACTGCAATGACTTTCCAACAAAGCATCTTACCCAGGCTCTTTCCTTGTAACCCCACATACTTAATTCACTAATTAACCTAATCTATACATCTTGGGATACTAAGACAATTTTCCATGGCCAATCAATCTAACCTGCACATTTCTGGGCTGGAGTCTGGAGCAATCAGTCTAGGTACATCTCCCCCTCCCTTGTAATATGTCAATGTTCCTTAACCAACAAGATTCAAATGGAGAGAGATCTACTGCTCATGTGTTCGCTTGGGACTATCAGAGAGACCTAGCGTAAAGGCTCACAAAACACTAAAAGTAGCAGCGTGGGTTAATAAAGCTATTAAACAAAAACAAGAAAAACCACGTGGGTCCATTTCTATGGGGATAGAATTTAAAAGCAGAAAGACTACATTAAGCTTACAAAAATAATTTGGTTATAGTACACTTGAGAATACAGTTCAGCTCTGATAACAGCCCTTATAATAAATGGATCATAATAAAATTATATTCAAACACTGGTGAAGGTGCAAAAATGACTTTTTGGAATTATATCAGAACTGAAGGGTTTTACCTTGTGGGAATGATTGAAAAGGCTGGGGTTTTACACTAGGAAAAGGACAGAGGGGTGACCTGATAAGAGATTTTTAAAAATATGAGTGTTTAATAGGGAAGATGTAGAGATGATGTTTCCATTTCTGGGCAGGTCTAGAATGATGGACTACAAATACAAAAAACTTGTTAAAAAATTTCAATAGGAAATTCAAGAGAAAACTTCTTTACCCAGAGAGTAATAGAATGTGGGGCCTGCTAGCACAGGAAGGGGTTGAGGTACATAGCAAAGGTGAAGCGTTTAAACAGAAGCTTATAGAAGAAGAGGGAAAAAAAAGAGAAGGATATGTTGATGGGATTAGATGAAGGAGGCTGGGAGGAGACATAAATACTGAAATGGATCTGTTGGGCTGAACAGCCCATTGCTGTAAATACAACATGACATAATTCTCAAGTACAACTAAGGATGGGCAATAAAAGCTGACCTAACCCAGATCTGTAAATGAATTGTTAAAAAAAATCCCTGCTCTACATGGACTCTTGGTCTGGTAAAACCTCAATTTCAACATTAGCATCCTTGTTTACAAATTAATCTATGGCCTTGCCCTAGTCGCATATAGATTTCTGTACTTCTCCAAAAATGGCCTCCTGTGAATCCCAGATTTTCTTAACTCCATTAGTGGCAGCCACAACTTTGGTGACCCAAGTTTCAGTCACTCAGGTCCAAAGCTCAGGAATACCCTCTGTCAACCTCTTTTGTCCTTTAAGACCTTGTTCTTTGGCCACCTGTCTTATTATTTCCTATGCTTGGTGTCAAATTAAGTTGGACAATTGCTCACGCTTTACTCAATATAAAGGTGCTATTTAAAAATGACATTTTTTGTTGTAATATCAGGGAGGATGGCAGAATTAGTAAATGTACTATTAGGCAATGTGCTTCTGTTTTCAATTTCAAGGGATATTGTCCTCATTGAAATACCAGTGGAGTCAATTCACTGTGAATAACCCATAATTGCCACTTTGAAGATATTTGTGCAGTTCATAACAATAAGGAATGGTAGATCATTCAGACTATGAATTATTGCTACCATCTGCTCTATTGGGTTTAGTACATTTCATATTTAGTGATAAATGTAGTCAGTGGGATAGCTGTGAAAGGAAGGAGGAAATGATGAATTATCAACACAAAATTGATGAAGTTGTACACTGACCAGCATGCATGATATAGCATTTTAAATTGGAGAAATGTTCTTTATTTACCACAACTGAATGCATGGGAAACCTACAAAATCATTCGAACATGATAAACTGACTTTTCAGCCAACCTGAAGGCCGAAAAGCTAGTACTGGCAAATTATTTGACAATTATATTTTTACTGGTACATGTTGCTTTTTACCCCCAATTTTCTAAACCTTAAACCTGCATTCTCAGGATTGCTAATCAATCTGAATTTGTTGGGATTTTTGACCATTTTGCCACAGAAGGAATTTGGCATAACTTTATTGCATGCCAGCAGGCAAGTAGCACAATGGATAATCCTCTGGTTGCAAGATAGAAAGCCAAACATCAGAGTAAAGGGGAGTTACCGAGCCGACCAAAAGGTCAGAAGCTGGGTATCCCACAAGGCCCAGTTCTGGGGCCCTGTTGTCCACAATTTATATTAACAATTTAAAGCTTGGAATCAAAAATGCAATTGCTAAATTTGCAGATGTCAACTTTGACGGGCATGAGGGGAATAAATCAATGTTGAGGCAAACTTTGATAAATAAAGTGGCATTAGCAAACATAAACAATAGGCATACAACTGGCAAATTAATTTCAACCCAGACAAATGAGAGGCATTAGATTGTGGTAAGGAGGGCACATATTACTTAGAAAGTAAAGATCAAAAAGAAATCATGGAGCAAAAGGATCTGCAAGTACAGATCAGTATGCAGTGACACTCGTTAATAAGGTCATCAAGACAACTCAAGTAATTATGATTAATTTTTAAAAGGGCAAAATTCAAAATTAGATACCTGACTTGTACCAATCCTTGATCGAAATACATGGATCACCGTGCACAGATCTACTCATTATATCATAAAAAGGAAAAGAGGCACTGGGGACTGTACAAAAATGATTTACGAGGATGATACCAGAAATGAATGGTTGTACCATCAGGAAAAGGATGAAAATTTGGTCTCTTTTCCCTTAAGCAGAAGGCTGAGTGATGACCTTCAAGAGGTTTTTAAAATTGAGAATTTAAACAGAGACAGTGTGTAAAAATTGATGTTGTCAATAGGAAATGTTCACCAAGGAATCAAACAGAGGATTTGGAAGGAAACATCTTTATCCAGAGAGTGGTAGCTCACTACCATAGGGAGTGGTTGAGGTGAACAGTAAATATGTATTTAAGGGAAGTGAAATGGAGACGTGGTGAATAGATGGTGAAGCCGAGTGTGAGATGGGAAAGGATAAACAGAGGATGGGTTGAGCAGAATGGCCTACTTCTGAGCTGTATTTCATATGAAACTCTACATAAGTAATTTTTGTGTTTTTCTTGAAAGTTAAGTGTTGCTCTCAAGGCAGAGGTAGGGGAACGTGGGGTTAAATTCACTGGACATAGAAAGCGGGTACTGTTATGATAATAGGTGGATTGGCTTGTAAATAGTTTCTCCTGCAAGTAAATGAGAAAATCGCTGAAAGGTTTCTCTTTGACAACCTGAGTTCCCATTATGTCCGATATTTGACCTAAGGTAGCTTTTTGATTTAACTGTATGCTTCTAATCTCGGCTTGAGCTCAAAGCTTTACAAGTTTATTCAGAATGATGAAAGCGCCTCGCTGCTTTTAACGTACAAATTGCTTGGGTGGCTGGAACAAACCACTGATTAATATATTAATAAAACAGACTTGGAACAGTTTTTCAGAAAGACCTTGGGCAAGACAAGGAATTTGTTATCCTGTTAAATATTTCCATGGACGGTTTGGGTTCCTTGTTCCACCCATCCCCACGCTCCTCTAATTACCTCTTGGTATCTGGCAAGTCCTCCATTAACTGCCGCATCAATGACTCCATTGAGACACATGGTCAGGGGATTTATATTCTGCATCTGTCTTGATTGACACTGGGTGATTAAGGTTCGCAGTTGTTGATTCTTGTTCTCCAGCACCTCAATTGCATTTTCAAGTGGACTCATTTCAACCTAAAAATAGATAGCCGACAGAAGTCAACTTTCTTTTAAAAGATTAAAACAAGATATTAAAATACATGCTGGAAATTTCAAGTAACTTTTTGTTTCTGTTCATGCTGCTATTATTTTACTTTGAAAAAAGCTACAGTCTGTATTTGGTATAAAGATTATGCAAGTCAGAATACAGCATCTTTACCATCGAGAAATTTGCAATTGGCTGCTTGAACTCACCACTTCACGTCTATCTACTTCAAACCAGCGGGAGATACCTGGTAAACTTTGAACCAATGTCAAAGTAGTTCGCTCAATCCATAGGCTCTGACAAAAATGAGAGAGGGAGGTAATGAAATGTAATAAAATCCATGTTACAACCCATTATCTGCATGTGGCAATTTAAACTTAATATTGATTACATTTTTATGTTTCAGTCTTAACATTTTCATGTCCTGTGAACTGAAAACATAACGAAGCAATTAAAATCCTGAATTCAAACTCAGTTGTGAGACATTTGGTTGGTTAGATAGGTTCTCGATCAATAAGGGAATCAAGGATTACAGAGAGAAGGCAAGAGAATGGGGATGAGAATCATATCAGCCATGATTGAATGATGGAATGAACTTGATGGGCTGAATGGCCTAATTCTGCTCCTATATCTTATGACCTTATGGGACTGGGCATCAGGGTCAAATGGACGGTGGTGTGTGGGCTGATCCCGCACTGTGTGAAACAATCACCCAGCAATGCGTTTTGTTGAATTGGCCAGTTCATGTCCTGAGAGGGGTGTGGTCTCCCAGCGCAGAAGGAGTAGCATCCTTCGTTTTAGATGTGGTTATAGTGTACTATTGCAAGAGATAATTTTTTTTAATATGTAAAAGGAAAATGTTTCAAAATTCAGTTTTTTTTCCAACAGGCAATCAGTATGTTTGGAGGAAATGCAACTCAGATACTGGAAGATCAGGATAGTTACTCATTTTAGCTGTATAGTGTTCATTTAGGAGAGGGCGAATGGATTTTTGTTTACAGATGAAGATTTCTCTGGGGTTTTTGAATTGGTTGGTTGACAGGGTTATGAGAGAATCTGGTTAATGGGAGGAGTTAGGTATGTAGCAGCTTTTAGTTCTGGCTGGGGTTTGTTTAAAGACATAGGTTTGCAAGCTGCTCTGAAACTCAAAATCTCTCTCTCAAAGTTTCATAAATGACTACACTCTTATAGCAAGTATATTTATGGTTTCTAACTGCATTAAAGTAAGAAAATGGAGCAGAAACAGTGGGAAGTTAGAAATCAAAATGGTTTCCTTTCATTTTTTAATACATTGTTCAACTGCCGAGAGTTAAGCTGCGTTACTTTGTTAGAGTTATACTTAAAACTGTGAGATTAAATAAAGTTTCATAGAATGGAATCCTTACAGTGCGGAACATGCTATTTAGCCGATCGAGTCATTGCAGACACTCTGACAGAGCATCTTACCCAGGCCCTCCCCTCCCCACATCCCTGTAGCTCCACACATTTACCATGGTTAATCCACTTAACCTACAGACCTTGGGACATAAAGGGGCAATTTAGAAAGACCAATTCCCCTGATCTGCACATCTTTGGACTGTGTGAGGAAATTGGAGAACCTGGAAGAAATTCATGCAGACATGGAGAGAATATGCAAACTCCACACAGAGAGTCACCCAAGGCTAGAATTGAACCCAGGTCCCTGAAGCTGTGAGGCAGCAGTGCTAATCACTGTGCCACCCTCAAAAAGTTTGAAAAGGGTGAAAAGTTTGGTTTATTATAAAAGATCCCCAATTTTTCAGTGGAATTGTTCCTGGACTGAGCATTTATGCCAAATAATAAAAATTGCTAGGGTTTAGTCTGGCTTCCTAATGTCATTTGGGATTCTGGTCCAGGGCTCTAACAAAGGTAAGAGTGAAAACGTTTCCCAGAAACTTTTAAACCTTTTAAAAGAAATTGTCACAGGTGGCTACCTGCTGCTTGCGGGCAGGAAAGCTTTCTGACTCTGATCGTGCCTCTAGGAAAATGGCCCAAGGACAGGAGGGTGTCAGTAAACTGGCATACTGGTCCCACTTTTCGTGGCAATGTGATCCTTACTCATTCCAATAAGAGGGTGAAATCTCAATCCCAGACTACAGTTACAAGACAACAATATTCTAAATCACCAAGTTTCATCTATACAAGTTAGACTCAAATACAGATATTTGGATTTAATCAATGTGGTACTCACATTAAAGAAATATGCTTACCTTGAATTCATTTTCTTTGTCCTTGATTCCTTTGTGGAATGGTCTATCATATCTGAACCTCCAGATATTGTTGACCCTATAGAAACTTTTAATATGGTCGGGTATAGCTTCTTTCTGCAGTATCTCATGATTATCAGGGATGGGGATAACAGCATAAATCTGCAGATCTGCATAATAGCGGTTAAGAAAATGACCAGAAACCTGACAAGTAATTAAAAATGCAGGCAATGAAGCATTCAAAATAGATGGCTGATAAGCATCAAATCCTTCGGAATGCAAACACAAGAAACTAACCATTCTGGTAGAAGCTAAAACCTGAACTGCTGGTTACGTGCAGTTTGTCCCTCAATATCTGTAAGAATAGAAGGGTTGACCATTCAGCTGTTGTGCTTCTGTTAGAAACGTAGGTGAGAAAATATTACAGTTGAAATTATGTTCCAACGGTCGTTAAATATGCAACACTGCAAGTCCTGAAAGGAGAACGGAGTCTACAAACTGTGCTTTCAGAAAAAGCTGTAGCAACTTATTTACTGAAGAGATGCAGTTCAACAAGAGAAATGACCACAAACGCTATGGCGAGGCAGGGGTATATAGCAAAGGAACAAAGAGGAACGTCTAAATAAATTAAATGTAAAGAAGAGCAGCCGACCTGACCCATCACATGCTGGTGTTGGCATAGTCTGAACTACACAGTGCTCCACTCCAGAAGCGTGCATGGGTCTTGGTTGAAGAAGCGAATGCATGATGTGTAACTTATGTTAATCTCCGAGACAAACTTCACATCTGATGGATAGTGGGTAAGTTTTAGTTTGGACATCTTTAAACTATACAAGTAAACTTTTATCTTATGATCATGTTAATTGCTTGTCGTAAATTTTATATGCCACAGAGATGCTGCTTGCTTATTTATAACCATAACAAGATTAAAATATCTGTTCCGAGCTTCCAGCTCTTTGCTTCCAGCAACTTCTGCAGTTTTTTTTTACTTTTCTCTGAGTCTACACCCCAGGCTTGATTAATCAAGCACAGTGAACAATGGTAAACAGACTCACATAATCAAACAGAGAACAACTGAACACTACATTCCTCACTGATGCTTATAAATTTTATCTGGGCATTTAAGAGAAAGAAGATAAACATGCATTTTGGACAGTTAAATCCAAAAGTGTCAGTGTCTTTTACAGACTTTTTAATTTTCACTTGGCAAAGTAACAAAGAACAAAGAAAATTACAGCACAAGAACAGGCCTTTTGACCCTCCAAGCCTGCACCGAACAATGCTGCCTGACTTAACTAAGATCCCCTACGCTTCTGGGGTCCATATCCCTCTATTCCCATCTCATTCATATACTTGTCAAGACGCTCTTTAAAAGTCACTACCGTATCCGCTTCCACTACCTCCCCCTGTAACGAGTTCCAGGCTCCCACTCTCTGTGTAAAACATCTGCCTTGTACATCTCTTAAAATTTGCCCCTCGCACCTTAAACCTATGCCCCCTAGTAATTGACTCTTCCACCTTGGGAAAAAACTTCTGACTATTCACTCTGTCCATGCCTCTCATAATCTTGTAGACTGCTATCAGTTCTCACCTCAACCTCTGTCATTCCAGTGAGAACAAATCAAGTTTCTCCAATCTCTCCTCATAGCTAATGCCCTCCATACCAGGCAACATCCTGGTAATTCTTTTCTTTTCCCTCTCCAAAGCCTCCACATTCTTCTGGTAGTGTGGCGACCAGAATTGAACACTATATTCCAAGTGCGGCCGAACTAAAGTTCTATAAAACTGCAACATGACTTGCCAATTTTTAAACTCAATACCCTGACCGATGAAGGCAAGCACGCCGTATGCCTTCTTGACTACCTTCTCCACTGCATTGCCATTTTCAATGATCTGTGTACATGTACACCCAGGCCCCTTTGCCTATCAATACTCTTTAAGGATTCTGCCAATTACTGTATATTTCCTATCTGTATTAGATTTTCCAAAATGCATTATCTCACATTTGTCAGGATTAAACTCCATCTGCCATCTCTCCGCCCAAGTCTCCAACTGATCCATATCCCGCTGTATCCTCTGATGGGCCTCATCACTATCCGCAAATCCACCAACCTTTGTGTTGTCCGCAAATTTACTAATCAATCCAGTTACATTTTCCTCCAAATCATTTATACATATTACAAACAGCAAAGCTCCCAGCACTGATCCCTGAGGAACGCCACTTGTCATAGCCCTCCATTCAGAAACGCACCCTTCCACTGCTACCCTGTCTTCTTTGATTGAGCTAGTTTTGTATCCACCTTGCCAACTCACCTCTGATCCCAAGCGACTTCACCTTCTGCACCAATCCGCCATGACGGACCTTGTCAAAGGCCTTACTGAAGCCCATGTAGACAACATCCACTTCCTTGAAAAACTCGATCAAGTTCGCGAGACATGACCTCCCCGTCACAAAACCATGTTGCCTCTCACTAATACCTCCACTTATTTCCAAGTGGGAATAAATCTTACCTCGAAGAATCCTTCCAATAGTTTCCCTACCACTGATGTAAGGCTCAGCAGCCTGTAATTACCTGGATTATTCTTGCTACCCTTCTTAAACAAAGGAACAACATTGGCTATTCTCCAATCCTCTGATACCTCCCTTGTAGCCAGTGAAGATACAAAGATTTCTCTCAAGGCCCCAGCAATTTCCTCCCTTGCCTCTCTCAGTATTCTGGGCTATATCCCATCAGGCCCTGGAGACTTGTCTACCTTGGTGTTTCTCAAGAACCCTAATACCTCCTCCTTTTTGATCTCAACATGACTCAAAGTGTCTACACATCCTTTCCCAGAATCATCATCCACCAAGTCCTTCTCTTTGGTGAATACTGACTTTAAGTACTCATTTAATACCTCACCTATTTCCTCTGGCTCCACGCATAGATTTCCTCCCTTATCCTTGAGTGGGCCAACCCTCTCCCTGGCTACCCTCTTGCTCTTTATATATGTGTAAAAAGTCTTGGGATTTTTCTTAATCCTGCTGACTAATGCTTTATCATGACTCCTTTTAGCTCTTCTTACTCCTTGCTTAAGTTTCTTTCTACTTTCCTTGTATTTCACACTTGCTTCATGTGTTCCCAGCCTCCTAGCTTTGACAAATGCTTCCTTTTTCTCTTTGACGAGACTCATAATATCTCTCATTATCTAAGGTTCCCAAAACTTGCTATACTTATCCTTCATCCTCACAGGAATGTGCCAATCCTGAATCCCTACCAACTTACACTTGAAAGCCTCCCACATGTCTGATATTGATTTGCCCTCAAACATCTGCCCCCAATTCAAATTCTTCAGTCTCTGTCTAATATTGTTGTAATTAGCCTTCCCCCAATTTAGCACCTTAAAGCTTACTGAATTGTGGTCACTGTTCTTGAACTGCTCCCCTACTGAAACATCGACCACCTGGCTGGGCTCCCCAGTACCAGGTCCAGTATGGCCCCTTCTCTAGTTGACTATCTACATACTGTTTCAGGATGCCCTCCTAGATGCTCCTTACAAACTCTGTCCCATCCACGCCCCTAGCACTAAGTGAGTCCCAGTGCAACGGAAATGAAAATCTCCCACCACAATAACCCTATTACTTTTACACCTTGCCAAAATCTGCCTACATATCTGTTCCTCAATCTCCTGCTGGTAGTTGGGTGGCCTATAGTAAACCCCCAACATTGTGACTCCAACTTTCCTATTCATATTGCCTCGCTGTATGAGCCCTCCTATGGTACAGCTGTGATATTCTCCTCAATCAGTAGTGTACCTCCCCCACCCCTTTTAGATCCCATCACTCCTGAAATATCTATATCCTAGAATGTTAAGCTGCCAATCCCGTCCTTCCCTTAATGAAGTCTCCGCAATGGCAACTACATCAAAGTTCCTAGTATTAATCGAAGCTCTAAGTTCATCTGCCTTACCTGTTACACTTCTTGTGTTGAATCAAATGCACTTCAGTCCACCATACTGTCTCTGATTTGCAATCCCACCTTGCCTGCTGTTTCTCTGAGTCTTACTGGCCCTACTCTCTCGTTCCCCTTCAGCTAATTCACCTTTGCTTTGGATCCCTCCCCCCCTCCCCCGCCAAGCTAGTTTAAATCCTCCCGTGTGACACTAGCAAACCTCCCGGCCAGAATTTTTGTGCCCTTCCAATTTAGATGCAACCCGTCCTTGTTGTACTGGTCCCACCTGCCCCGGAAGAGACCCCAGTGGTCCAGATATCTGAAACCCTCCCTCTTACACCAGCTGTTTATCCATTTGTTGAACTGCAATATCTGCCTATTCCTAGCCTCACTAGCACGTGGCACAGGGAGTAATCCTGAGATTACAACTCTAGAAGTCCTGCTATTTAATTTTCTACCTAACTCCCTAAACTGCTGCTGCAGAACCTCATCACTCTTCCTGCCTACTTTGTTAGTACCAATATGTACCACGACCTCTGGCTGTTCACCCTCTCCCTTCAGAATGCTTTCTGTCTGTTCAGAGATATCCTGGACCCTGGCACCATGGAGGCAACATACTATCCTGGAGTCTCTGTCACGTCCACAGAAATGCCGATCCGTACCTCTAACTATAGACTCCCCTATAACTATTACTCTAGTCCTCTTTGTCCCTCCCTGCTAAAAACATAGCCAGCTGTGGTACCACCGCTTTGGCTGCTGCTGCTGGTATCCCCTGATAGCCAATCTCCCCCAACAGTATCCAAATGGTATACTTGTTAGAGAGAAGGATGACCACAGGGGATTCCTGCACTGACTGCCTGCCCCTTCTGGTAGGCACGTTTTGGTTTGAGTTTAAAAATGTCAACTAGTTTGATTCATGTCATTACCTAAAACAATCATAATTTGTAATCATATTTCTTAAAATGGGCTTGCAGTTTGTTTCATTTTGGGACTGTAAAACTTTACTCCTAACATTTTGCTGAGGCTCAGTTGTTGCACTCTTCGCCTGAGTCAAAAGCTTGTGGATTGAAGTCCCACTCCAGAAATTTGACTTCATAATCTAGGCTGACACAACTCAGTAGTGTTGTGAGAGTGCCACACTTCAGAAGTGCTGTCTTTCAGGTGAGATGTTGGAGTGACATGCAACAATGGTGGAGTGAAGGAAAGGGATGCACACAAATGGAGAAGACTGTGCAGTTAAGATAGGTCAAAGTCATGATATAAGACAAGGATGTTAGGTGTGGTGTTTCAGGGGACCAGGGGATATTGTTCTGAAAAGGTACGGAGTACACATGGCAGAAACAAGTCAAGTTGAAGTATACAAAGGGTATCTAGATTGAGAATTTCTCATTCTCTTGCCACGCTGGATTGAATTTTGTAGAAACCTCCTCAGTTTGAAACATACTCAATTCAACAAAACATGGCAGAGGTAAGTTACCAATACTCTGCTGTTTTGTTGTGAATTCACAACACACATTTTTGGCTACCTTAGAGGTAAAATTGGGCTTGATTTTGTCTATGGAATTCAGGAAACATTGGTAAATTAGACTGGGCTTGTCGGACCAGGTGCTGACAGCTATCACCAACATACTAAAAAGTGTCAGCAATTTATGATTTGCGACCATGATTAGTCTGCAGCACCAACTCAAAATATAATAAAAGATTGATTATAGAATCCTACAGTGCCAAAGGAGGCCATGTGGCCCATCAAGTCTGCTCCGACCACAGTCCCACCCATATCCCCATTATCCCAAGCATTTACCCTAGCTAGCGCCCCCCAAAAAAAAACGAAGGGGCAATTTTGCATGGCCAGTCCAACTAACTCGCACATCTTTGGACTGTGGGAGGAAACTAGAGCACCAGATGAAACCCATGCGGACATGGAGAGAATATGCAAACTCCACATAGACAGTGACCCAAGCTGGTTGATGAACTAGGTGAACTTCAGACTCAAACTACTCTCCTGCATTTCCCAAATAAGGAATATTTAGATATGGAAAAATCAGATCCAAAATTTTAAATATTTAGCTGTATTAATGTGTCCTATTTGATCCTGGTTAAGCCAGATTTTGCAATAATGACTGTACACTTAAAAAATGGCAAGCCTTTCACTCCAATGGATGCGTCGAGTATCCTTATTCAAACTTTGTATTCTGGCAAGATTTAAAACACTTAAGCAAATTATCCTAAAATCCATTTAGCCATTAATCCTTGAAGACAGTATCAAAACTAATTTTAAAAACATGCTGTTTTGTGTCTCCACTAAAAGTATTAGTAAATGCAGCATGAAATATACTTCCTTAGGATTCAGCTGGAAGTGCCTGTCAGCCTGTTTTTCTGACAGACGAAACCCAAAATCAAACTGGGTTTATGATTGGCAAAGTTGGTAATTAGAAGGAAAATGCTGCAGCGCTTTCAAGGGCACTGCATATACCTTCACTAATATATTCCTTCATATTAATAGTAGTAAGCCCACTTGCCTGACAAAACAAGCTATTAAATGGAAAATCATTGCAGTGTGAACTATGATGACATGATTAGTGACAAAAATACGTCATCATGAATAGCGTGGGTTCCACTTTGAATAGAGTGCATCAGTGCATTGAAAATTGCATTTATGGGTTACGTCCAATAAAATTCTGAAATCTGTTCGAAAACAGAAAATACCGATGTTCTAAAAAAAAATTGGTATTGTTGCCTTCCCAGTACTATCATTCATGGAAAGATAAAGACTGTGGCAGCAGTTTACATTCCTATAACATATAACAAAGCCATTTTGTATATTAACTTCTGTTTATATTATTTGACCACGCATCACAGACTGGGGTTGTGAGGGGTGGAATCACAAATTAAGAAAATCCACTAATAATCTTATCTGCTCGAGATTTCATTTCAAGAAATATCGTTCTAACAGGAAGTAATGCCATCTGTTTTGTGCTATTTTTACTGCTGGGATAGTGTTCTATCTTTAATCATCGCACTATTTAATGATACCCAGTTTAAGAACAGATCTAATCTACGTTTTGCCACATCATTACTTGCTGCTTTTCAGAAAATAGCACAGGACTCAGCATGTGATTAAATTCGAAAAACACCTTTTCAACCATGGACAGTCAACTGATGAACTGCACTGTGCATAACAAATGTTTCCTTCAAAAGAATCCACACGAGTTTGCAAATAGTTTTCTTTGTTCATTGGTGGGACATGGGCGTTGCTGGCTGGAGTAAGCTTCACCAATAGAGCAAGCACTGATGCTTACCCCAGTCCAATGCCAGCATCTCTACATTGTCACTGGCTGGCCATCATTTATTGCCAATCCCTAGTTGCACTTGAGAGGGCAGTTGAGAGTCAACCACACTGCTGTGGCTCTGGAGTTCTTTTTGGGATGGGGTGGTGTGCAGGGGAATTGGGATACTGAATTCAACAATCAGCCATGATCAAAGTGAATGGCACACCAGGCTCGAAGGGCCAAATCACCTTCTCCCGCTTTTAGTTTCTAGACCAGACCAGGTAAGATTGGCAGATTTCCTTCCCTAAAGGACATTAGTGAATCATAAGGGTTTTTCAATAATCGTAACGGCTTTACGGTCATCGGTAGTTTCTTAATTCCAGATACTTTTATTGAACTCAAATTCCGTTATCTGCCGTGGTGGGGAACCAGGTTCGAACCTGGTTCCCCAGAAGATAAGCTAAGTTTCTGGATTAATAGCCTAGTGATAATGCCATGAGACCATTGTCTCCCCAAACAATGTGAAAAAGTGCAGAATTATTGCTGTTTTATCAGCACTCAAAACATGTGGTACATAAATTTCTCTACATTGATTGGCAAAAACTGTCCAATTCAAGCATTTCTGATAGTTACGCGTTATGCTCAGTGCAGGCCTCAAGCTATTACACAGCTTAAAGCAAGATTTGAGAAAGTGGCCACCAAAAGCTTTTTAATGTGGTTGTAATTTAACATGCAACTTGGCAGCATTCAGAGCCAGCCCCAGATAGTCCTGAAACTCAAGCAAATATCTAATTAAAATGTGGGCAATTACAGCTACTTGTCAAATTCACACATCCCTTTGTTAAGGATGGACCATCAACAGATAGACTATAACATACCAGCTGACTCATCTTTCTGCTTCATCTTGGACAATACATATATTAAACTTCAATGAATGTTAGATGAATGTGAGATGGATCTCATGTTTTCTCCCCCTTCATATGTATCTAATGTTGATCTGTGATATAGTGTGTGTGATATCACACTGTTAAACCCCTAGGGAAAGTGAGTAAATAATCTTAACTATTTTTACATTCACAAAGGCTGATAGAAACATAGGGAATAGAAGCAGAAGTTGGCCATTCAGCTCGCCAAGCCTGCACCGCCATTCATTTTGATCATGGCTAGTCAAATTTAATATCCCTTTAGTCCCAAGACCTATATGGGGTGTTTTCCATTGACTGCACCACAAAGTGGTTGGGAAATCTGTGGCTTGAGTGAGCTGTCAGTAGGGCCAGAAGATTCTGCCGGTGTAGACAGCTGGCACATTTCAGCCACTGTCTCACTCTTAAAATTGTTGGCAAGTTTCAGAATTTGTACTTTGTTTCAAAATAAAGAAAAATTATTGGCCAACATGACTTCAAATAAGTTTATTTATTAGTGTCACACGTAGGCCTACATTAACACTGCAATGAAGTCATTGTGAAAATTGCTGCGTTTGTATGGCCAATGCACCTCTAACTAGCATGTCTTTTGGACTGTGGGAGGAAACCAGAGCATCCAGAGGAAACCCATGCAGACACAGGGAGAACGTACAAACTCCACACAGACAGCTGGGAATCGAACCCTGGTCCCTGGCTCTGTGGGGTAGCAGTGCAAACCACTGTGCCACCGTGCTGCCAGTGTAGTGCAGTTCGATCTTTGTTAATCAGCGTGGACATGGACAGGATAACACTATTAGAAATAGGAACAGGAATAGGCCATTCAGCCCCTTGAGCCAGCTCCACCATTTAATAGGATCATGGCTGACCTGGCGACATTTCTCACATCCACTTTCCTGCTCTTTCCCCTTTTATTCCTTTGCTGATCAAAAATCTATTCAATTCAGCCTTAAATCTACACAATTACTCTGCCCACATAGCTCTCTGTAACAAGAAGTTCTAAAGACTCACAACCCTCAGAAAAGAAATTCCTTCTCATCTCAGTCTTGGCTCAAATTGGCACCCCTTTATTCTGAGATTATGCCCTCTGGTCCTAGACTCATAAGAACATAAGAAATAGGAGCAGGAGTAGGCCATCCAGCCCTTTGAGCCTGCCCCGCCATTCAATAAGATCGTGGCTGATCTGAAGTGGATCAGTTCCACTTTCCCGCTTTCTCCCCATAACCCTTAATTCCCTCGTCTATCAGAAATCTATCTACCTATGACTTAAAGATATTCAGCGAGGTAGCCTCCACCACTTCAATGGGCAGAGAATTCCAGAGATTCACCACCCTTTGAGTGAAGAAATTCCTCCTCAACTCTGTTCTAAACTGTCCCCCCACCCCTTATTTTGAGGCTGTGCCCTCTAGATCTGCTATCCTTTCTAAGCAGGAAGAATCTCTCTACCTCTACCTTATCTAGCCCCTTCATTATCTTGTAAGTCTCTATAAGATCCCCCCTCAGCCTTCTAAACTCTAACAAGTACAGACCCAGTCTATTCAATCTCTCTTCATAAGCTAACCCCTTCATCTCCAGTATCAGCCTGGTGAACCTTCTCTATACTCCTGCCAAGGCCAATATATCCTTTTGCAAATAAGGGGACCAAAACTGCCACAGTACTCCAGTTGCGGCCTCACCAGTGCCCTGTACAGTTGCAGCAAGACCTCCCTGCTTTTATATTCTATCCCCCTCGTGATAAGGCCAACATTCCATTCGCCTTCTTGATCACCTGCTGCACCTGCAGACTGGATTTTTGTGATTCGTGCACAAGGACCCTCAGGTCTCTCTGCACTGTAGCATGCTGCAGCTTTTCGCCCTTTAAATAATAATCCCTCCTACTCTTATTTCTACCAAAGTGGATAACCTCACATTCCCGAATGTTATGCTCCATCTGCCAAGTCCTTGCCCACTCACTCAGCCTATCCAGATCTCTCTGCAGACTTTCCGCACCTTCCACGCAATTCGCTTTTCCACTCATCTTCGTGTCATCAGCAAATTTTGTTACCCTACACTCAGCCTCCTCCTCCAGATCGTCTATGTAAATGGTAAACAGTTGAGGCCCCAGCACCAATCCCTGCGGCACTCCACTAGTCACCAACTGCCAATCAGAAAAGCACCCACTGATTCCAACTCTCTGCTTCCTGTTAGACAACCAATCTTCAATCCACGCTAACACCTTACCCCCAACTCCGTGCACCCTAACCTTTTGCAGCAACCTTTTGTGAGGCACCTTATCAAACGCCTTCTGGAAATCTAAAAACACCACATCCACTGGTTCCCCTCTGTCTACTGCACTAGTCACATCATCATAGAAATCCAATAAATTTGTTAAACATGACTTCCCCTTCACGAATCCATGCTGCGTCTGCTTGATCAAACCATTCTTTTCTAGGCGTCTAGCTATTTCTTCTTTGATGATGGATTCTAGCATTTTTCCAACTACGGACGTTCAGCTAACTAGCCTATAATTCCCTGCCTTTTGTCTGCTACCTTTTTTAAACAGCAGCGTAACATTAGCCATTTTCCAATCTTCTGGCACTTCCCCAGAGTGAAGCAAATTTTGATAAATAATTACTAAGGCATCTGCTATCACATCTGCCATTTCTTTCAGAACCCTGGGATGCATTCCATCTGGTCCTGGGGACTTGTCTATCTTCAGTCCCATTAGTCTATCAAGCACTACCTTGCTAGTGACAATAATTGCATTAAGGACCTCGTCTCCTACCATCCTTCTATCTCTTTAATATTCGGCAAGCTATTTGTGTCCTCCTCCGTGAAGACCGACACAAAAAGCTTATTTAAAGCCTCAGCCATTTCCTCATTACCCACCGCTAATTCCCCCCTCTCGTCCTCCAAGGGTCCAACATTCACTCTAGCCAGTCTCCTCCTCCTCATATATTTGTAAAAACTTTTACCATCATTGTTTATATTTAGAGCCAGTTTAGCTTCATACCCTATCTTTCCTTTCTTTATTGCTTTCTTAGTCATTCTTTGTTGTTTTTTAAAATCTTTGCCAATCTTCTAATTGCCCACTATTTTTAGCTGCTCTGAACGCATCAGCTTTTAATTTAATACTCTCATTTATTTCCTTCGATAGCCACGGCTGGTTATCTCTTCTCTTACAGTCCTTCTTTACCATTGGAATATATTTCTGCTGAGTACCAAATAAGATCTCCTTAAAAATCTTCCACTGTTCCTTAGCCATCCTACCATCTAATCTGCACCCCCAATCTACATTCGCCAATTCCGCTCTCATCCTTTCATACTTCCTTTTGTTCAAACAGAGGACACAGGTTTGGGACCCTACTTTCTTATCCTCCATCTGCATCAGACTCTCCCATGGAGGGAAACATCCTCTCAGTATTTACCCTATTAAGCCCATTAAGAATCCTATATGTTTCAATGAGATCACCTCTCATTCTTCTAAATTCCAATGAGCCCCAACCTGTTTAACTTTTCCTCATAACACAACCTTCCATACTGGGGATTGTCCTCGTGAACGCTCTCTGAACTGTCTCCAATGAAATAATTTTGTTCCTTAAATAAGGGGACCAAAACTGCTCACAGTACTTCAGATGTGGTCTCACCATTACATTGTACAGTTGCAGCAAAACTTCCCTACTCTTATGCTCCAACATTCCCCCTCCCTTGAAATAAGGGCCAACATTCCATTAGCCTTCCTGCTTACCTGCTGCACCTGTATGCCATCTTTGTGGTTCATGCACAAGTACCCCCCAAGTTCCTTTGTGTTGCAGTTTTCTTTCATTTAAGTAATACCCTTCTTTTGTGCTCCTTTCCAAAATGAACAACTTCGCATTTTCCCACATTATACATCAGTTGCCAACTTTATGCCCACTTGCTTAACCTATCAATATCTCTTTGTAAACTGTCTGCATCCCTCTCGTAACTTGCCTTTCCACCTATTTTTGTGTCATCAAGTTTGGCTGCAGTGCATTTGCTTCCTTTCTCCAAGGCAATTACATTGTAAAGAGTTGCAATCCCAGAATCAATCTCTGTGGAACCCCACCGGTTACAGGTCACAACATGAAAAAAAAATCCTTAACCCCAAGCATTGTTTTCTGCCAATTCTCTATCCATGCCAATATACTACCTTCAACACCATGGACTCTTATGATTAACCTTTTGTGCTATATGGACTATGTTCTGTTGCTAGGAGTTGCTGAGATGACAGGCTTCCGCAATCAAAGCGCACAATTCTACTTGACATGCAGCTACATCAGGCAATTTGAATTGTAATTGAGTGATATTACTCAAAAATGAGCAAAATCCTTCATATTTTAACCACTAACAAAGCATTTCTAAAAATAAAATTCTATAAGTAAGATAATTCTTGTAATTGATTATGTGTCTTGGATATATTTTCTGATTCCTGTTCATCTACATGGAGTTCACAATAATGCTCAAGATGAAATCTATGTGCCTTCCATACAACAGTTAATGAAGTTTAAGACAACTCATGGGCATAAAACCCCTTCAAGTTCACTTATGGCCAATTGTAATCAGTTTTTAGGATACATTGTGCATCAGCCTGAAAAATAGTCTCCTCAGGCTGGTTAGCATGCTGCATAGCTATTGCATGTGGGAACTCATTCAACATTCGCTGTTGGAAGGCCTCTAATCGCTCGTAGTCATGTCCTCGACACACAAACTCCTTGTTCTGTTGGGGGTGAAAGATGAGGAAGCATCTTATTATATGACACACACAAAGCAGTTATGACACAATCTAAGGAAAACACAGTGATCTGAAGGCACAGAAGAGCGCCTTTGTGAGATAGATAGTAACTGCACATACAATTACAAAAGCTATTTAACAAGCGTTCACAACAAAACACATTCACAATAGCCTGCAGGAAAAAGAGGATCATCCATGAAATATCCGCAGGTCTACTGTTATATCCCCAATTGGTTATACCTGCATCTTAACTAGTAACAAGGAGTTCAGTGCAGCTTTGTTTCATAGGGTTTTATTCTGAGTTACTTTTGAGCAGAGAGCTGGACTGAAGCAGAGAAAGCTTTTGCTATTTTTTCCAGACTGGTATATGTGGTTGAGTGCTGCAAGAAGCATGCATTGTGAAGATTCCCTGCACACTTCAATGTAGCATGTCATTTATGCTAGCTCAGAAAACTAGATAGCCTTCAGAAGAACCCACGGAAGATTAAGTTGAACAAAAGCTAACCCAATTAACCTACAGCAACACAGAGCAGATGGTGGTGGCGGAAGGCGCGATAAAGCAGATGAGTTGGCAGCCTGACAGAAGGCAGCACATATCACCAAGGTGACCAGCCTCTATGACATACAGAAACAGAGACCTTGGGCATGATCAGCCATTCATGCCACCTTCCTGCTGCAACAAGGTTGGAGAATTTGGCACCCAGTCAAATCGCCACTCACTGCAGTGGGGTAGAAACTACCGCTGGCGTGAATGTTGGTGACATTCTGGCCTTTGATTGTGGACCAAAAGGTGGGGGGGTGGATCACTTGAGGGGAGATGGGTTTGCTGGTGGTTATACAAGCTGGAGGAGGCAGACTATGTCTGTAACTACTCCATAGTGCTAGGTATTGGCCATGTACCTAGCCTTCTGCCTCATCCTAACCCAGCCAGCCAGTTGTTTAGGAGTGATGGAGCACGTGACAATGCGTCCTCAGAATGAATCTACTCCTGAGCTGTCTTCAAGCACTGCGGCTGTTGAGCATGGCGCAGAGGAAAAGAAACACGAGTTAGGATGACACAGACAAGTTGGATTGTAGCAGATGAAAGATGTTACAGTTCAACTTCAACTTGCATTTCTCAAAGGAAGTTTAATGATGGCTGGTGTCCTTATTCTCCAGCCTTGAAATGTTCTAACTGCAGGACCATGGATCTTGAGTACTTGCAATTTGAGCTCCAATAACAGCGTGAGGTGGGGTTGTCCACTCAGTGAGGCTGAGCTGTTGCAGTGTAGGAAGCTGGACAGCTGAAGTACTGTACTCCCCTTGCTGCTCCTGAACTGAGAATTTCCTGCTGTTTGTTCATGTCATGCCTGTGATCCTCCAGGAATGGACCACTTCCAAAGTCTCTCACTATACTTGACAAACCTGGGGCTTTGGGACAGTCCAGGTACAGGATAGAAACTGAACTTCGCTTCATACGCTTTCAACTTCCATGCGGACAATTGAGGAGTTATTGGAAATTGTGGGGCCTTATCTGCAATTCAGCAGTTTCTTCCTCCACCACTTCAACAGTGAAGTCTTGCAGAAGAGATCCATCTGTCACCTTGTTTGAAGAGGTGTGCACACGTTTTAAATAAATCACTATATGAAGTGCGCTCCCAGAGTGGGTCAGTTTCTCAGTGCGAAACCCACCAATGAGGTTTGAATGAGGCTGGGGAGTTTGAAAAACATATACCCAGATCTATTTGTGGCTGTAGTAGGTACCATTTTGAATGGACTGCAAAGCCCACCTGCATAAAATTGGGCAGGGAGCTATGAATCTAATGTCCTAATTGAGTCAGTCGCTATCATAAATTTCAGGTTTCACAGCTTTCCATGTATGTGAAAGAGTACTCTGCTTGATAGAAAATAATTCACGAAGAAGGAAGTGATGTTTATGCATAAGATTGTAGTATGGTGACAACTGCATTAGGATCACAACCAGAATTACAAATGGGTTCGCAAAGCTAATCTGGAGAATGGTTCAAATAAAAGGAGCATTAGCTAAAAAGTAAGATGCCAAGGATAAAGGGTTAAGAACCCAAGAAATAACTTACTGATGAAATTAATGGAAGCAAATAGTATAAATGGATTGAAGAGGTATTTTTGGAGAACAAAATGAGGAATATGGTCAGAAGGGTTAATTAAAAAGAGAACGTACAATGTTCGGTCTAATAAATTATGTTTGCCTTTGTACAATCTGTGTTTTTGATCTACAGGCAGATTATAGTTAGAGCCAGATGTTTCTCCATATGGAGAAAAGGAAGTTGGGACACAGTAACGCCAAGTCTCTCATCTTCTACCACCAGTTTTAGAGCATCACTGGCAAAGGCCTTGGAGTATGTCAACCAGCTATCTTCTCTCATTATCAAAAACACCAGAGGAAGGGAAAACAGAGGTGGTACCCTTTAAGAAAAACATATTGTTTTCCATTTTGAGTAATCATAGCTGAAAATTAATAATTCTGTGCTGCTCTGATTGTGGAGACGCACAATAGAAGTGAGAATTCAGAATTCAAAATTTATTCGAAAGAGCTGAAATTATTCCGTAAAACATGGATTTCCAATTAGAACAACACCTAGCACTGACATAAGGGGTCAACACCAACGTGCTCTAAATCAATCATATTTGGTGTGGGCTTTAATAATCCACCCACAACCTCATACACAAGTAGGCTTTTAGATTTAAGGACAATGGGGATGCAGCAAAAAATCTGCAAAGTGTAATGATGTAAAGGACAGTAGACATGGGCGCACAGAGAATTATAGAATCCCTACAGTGCAGAAGGAGGCCATTCACCTATCAAGTCTGCACCAACTCTCTGACAGAATATCTTACCCAGGCCCTCTCCCTATAATCCCACATATTCATCATGGCTAATCCATCTATTCTACACTTTTTTGGACACTAAGGGGCAATCTACCATGACCAATCCAGACACAAACAAAATACTTAAAAAGTGATTTTCATTATATTCAATCATTTTGTTTATGAATGGTTTGGGATATTTTTGGAAAAAAAACAATTCCAGTGGTTCAGATTTCTGCTTTGCAAACTAACACAACCCTAAGGGGATCATCACCAATAATATGAGGTACTGTCATTTCATTGCATCCATCCTCCATAATTAAAAACAAAATCTTAATTTGTCTAAACAAAGGCCAATTGTCATTTTGCCTTTCAGTTTCTAATCCTCCTGTGCCATGCATCATTTCCTCAGTCTGGCCTGCTGCCAGATTGATGTTCAACACTGATCTCCTTGCAGCTGCCAACTTGACTTGGTTTCTGAGAAGGGCACAGTCATCGACTTATTTTAGATTATTTTATTGCTGGGGCGAAATGCTTTGTTTTTCTCTCTGCTTTTGGGTATTCCATTATCACATGCCACCTGCAGATGGGAAACTGAAGGGTTGACTTGCTCCCAGGTCTTTGCCAGTACCCACAAACGCTGCAGGCAGATTGCTCCATTTTGCATTCCCCCCCCTCCCACCCCCAACCACACACACATACAATGGAACAATGGGATACAGAGCTCATTGAAAAATGGAAGATGCAATATCATATGAGTTGGAGCTTCAATCTCCCACACTTCTCAACATTCTTAGTTAAGGCTTTAAAGAAGAAAGGTGCATCACTTGTTGTGTTAAGTATTTCTATGATGTGGAGATGCCAGTGTTGGACTGGGGAAAGCACAGTAAAAGGTCTCACAGCATCAGGTTAAAGTCCAACAGGTTTATTTGGAATCATCAGCTTTCGGAGCGCTGCTGATGAAGGAGCCATGCTCCAAAAGCTTGTGAATCTAAATAAACCTGTTGGACTTCACCCTGGTGTTGTAAGCATTTCTACAGCTATTCTTCTTTTACACAGGGTAGGTTTTGACCTTTAACCAATTGACTGGTGAGAGGATGAGAAAACAATTCATATGTTCAGACAAATGCCCTTCCAGTGGTGTCATTTTGCGGCTTTGGCCTTGTTAAAACTGCCACCGGCGGGGGAAATTGTATTAGCAGCGGGAATGGGGTGGGAGAGGGGTGGGGTAGGCTGGCTAGAGATTGGTTGTGTTTAGCTTCTCAATGAAGCTGATGTAACACACAGCCATGCAGCAACCTAGAAGGTACTGTGCAGATCTTGTTTTATGTTAATTGATACATATGTGCAGCCATGCAAACAAAAAGGTTAAAACATTGTGCATTGAAAAGAAGTGGACACACACAGCAAGTACATTTTAAAGAGAACATTCAATGAGAATGGCAGCTGCCCAGATTTTTTTTTGGAACCCAGAGTAATAACTCCTCCTCCTCTTGGAGTCACTAAAGCAATTGCAGGGCCTCCCTCCCCTCTTCTCTTCACTGCACATGTTCTATTGGTTTTGTATAAAATGGCAACCAGAGTCCTGGTTATGTCACAGGACCCAGTCTCCACATTAAAGGAGACCAATCACCTGAAATAGGCAGTACTTTGAACACTCAGTGATCTGTCCCTTTTACTATAGGAATGACCACATTGCCAGTGCTAATGGGGTGCTAAGACGATTTTGAAGCCATTATTGTTCCATTTATAGCAGTCTAGTGCATTCAAATCCACCCCAATACGTAAAAGAGGATAAAATATTTTGCATAGGGGCAAAGAATAACAGCCTTGCTAATCTGTATAAACTGAGATTACTTACAGCACAAAACTGCAATTCGAGATCATGTGGGGAAAATTATGTCTCACGTCAAATTGGTCCAAAGATTTCCACCTTACACTCCATAATTAAAAAGCTGGTTCTTGGTGTTTGAGAATCTACCTCTGAATCTCTTTTTCCCCTCCTGATTCTGCAGCATACCATACTCAGCACTGATCAGCCCACACATCACATTAATGCAATACTTCTTAGTCAGACAAATGCTCTTCTTTCTGGGCAATTATTATATTGTCAAAACTCATCATTTGCTAACAAATACTTTAACAAGTGAACCATTCGCTAAACTTTAATTACTACCTTTATGCATTTACATTGTATATTTGGCAAATGAATGTTCTATTTTTAAATTCCATGCATTTTATATCATGTACTCACCCTTAGGAAGAATGGAAATTTTTTCCCATAAAATCCAACTCTGAAGAACTCAGGCTCCAAGCGCTGTTGATCCATTATTTTATCATAGAAAGCAGCCTCCATCATCTGATGAATCAATGCACAAATAAAACTGCGTAATAAGTAGATCAGATGTTGTACTACCAATCTATTCTGATATCAAATTTGTTGAATGGTATACTTGCTATATGTTATGCATTTTTGAAGGGCAGTTGCTAAATGATATATTACCCTCATCTTGCTCAAATTGCGATAATCGTAGAAGCTCTCATACTGGTCCGCTAATTCCCGGCAAAGGATAATTCCGTTTTCCCAGCACTATAAAAAAAACAAAAGATTCCATTTTTGTATTCTATCAGTGCTGAGAATTCTTTAGGATGACAAGCTGAAAGCCAACAAAGTTCACAATATAGCGCCATAACTGAATTGAGTGGAAAGGAAGATTGGACAGAGTGTATAATGGCTGTCAGGTACATGCTGTCCGTCAAGCCAGGATTTGTCTCCACACACTCCACAGGATTCAGTTGTTTAATGACCATGTAGTGCCTAGCTTTCTCACACTGGAGTGTGGGCGAAGGTAAGCAATGTGTTTTTGTCAAGTCAAAGTACATCCTGAAGAACATGCAAGGTGATGGAATTTCAGAACTTAGTCAACCCTGTTGCTGGAATTTTACCACCTTGCCCACCCGAGGCTCGCACGATCCCACCCAAGACCAATGAAGAATGCCATTCTGCGAGCCTCGCCCACCCCAATTTCAGGACGGGCTTTCTGGTAAAATTCTGGCCTGTGTGTCAGACTCGGTCACCTGATATCTGAGCAAAACAAGCTCACAACACTCTTGTCCAGACCACTATTGAAAGATGTATAAAATTGTATCAGGGTTAGATGTGGGGATGATGATTCCCCTGGTGGGGAATGGGTGTGGAAGTGGAGGTGCATTCGAGAACAAGGAGTCACAGTTGCAGGATACAGGGCAAACCATTTTAGAACTAAGATGAGGAGATATTTCTTCACTCAGGAAGATGGTGAGAGCCTGTGGCATTCTCTACCACAGGAGGCTGTGGAGGCCAAAATCACTGAATATGTTTAAGAAGGAAATAGATAGGTTTCTAGACACGAAAGGTGCCAAGGGGTATGGAAGAGAGCATGACATTGAGATAGAGGATCAGCCATGATCACATTGAATGACAGAGTAGATTCAAAGGGCCAAATGACTGACTCTTACTCTATTTTCTATCTTTCTGTTAATAGAATTATACTTATCAATGGGAATCGATATTGTTCCCATTCTAGAGTAGATGCCCTGTTAGCTAAGGATGGTTCTGGCTGGACAACAGACTATGGTTTTAGTCAGTTAAACTCCAGTCATGTCCCTGTATAAGCTGAGGTTGCTGTGTCTTGTAGAAGTCTGTTAGTCTGGTTACATTGTCAGAATCGGATATCAATTCTTGGGTCAAGGAATCATCAAGGATGTTTTATGCTTGTCTATCTCGCAGAAGATTCTGCGTTGTTCAGTTTATTTTTCACAAACTTTGTGACAAGAGGGCCTTGTTACTAGCCTCCTTAATCCCACTAATGATACCACACAAGTGATGTGTGGCACAGTAGCTAGAACTGCTATCTCACAGAGCTAAAAACTGAGTTCAATTCCGGCCTTGGGTGAGTGTGTGGAGTTTTCACATTCTCCCCATGTCTGCGTGGGTTTCCTCCAGGTGCTCCGGTTTCCTCCCACACTCCAAAGATGTGTGGGTTAGGTGGATTAGCCATGCTAAATTGCCCCTTAGTGTCAGGGGACTAGCAGGGTAAAGACATGGGGTTAAGGGATAAGGCCTGGGTGGGACTGTTGATGGTGCAGGTTCAATAGGCTGAGTGGCCTCCTTCTGCGCTGTAGGGATTCTATGACCCCCTCCCCAATGCGTGCATCGAAGTCTCCCATGATGACTAGTTATTTGTTAACACAATGTCAGCAACGGTCCAGTTACAGTTTTGATAAACTGCTCCTTGGTGAAAGGATTTTCTTGCAATGACCTGAAGGGTAAAATCTAATGAAGTTACTACCAATAGGATCAATTGTGTTTGAAAGGTGAAAAGGTAAATAGCTTTCATGCTTGAGTAGTTGGGTACCAATTAAGTACGTTCTGTCTGGCCTGCAAGAAGGGACTGTAATTCAGATCTAAGGGCCTGGACTTAGGGGTGCAGATAACCTAGCTGCAAAGTAATTCAATGCTAAAGTGAAGAGTGTCCTGAGATTCTGTACTGACAGACATGGAATGCATTTTGAAGTCCGGCCAACTACCTTGCCTTGGGATGCTGTTGGGGCTGAGGGATGAGAAAGAACTCACGTTTAACTTATAATTGTAATCATTCCAATCCCATATGGCTATCATAGCCTAGTAACATGCTCTTAGTCATTTCCTTCTCCCTTTGCTTCCATTCATGAAGAATGGCCCGTGTTACATCAGAGTAAAATTAGGTACGTAAGACTGATTCCCTGTCTATCTCATGTAGGGGTGATGTTTATCTTTGTCATGTACCATATGCCCCAATTTATGTGGTCCCTTGAAGCAGGAAAAGTTGAAGATCACACGTGGAAATTTATCTGGGGTGATTGCACAATACAGACAATTTTACCACCTGTTATACACCACATGGCATATCGCGTTCCATTGAAGTTGGTGCACCCAATTTATCAATGCTTGATTGTGCATTACACACGGTGCATTTTACACTGATAATTAAGTAATGTTCAAGGTGATTTGGCATTCAGGAATATACAGCAGTGACATCAAAGGGCAAGGTGAGAAGATTCAACCAACAAGTTTTAGGCAATTTTTGATCTTTAAAATGTTCTTGAGCCCCTTGTTTTCAGGGACATTCTGTGGAAATTAATCTGTGACTCTTTTCCCTCACATCTCCATTGTTACCATCAATGTGTTCTCCAATAACAATCCCACGTATCCAATCTTTCCAGTTCACGCGCCAATATCCTCAGAACTGCTTTGATATCGAAAGGTGGACATATCTAGTGGACAGGCACAAATTCCTAAAAGCAGGCTCTGGCAGCAGACTCATGATATATGAATGATTTGTGAAGATCTGACTAACCGCAGTGCTCAACCATTCTTCAAAGACACTCCAATTAAAGTAGGCCATGCTTCATATGGCATTGCATGCCAAGGTGATCAACAAGCTGCACCCACCAAGCTGTAACCAACCATATCAACCTGCCCTGACACACTGACCTGGTAATGATTGGTCTATCTTAGGCTCTTGGTCAACAGAGAATTGGAGACAGATGTGTCATTTGCTTCATGGATGCCCACAGTTAACCTGTGCTATTAGGCCAGCATAGCCAGCGAGTTAAGGTCAGCTTTCTCTGCAGGGGTACTGCAATGTTGACCCAGGGATGGTAACTAGCAAACAAGCTTCCTAGAAAGTACTTCAGATAGCTTCCTGTTCACCAGCAGCCATTGGGAAGCTGGGCTGCCTTATTTACATACTGGCAGAATCATGCCCACATCTGGGGTTTGTTTTGCTTTCATTTTTGGCCTATTACCTTTTACATTTTTTGCTGCACTCTTGATTGCACCAATTTGTTGAAATGTCTGAACATTTCCATAGGCTGCAAGGAATTTTGTCTCCTGATTCCCTTTAATTGTTTGCATCTCAATCAGCTGATCTTCCAGTCCCCACTGCTAGGTGACCTCCCTGCACACCACAAAATCTACTGCTGCAGCTGTAAATACATTTGCAATTGAGCTGACCATACTTGCTACCAGCCACATGGGCAAATGGCTCTAGCCATTATGACAGAATTATGACAGCAGACAAAAAGTGGTTAACTATACATAATTTTCATATAACTTGAGCTACAAATGCCAAGAGGTTGTAGTGGGTTGGGTTATCCTAATCGGTTAGGAGAAATCTGCTAATGCAACAACAGATATAGGAAGTCATCGAGTCATTGAGGTTTATCTGGTAATGATCAGTTTACCTTAGGCTCTTGGTCATCAGAGAATTGAAGGCAGAGATGCGCCATTTGGAGAATCGGCCCGACTTGTCCATGCCGCCCTTTTTTTTTAAACCCCTAAGCTAGACCTAATTGCCCACATTTGGCCAATATCCCTCTATACCCATTTTACCCATGTAATTGTCTAAATGCTTAATAAAAGACAAAATTGTACCCATCTCCCTACTACCTCTGGAAGCTTGTTCCAGACACTCACCACCCTGTGTATGAAAAACACCCCTCTGTTCACTTTTGTATCTCTCCCTGCTCACCTTAAACCAATGCCCTCTAGTTTTAGACTCCCCTACCTTTGGGAAAAGATATTGACTATCTAGCTGATCTGTGCCCCTCATTATTTTATAGGCCTCTATAAGATCACCCCTCAGCCTTCCACGTTCCAGAGAAAAAAGTCCCAGTCTATCCATATAACTCAAACCATCAAGTCTGGGTAGCGTCCTAGTAAATCTTTTCTGCACTCTTTCTAGTTTAATAATATCCCTTCTATAATAGGGTGACCAAAACTGTACACAGTATTCCAAGTGTGGCCTTACCAATGTCTTGTACAACTTCAACAAGCCATCTCAATTCCTGTATTCAATGTTCTGACCAATGAAACCAAACATGCTGACCGCATTCTTCACCACTCTATCCACCTGTGACTCCACTTTCAAGGAGCTATGAACCTGTACCCCTAGATCTCTTCGCATTGTAACTCTCTCCAATGCCCTACCATTAACTGAGAAAGCCCTGCCCTGGTTCAGTCTACTAAAATGCATCACCTCGCATTTATCTAAATTACATTCCATCTGCCATTCATCAGCCCACTGGCTCAATTGATCAAGATCCCATTGCAATAGAAGATAACCTTCTTCACTGAGCACTATGCCACCAATCTTGGCATCATCTGCAAATTTACTAACCATGCCTCCTATATTCTCATCCAAATCATTAATATAAATGACAAATAACAGTGGACCCAGCACCAATCCTCGAGGCACACATTTGGTCACAGGACTCTAGTTTGAAAAACAACTCTCTACAACCACCCTCTGGCTTCTGTCATCAACGTGCATTCCAACCATTATCTTGTAAATTGAGTTTGTGTCTGTATATGCTCTGTTTCTGAACACAACCCCTCACTCACCTGAAGAAGGAGCCTGAGACTCTGAAAGCCTGTGTTACCACATAAACCTGTTGGACTTTAACCTGGTGTTGTGAGACTTCTTTCTGTCATCAAGCCAGTTTTATATCCATTTAGCTACCTCACCTTGGATCTTGAGAGATTTGGCTTTATTGCAAGTCCACCATGCTGTACCTTATCAAAGGCCTTGCGAAAGTTCACATAGACAACATCAACTGCACTGTCCTCATCGAGTGTTACCGCTTCAAAAAACTCAATCAAATTTGCAAAACATGACTTTCCACTCACAAAGCCATGCTGACCGTCCCTAAATGCCTATAAATCCTGAGTCTCAAAACACCTTCCAACAATTTACCCACCACAGTTGTGAGGCTCACCAGCCTGTAGTTCTCAGGCTTTTCTCTGCAGCCCTTTTTGAAACAAACGCACAAGATTTGACACTCTCCAATCTTCAGGCACCTCACCTGTGACAAATATCTCGGTTAGGGAACCTGCAATTTCCCCCCTGCCCTCCCACGATGTCCTGCGATACACTTCATCAGGTCCCGGAGATTTAACTACCTCATGCGCTTTAAGACTTCCAGCACCACATTCTCTGTAATGTGTACACTCCTCAAGACATCACTATTTATGTCCCCAAGTTCCCTAACATCCATGCTTTTCTCAACAGTAAATACCAATGAGAAATATTCATTTAGGATTTCATGCATCTCTTGTGGATCTGCATATAGATGACCTTGTTGATCCTTAAGGGGCCCTACTCTCTCCCTTGTTACTCTTTTGTCCATTATGTATTTGTAGAAGCTCTTTGGATTCTCCTTTGCCTTATCTGCCAAAGCAATCTCGCATCCCCTTTTTGCCCTCCTGATTTCTCTCTTAACTCTAATCCTACACCCCCTATACTCTTCAAGAGGGTCACTTGATCCCAGTTGCCTATACATATGTGCCTCCTTTTCCTTCCTGACCAGGGCCTCCACATCCCGTGTCATTCAGCATTCCCTATTTCTACCAGCTTCGTCCTTCACTCTAAGAGGAATGTGCTTACACTGAACCTTGGTTAACACACTTTTGAAAGCCTCCCACTTACCAGATGTCCCTTTGCCTTCCCACAGATTCCTAAAGTTCAAGCCCACAAAAGTTAAACATATAAAGCTAACTACAGGCACAAATAAAATTGAGTTGTTTTAGTTTCATTGACCAGATGGCTAACGCACATACGTTATGCTGGAGACATCTTAGGGGTCAATACAATCGAGTGTTAGCCATATGATATCAAAAATGCAACAACAGAATAGCTATCCAACATTGGGAATCTAAAATTTCCAACACATTACATTGATCTTCTGTTTTACTCACATGAACATCGGAAAGGTTTGCGCTTAAAGTAAACAAGTAACTACTATGCTTCATTGGATGATAGAACCCAAAGGAAAAGCATCGATTTAAAAACCGCAAATCTCTCCCAATACAGCGTTTTTTGAATGAACTGGTAACATGAACTAACTGCAGTTGCAAATATATCAGTTCAATTGAATAGCACATTCTTTAAGAGAAAATTCACTCGTTACAACAAATGGCATTTATATTACACCTTCAACACAGTAAACATCCCAAGGTGCTTCTCAGGATAATTAAAGAACAAAAATTTGACTTGGAGCCACATTTGGAGTTTTCATGGGCAGACGATCAAAAGCTTGGGCAAAAGAACAGTTTTAAAGTAGCAACTTAAAGAGAAAAGGGAGATAAAGGGAGGGAATTTCAGAGCCTTAAGAAAATGCAGCTGAAGGCAGGGCCACCAATGGTGGAACAGTTAAAATCAGAGCTGCACAAAAGGTTTGCATTGGAGAAGATTGTCAAGAGTTTTAGGGCTGGAGGACATACAAAGCCATGGGACGAGGGATTTTAAAACAAGGTTGAAAATTTTAAAGATGCAATGTTGGTTAACTCTGAGCCAAGGCAGGTCAGTGAGTACACGGACTATGAGCAAACATGAATTGATGGAAGCTAGGACAGCAGAGTTTAGGATGACCTTGAGATCATGGAGTATACAATGTGGGAGGCTAGCCAGCAGTGTGTTAAAATAATCAAATCCTGAGGCAACAAAGGCATAGATCTGTGTTTTAGCAGAAGAGAAGCTAAGGAAGGAACATTGGGAGGTGAGGAATTGGGCAGGAAATCATTACAGATGAGGGAGGTGGGAGTAAGTGTTCTTCATGATGGTGTGGATATCTGATCAGAAACTTATCTTCTGGTTAAGTATAGCACCAAGGGTGGAAAATGTCTGGTTTAGCCTCAAACAGTTGCCAGGGAGAGAGATGACATCAGAGGCTTTGGAAAGAGTTTACGGTGGGGCCATCTGATTACTTAGACAATGAAGCTGTCAAACACTCAGTGAAGTAGGTTTAGGGGTCACCAGACTACATACGGAAACTGATGCTATGGGGGTGATTCTCCCATCCAGCTGTGCTAATTTTTTTTTGGGCAGTGGGCCTGGAGAATCGCGCAGGGAGGCGATTCGCAGGGCTTCCTCGAGTGTTCACGTCCTGCTAGTGTCTCCCAATGCCGGAAAAAAAAATCGACAGGCGGCAGGGCTAGCATTTAAACAAAATTTTAAGTATCATTTAAAAGCTATTAATGGGCCCAGGACTTAATTCTCTAGGCCCGCTCGCCTCTCTCACCCCACCTGAATGCTTCACTCCAGCAGGACTTAGAGTAGCTCCCAACTTTCGGGGAGCGAGCAGCTTGATCCCACTGGAGTCGGGGGGGGGGGCGGGGGGCGAGGGTGGTGGTGGAGCAATCAGGGGCTCTCAGGGTGACAGGGGAGTTGCCCCCAGGCATGGGCATCCTGGTACTGCCAGCCTGTGTCCAGGTTGCAGAGGGGTGGGGTGAGGATTGGCACTGCAGGGGGGAAGGGGTGGCTAGAGATTGGGGCGGTCTGGGATGGGATGGGACAGGGGCAGGGAAAGGTCGGGGGGGGGGGGAGGGTCGTGATCAGGCCATGGGAGGGATTTCGGGGGGGTGGGGCAGCAATGTGGGGGTCCCATGCTAGGTAGAGATTGAGCTGGTCAGCTAACAGGAGGCTGTCAGTCTGGGGTCACTGCACATGTACAGAGGTCCGCTAGTTTCAGACTTCCGGCCCCGTCCCCTGAAATCTAATGAAATTCACACTGGTGGCTTCCGCAGTGCACAGTGTGGGAGATTCCAGGGTGAACTCCCACTGCAAAAAAAGCTCTCCAGTTTTTCCGTGAATTCAACATTTTGGGAGAATTCCGCCCAATGTGTTTGAATGATCTCACTGAGGGGCAGCATGGAGGTGAGAATTAGAAGGGAGCCAGAGATAGATACTGGAGGGGCACCTGAGACAATGCTGGGAAAGTTACAACTGGATCGGGAAGAATGGGACCAGGTGAACTCCAAGCTAGCTGAATGATGGTGAAGAAATGTAGGAGGAGGAATGCGAGATCAAATGTGTCAAAGGCTGCAGATAGGTGGAGGATGTGGAGGGCTGGCTTACCTTTGTCACTGTCACATACGTGTCATTTGTGCCATTGGTAAGAGCAGTTTTGGAACTGCAGCAGAGGTAGAAACATGATTCAAGAGGTTTAAACACGGAGTTCTTGGAAACGTGAGCAGATTTGGGATGCAACAATATATTCAAGAACTTTGAAGAGGACGAGGGCACTGGAGAAGGGGCTGTAGCTTAAGGACAGAAGCTGATTTTTTGAAGAGGCATGTGAGGACTGCAGCTTCGAAGAACAGGGGGCAAAACATGAGGGGAGAAAACAATATCAGCTAACGTGGGAGCCAAAAAGAAAAGTTGGTGGGCCAGCTGTTAAGTGCTGCAAATATTATCTGAGATCAAGGCATATTGGTGAAATGTATCTTAATAACTAAAAATATCAATTTAAGGACCTTCAACAAATTCCCACAGAAGAGTCACTTTCATTTTACAGGAACTGCAATGTACAATTCACAGCGCCGACAAAGGGTCATCCACACTGTTCTACCTCCACAGCTGCTGTCAGACCTGCTGAGATTTTCCAGCATTTTCTGTTTTTGTTTAAGATTTCAGCATTCACAGTAATTTGTTTTTTACAGTTAGGCAATATATAATCACAGCTCCAAAGAATGCAACTGGCGATTAAAAATGAGCAAGTTGTAAAATTCAGCCACTGTAAATGTGCCATAACTTTTGACTCCATTACAGCCGAGAGGCAGACAATGAACACTGAAGAGGGAAAAGCCAACAATGATGAAAATGGCAGGAGAATAGCGGGGGAGATGATGCATCCTGGATATGAATAAATGTTCCAGTGCCTGAACTCCCACACAAGTACAAACAAAGATATACATTTGACGGAGATGCCATGCAGAAGGCATAAATTTATGATCAGCTTGCACATCTGCTTCTTTGGGCATATAAAGTCTATCAAATTTCACATCCATAGTATATTCTAGAACCGGGCAAAATTGTAACAAAACTAAAAACACACAAACAGCAGTAATTAATAAACACATTGGCAACATTTGATTAGAACTTTGCAAATGGTAAACCCTAGCCCAAGCTAAGACAGGCTAAACAAAAAAAAAGTGTGAATGATGGGGTTGAGAATTGGATAGAGTGCCAGGGCAACAAAAATAGGAGAAGAGGAAGAGGGTAGGTAAATGTTTGTGATCTGCTTTGCATTGCAGAATGTGGAGTTCAAATGCAATGGCAGGTAGCTAAGCTTAGCATGCAGACACTAACTGCAGTTGATGAACTTACTTTGCCCTTGTCAAAGTTCTGGATGATGGTGAGATGAAGAATCTCCTTGCGCTGCCACTCAGTCTGCATTGGGTAATGAAGGAATTCTCGCAGTGGCCTCTCTGACCACTCCAGGAGCTCATCATACAACAGCAGAGTGTATGCAGCTTCTGCGTCACAGATAGAGTTGAACAGGTATCAATGATGAGAAATCATGAGTGAAGTTCCAAAAAAAAACACATTAGATTATAAAGATATCAATGTTTCAGAATATTAAAATGGAGTTGATGAATGATGCAATATTCATTTATTTTGTCTCTAAGTGGAATCATTTGTTGCTATGTTGTCATACGATCCTGGATTAAAATATAGCAAGAAACAAGCCTTCTGGAAGAGGGAATCTATGTCTTTCAGCCAATTAAATTTTATAAAATCCTGAAGAGAAAATGTTGGAAAATCTCAGCAGATCTGGCAGCATCTGTAAGGAGAGAAAAGAACTGACGTTTTGAATCCAGATCACCAAAGCTTTGACAATAGGTTATCTGGACTGGAAACATCAGCTCTTTTCTCTCCTTACGAATGCTGCCAAGCCTGCTGAGATTTTCCAGTATTTTCTCTTTTGGTTTCAGATTCCAGCATCCGCAGTAATTTGCTTTTATAATATCCTGATCTGTATTTAAAAATAATAAACAAATATTTTTCACTTTTAATAAAGCAAAACTGGACATCCTTTTGAAATGTGTTATCGATTCCCAAGTTTGGTGATCTTTTAAAAAGTTAAGGACTTGTTAAGGGCTCTTTCACATTAATAAGCATGTGCAGGAGGTCCAAAAATGTTTATGGTTTATAGTTAAATAAATAATAGTCTGATTTAGCTTGTTGCTTGTAGAAATCCTCTCAGGACGAGAGAGGCAATCATACTTCATTGCACTACTATGAAAAATGTTGAAAATTACAACTTTTATTTTTGCTGAGATACGTAGAGACTTTTCTCAACAGTCAAATACATAACGAACAAAAAATGTCACAAATCTTCTGCTAAGTTCAAAATCTATTTCTCCATGTAACAGTAGAAAGTGTTGCAGAAATAAAGTTTCTCTCTTTCATGCATATAAACATTAGGATAAAATGCAATTATTCAGTAACTTGAATAGGGCGTAATCCATGGGATGGTCAACATTTGCTTTGGAGTATATGATGAACATTGCATTGTATGTATTCTCAGCAGATAAAGGGCTTTCGTATTAACAACATATCAGTATAATATGTAACTAAATTATCATGCCATGAAAGTATTAATGCTCTGCTGGCTTGCAGCCAGAAATATGTGTCATCACATCGACTGCTGCCGTCCTCCTGTTTTAAAAAAAAACCCAGTTCTGTACTCTCCAAATAATAATCCAAAACGACCCCTGTTTCTTTCTTCAAGGTCCTCAAAAGCATTATCATTATGCAAAAATCTCATCCACGTGTCACCATTCTGTTCAAAGTCGCAATCCTATCCTGCCCACAACAAGACCATCTGGATCAAAATCATCCAAAACATCTTTCCAACTGGGAATGGCAGCATATTAACCTTGATCACCCTTTGGGAATCTGCAATCATCATTACAGTGAGCCATTTTATCCTCCTTTGTCACCTCTGAGACCTAACCCTTCTCAAATCTCACTGCGTGGTCAGCACATTTCCTTTGTTGCTTTCCCTTCTTTACTTTTGCTCTTCTAGTCAAATATTTCTCAAATTTCAGTCTTTGCCTCTTTTTCTGATCACCATGTTGTCTTTCAGTGTCATTAGTTATAAGTGTAAATCAGCTTTCACATACAGTTCTGTTGAGTACGTGTAATTTTACCTCTTTCCACTAACCTTGGCTCAATGACTGACGATGAATTGTATAGCATCTAGTCATGAATGAACCACCTGTTTCTGACCACATCTTTAGATTAAGTCTGATGGTCTAGAATCTCAGGTGCAGAATCAAGGTGACAGGCAGAGGTCAGGGAAATAAGCGAGTGCGCAGTAGAGCTAGCAAGGCTGGGGGCACGTAGCCTGCTAAATTTAACGGCAGGACATCATTACCATTTTAATTTTTTTGCTCCCAGCCAGGCAGTTGGTTGGCCGGTTGCCAGGTTGGAAAGCAGAAGCGGAGGTCCCAAGCAGTTGGGAGGTGGTTGATCAAGATCAGAGTTTGGTTGGATGGGAAAGCAGAGAGACACACACAGCAATGGGGACTGATTGGAACTTCAGTTTAGAGGTAGGCTAAGGAGGGAAGAAAAAGGCTATTGTGAGAGACAGAATTGTGACTTTGCAATGCAGAGGGAGAGAGAGCCATGGGATGGGGACATGAGGCTGGTTGAAGGTCTCCTTAAAGTGCCAGGAAGCACTTCTGTTCCTTCTAGTCCACAAGAAATGCTGTAAAAAGTACTCATTTTCTTGAACTGGCTGTTTCACCTCCATCTTGTTGCTGATGGTCCATGCCGTCGGCAACCATTTAATTTATGACCCCAGCGGCATTGTGGAAATTTTAACTTAAACATATTTAATATTAATGGAGTCTCCCAACTGTGAAACACTCACATGCCACAACACCTGGCACCAAAACACCACTTCCCCAACGAGTCGTGAACACATTTTCCTTCTTTATCCCCTCCTGGACCCTCTCCCACCAGAGTTAAAATATTACTGCCTAACCACTGAGGTCTACACCTAGTTCATCACCGTGACAGCTATTTCCACCTGTATACAATCACCCACTTCTACTACCACTTCATCCTGTTGGAAAACTGTCATTTGTGTCTTTCTCACCTTTCAAACCCCTACCTAAAAAACTTCAACTTTTCCAGAATATTAGCTTCCTTTTTTCCCATCCCGCATTCCTGACAGCCCAACCGGGGTTCAGTGTCTGATTTGCTGTTTGCTGATCTCAACCCCTCATCACTTAAGCACCTTAGTGAGTTTATGCTCAAGGTCAGGTGTCAAGTCATTTGCAAGTTGACATATGTTGCCAATTTAGGGGAGAATGCACCATGTTTACTCTCAGAAAGGGTCGAGAGGCTCTTCGAATATCACAGAGTCCCTACTGTGCAGAAGGTGGCTATTTGGCCCATCAAGTCTGCACTGACCACAATCCCATCCAAGCCCAATTCCCGTAACTCCACATCTTATCCATTCATCCTTTTAAAACTCAAAAAGGATGAATCATCTTGGAAGTAATATAAGGTCATCAAATTTAACTTTTATCTGAAAATTCAAGCTACAGATACATAAGGAAAACAATAACTTGCTTTTATATAAAATGCCCAAGTTAGGAGGGCAACATAACTCTTTCAGGCCTGGCATTCAGTGGGTTCAATTTTCCCCACATAAAAGGCATTGTCAAACAAAATAGTCACCCTTAGTGATACAAGTGAAAAATTACTGCTTATTTTAGCCATTACTCTAGAGGTCTGAATTAATAATTCTGTTCCATGTTAAAGCGGAACCTACCTGTGAAGTTTTGTGCCTTCAAATGCAAATCATACAGCTTATGTATGTAACGGATGTACATCTCTTCTTTATTTATTTCTGTTTTATAAAAATTCTGAAAATCAATTGGAAATCAGTTACTAGAAAATATTTGTACATCTAAAATTTATTGTTTAAGCTTACAAAGCTCCATGGACTACCTTACATAAACTTAGCTATCAGTGTAGCTGTCTGTTTCTGTGACACCCAACCTTTTGAACACTGAATAAAATTCGGTCAAAATATTACTTGTCAAGAAACATCATCACAAGTACTAGCTTTTGTATATTTCTAATCCTATAAATTGTAAAGGAATATAAAACATAATAGAGTAACTAGATATTCTTAATAAGACAGTTTTTAAATAGTCAAATAACCTCGCCAAAGGATCGATATTGATGTTGCATTCTCATCTGGAACAAATTCAACACTGCCATTACAACATTGGGTGAATGACAAAACTCCATCAGGTATAATGCTAAGATCTCTAAGCATCATAGAACAGAATCATAGAATCCCTACAGCGTGGGAAGCTGCCATTTGACCCATCCAGTCTGCACCAACCACAATCCCACCCTATTCCCTGAACCATACTTATTCACCCAGCTTAATCCCCCGACATTAAGGAGCAATTTACCATGGCCAATTAACCTAACCCATACATCTTTGGAGTACGGGAGGAAAAAGGAGCACCTTAGGAAGCCCATGCAGACATGGGGAGAATGTGCAAACTTCACACACCTGAGGCCGGAATTGAACCCTGGTCCCTGGCGTTGTGAGGCAGTAGTGCTAACAAATGTGCTGCCCCATCTTAGTTGTATGAACTCCTAATATTCTGAAACTGTTCTAAAGTATTAATGGAATGCATAAGTAATTTCTGAATGCATTTCCCACTGATTAAAATATCTACCCTGTAGCTAATTTTTACTGATAGAGCCTTTCCTAGTGTATATTCTTCCTTGCCTCAATATCAATCTCATGTAAAAAGACTCCTTGAGCAAATGGAGGTGTAGAATATTATTATTTCTAATTTCTACCATCATTGAAAAGATCCAGGTTAATATATAGCTTCCAAATCCCCATTGGTAATGGGAATGAGCACAAAAAATAAGCTTGCTATCAGAGGCTATTGTAATGTTGCTGACAACACCAATTCAGGGAAAAATCATGAAGAAAGTATTATCCAAGCACAAATGTAAAGTGTAACCTTGAGCTGTAAAAATTGTGTCAGAAGTAACCTATCCACAAGGCTAATTATGTTTGTGGAATTCAGCGAAGGCAAAGTCAGTTTTAGTGAGGCTTGTTTGTGGATATAGTTTCCATTTTAGACAAAATCAAAGACTTTCCAGAGTAACACCAACCAGAAGCAGAATAAAGTTAAGTTTTCTCTGCTCTTCTTCAACACTGTGCTCATGCTAACCTTTCAACATCACTGGCAGAATTCGCCCAAAAAATTCTAAGTGTTGAATTCACGGGAAAACTGGAATAATTCACAGGGCTTTTTTTTCAGCAGGAGATCAGACGGGAATCTCCCACGTTCCATGCACTTCAGAGGCCACTAGCATGAATATTATTAGATTTCTGGGGGTGGGACCTACTTCCACCCGAGAGGCTGAAACCAGTGCCCCATTTTCTGGTCAGCTCAATTGCTGGCCAGCCCGGGACCCCCCCCCCCCCCTCCCCCCCCCCCACCCCCACAATGCTGTTCCCAACACCCACACGTCCTGATCGTGCCCCCACCCCTACTCCCCCCACCCCCCCTCCCAATCATTCCCAGGCCCCCCCATATCCCAGACCGCCCCAATCTCCAACCCACCGCACCTCTGCAGTGTCAATCCCCACTACCATCCCACCAATCTGCCCTGATTGTTGCCCTCCCTCCTGCCCCCATCGATCCCAATGCAAAGTGGCAGTGGCAGTGGCAGTGGGACTCCCACCTCTACCGACTGCCCATAGGCCCCACCATGTCCCACCCCTCAAATATCCCGCCTGTCGGGTATGCCAGGGTGCTTCCAGGACATGAGCACCTTGTCCCTTGGGCACTGCCAGGGTGCCCTTGCCCAGGGGGCACCCCTCCCAGCGCCTGACCCAGCCCTGATTGCTGACCCCCTTTACTTCAGCAGGGTCAAGCCATTAGCTCCCTCAAAGTGGAAAGCTACTGTAACGCCACTGCAGTGAAATACTCTGGCAGGGTGAGAGCAGCTAGCGGGTCCTGAGAATTCAGTTCCGGGCCTGCTAATTACATTGGAATTATATTTAATTCAGTTTTCAGTGCGGATCTGACAGCACCGGAAATCTGGCGCTGGGAGCTGTGGATGTGGTGGGAACACATGTGGATCCTGCACATGCCCAGCCACAAGATTCTCCCACTCCACTGCGCTAGAAAATTAGTGCAGCAGGGTGGGAGAATTGTCCCCCTTGTTTCTATAGCTCTTGGGCTAAAGGGGAAGAGGTATATTGAATCTGATGATCAGCCATGATGAAAATGAAAGGTGCAGCAGACCTGAAAGGCCAAATGTCCTATTCCTGCTTCTATTTTCTATGTCTCTATCAATGGCTAGAATTTTGTGGGAATGGTAGAAGTCCTTCAACTGGAGCCAAAAACAGTGAGGGGTGGGGGGGCAACCCTTGTTCAGTAGGTGGTAGTGCCTGGAGCCGAATTTTGTCAGTGGCCAAATAAGCATGACAGTATCTCTGGTGGCAATGCAAGGCTACCTGCCTACAAGTGCTGCAGCTCAGGAGCATCATTGCTAACAGTGGTTATTATGGAGACTGCACCCAAAGGACAAGGGCTGGTCTTGTGCCTGCAACAACAGAAAAATGGGGCCTGGGGACATTGAGGTCAGGGGGCAGGCCTCAGTATGGGATGGCTGAGGACAGTCGATGCCAGGGTACTGGCATTTTCCAATGGAGGATTTGATCCATGAGTCAAAGAGTGCCCTAACCTTGAAGCCTGCTTAGATGGTCCAAGGGTTTACCTGGCTGCTAAAAGCCAAACCTGTAACATTGGACCTCACGAAGTCTCATGTCACCTGGTCAAACATGGGCAAGGAAACCTCTCCCAAACACTCAGTGATGAATCAGTACTTCTCCATATTGACTACCATTTGGAGAAAGCACCGAAGGTGACACCAGCACAGAATGTACCCTGGGTGGAGATCTTCAATGTCCATCACCAAGAGTGGCTTGATAGCATCGCTATAGACATAGCCGTTAAGAATTCTGTCTTGTCATGTTTACGTATTTTAATTGATAAGAGTTATGCTAATTCGGTGTTATACTTTCACCATGTTGTTAAATAAAATTAGTTTTAATAAAAACTTCCAAGTGTGTTAATAGAATCATACCTGTAGCAAAATGCCTTACACTCGTACTAATGCCAAAATCAAATAACATTAGGTTTTAGGCTAACTTCATAACATACCTTGGAGTTTCTGATTTGGTCCCTAACACAGGATGCATTACAGCAACTTACCAAGACTCTTAACAGCACCTTCCATGACCTCTTACACCGAGAAGGACAGTGGCAGCTGGTGCACAGGAACACAATCACCATCCTGTCTTGGAACTATATCGCCGTTCCTTCATTGTCACTAGGTCAAAATCCTAGAACACCCTCCCTACCGCACTGTGGGTACACCTATACGACATGGACTGCAGAGGCTGAAGAAGGCCATCGGCTTCTCAAGGGCAATTAGAAATGGCAACAAAATTGCTGGCGTGGCCAGTGATGGCAATGTCCGATGGAGGGGGAAAAAATACATTTCCCATATTGAGCCCCTGCCTTATTGCCTTACAGGACTTCCAAATCAGTAGCCAAATGTGGATATGTTTGGACTGTGGACAATGCAGAGACTGAAATATTCATTTCACACAGTCAGAGAGAGACTCAACTTTCATCCGAGTCGAGAGCATTCAAGCCCAAATCCTTAAAATAAAAACATGGTGTTCTAATAAACCAAAGCACCAATACTATTTTGCCACTTCCTTCTTTTTTGTTTCAGGGAGGATGTGATCTGTTACGTAAACAATGCAGATTTTAATAATCACCAAGTTCCCATGCCATGTTTTCTCACTAGAGCGAAACAACACATGGGGATAAGAGCACAAACAGAACGAGGTTTATACATGTCAAGTTGAAAGCTCTACACTGGATCAGGCAAACATTAAAACTATGTTAAATCATCGACAAAAATGGTTAGGTACATTGGTAGAAATAAACAAGACACATAAACGAATCACGTGATCACAGAGCAGCAAATTGATGGCTTCTTTTAAAGCCTGACTCGTGTATCTACTGCTGATTGGGCCACAGTTTCGTCCTCTAAACAGAGGAGGTCCAAGGAAAGATGCAAACAGCTCGAGGATCAGAACAAACAAGGGAGAATGGGTTATCACCCTCAAGAGCGCTGACAAGCTTCTCGGTTGGATATTGAGTTCAAATTTGCAGCTTGTGCACTGTGATGTTGAAATAAACTAGAATATTATAATACTTAAACGTCAGGATTATCTTTCTTAATATTAACCCTACGTTACAAAAATTTAAAAAAAGTTTGTAATTTAAAATATTTGAATAAACTGCTTTTGCATGATACCTCTCTTCTTCCTTCTTATTTATTTAACATTAATTTCTCAGTAAATATCTGCTATTTCCACAACTTGTTCCCTTAAGGAAACACATTAAATAGTCTTAATTATCTCTTCTATTCTGTGCCACACAATCCATTCTAAATGGAACCTCCTGTTAGCTGAAAACCAACTTTAAAAGCTGGATTTTCAGTCAACTGTACCGAGAGGTCTAAGTCTTTCCGAAGGTCAACATTTGACAGCAACAATCCGAGCCACGACAGAATAGATTATGCCTTCTATTGCAGCAACAGCAACACAGCCGACAAGGTAACTCATCAGTGGCATTCAGGAGTTAAGGAAAATGCTTCCTTCCATTCCTCTGATCTCCACAGAATGAACAAATGCTGTGGCAGGCAGTTCTCTCCCTGAACCACTTGCTAGTGGAGCACCATTTCCTTTCCTGTGGCCAGCCACCAGACTTCAGTTGGGTATTTATCCATTGGAGACGTCGTCAAAGTCAAGAATTTTAGTAGTACTGGCAATTGTCAGCTTAAACCAACATTACGTATCGCCATGCTGGCCCGTGTTGATCCCTAAGCAATGGCTCTATCAAATTAAATTTAGAACTGCAAGTGGCACAAATGTCTTTTTAACATTCCAGGATTTTGAGACTTGGTTGATAATATTCAAGAACTGTCCCTTTTTTGGATTGAACAGAGGAATTAAATAGATACTGACCAACAGGCTAACTGTACAGCCAATCTTTTTGCCATCAACCTCTGCCACTTTCATGCAGTCTCTGCAAATGGAAAGCAATTACAGTTTATTCACATTACCAGTGTCCCCTGCAGATCTTAGCATATCAATAGGACGTTCGCACTCACAGGGGAAATTGTTTTACACGATGGAAAAATATGCAACTACGACACTTAACGCAAAAAAAAAAGAAAACAGCATCAAGCATGTTTTGGTTAACTCTGTAAGTGTTATCTTTAAAAAGACAGCAAGAATCATACATCCACTTGGTAGCAATCAGTAAAACGATACAGCGCTAACATGTATGAATTTCAGTTCCTGCGTATTTTTAATATAAATACAGGTATTAAGACTATAATATTCTGTCCAAGTTCAAAACACAATTTGATCATGCCTTGCAGAGAAGAAAAACAAAGCTGTCAAGTCTCACCTGTAATCCAGCAACCTCTCCATGAGGCGAGTTACAGTAGCTACTAGAGAAATACCACTTTCTCGCCAGGTTTCTCTCTCAATTTTCTTCAGCAGGCTGCAGAGAGAGATGAATTTATCAGTGTTCTGACCTGGTTTTTTTGGAACAAGTGCATTGCAACCACAAGCCCCTGATTCACATTTCGTTATGTCTCACATTGCACAGTAGTAATTATTTCACTAATGGGCTACACGAGTCATCTGCATTTCACGACTTATATTGTATCACAAGTAAGCACCGTAAAATATAATTGTAGCAACATCTTACCTAGGGTAAGGCCCAAAAAGTGGAATTCTAGATCCGGGAAGCATTGGCAAAACAAATGAATTTTTACATTATCCATGAAAGAAGCAATAGCGACAGATTCTCCTCAGCAGCAGTCTGCGTCAAAAGTACGTTGTCATGGCTACAACCTTCTTTGCTTATTTTGTCATTATAACTGGCTCTCTTTTTTTAAAAAAAGTAAAATTAGCATAATTGCTATGGGAAAAGTAAATATTTAACAGGAATATACCACATTTATGTGGTTGACATGAGAATTTACCTTTACAGTTCATTTAATTATATCAAATCACAACAGAGCATAAAAGACTGCGAGTTGAGGAACTGTTATGGTCTTAATGTTAACCCTTCAAAGTCATTTAATGAAAGGCAAATTTACTTTTGGGGTGATTGTGATATGAATTGGGCAATGTGGGCATTGAAAATAAACCACGAATTGCTTAAATATCAATCCAGATTCAATTTTAATTTTCAAGTGCTCCACATATTTCTCCTAAAGTGAGAAAATCCCTTGGTGTTGGGCATTACATAAGAGATGACATATTCTCTCTGACTGTGAAGTCTGTTAACATATCGTGATCTTCCCTTTAATCAAAACATTCTATTTATTCCTGTTTTTCCACTGCATTTGCAAAAATTGCTCGTACCAAGTTAAAATTCTAGGCTAATAATTAAAACTTCTCTGATAGTATTATGAGTTTTCCTTTTTACAGAGTTTAAATAACAAAGAATTCTCTTGCATTGGTTCTGTGACTGCGACAAGCAAAACTAAAAAAACGATCCAGTTCCGACTTTGTTCACCCAACAGCAATGAGGTGGGGAAGGTTTGTTAATAAAAAGCAGTAATTACTGCTGCGTCTCGACAAGCTGATTGTCATTTTAAACATGCAACTTATGGAGTTGGTTGAGGTCTCCACTGTGTGAGAGCTGTGCATGTTACCCACCTTCAGGACATCTGCTTCCTTGCCACCCCTTCAGTAAATATTGGCCATGGTGCCAGCAGTTCAATTGGACCAGACTGTCCCACACAGCAGCAGTCGTCACGCCATAGCCTGCAGCCAGGCCTGAGCCACTGAGGCACTAGGCACTCACCTGCAGGTAATTGGATCAGAGAATGTGTGCGCCATCATGTCATTTGGATTGCTGAGGGAGTTCCCTGCATCCAGATCGCTTCTTTCTCCACACCCTCTATCTGCTTATCACAATTGTTTTTACTGCTAGCTTCATTTGGATGGAGGGATAAACAGCAGCAGCCTCAGAAGCCAACATTCTAACAACAGCAGCTGTCAACCGGACCTATTGCAAGACAAGAGTTCAGTGGGCTGCTTGTAGGAGGCCTTAGCAGCACAGTGTGTGTCAGGCCAACAGGCATTTTATTCGAATCAATCTGAAGTGCAGGAAGCTGCACTTCACCAGGAAGCCTGTCGCTGATTTCTGCGACCCCCTGTGACAGGATCTGTTGCCTGCTGGGCCAGAGCATCATGCTATGCCAGTGACTCTTAAAGTTACCACTGCCTTACACTTCTATGCTGCTGACTCTTTCCTGTCTTCTTTAAAGTTTCTTTACTAGTCTCACAAGTAGGCTTACATTAACACTGCAATGAAGTGACTGTGAAAAATCCCCTGAGGGGGGAACATCAGTTGCATCTTTTAGTCTGTAGTACACAGCTGCAATGAGAAAATTCAGCAGAGTTTGCCGGTACATCATCTAAATTGACCTTAACAGTCAACATGAGAATGATCAAGGGTTTACAGTGTTTGCGTCAAGGGTGCCATGGAGCACATAGGTATTAACCATTGGGGCACCTGTGAATAAGAAAATCCAACTCTCCATTGATGTTTGATCACAGAAACAGACCTGTGTAAAATGTGTGCCTGGATTGCATTTATTCCATGGCAGACTCCCATTATGAAAAGGAACACCCCAAAATGATGTCCGTGCTAACCCTATGCAACCCAACCACTACTCTATCATTTTAGAATATTGAAAGCCATGGAACTTATAACAGAGCTACCGAAGCAGAAGTATAGGTGCCCCAACAGATCTTGGGGCTCCCTTATGTATGTTATGTCAAGAGGCATACCATAACACTTCATAACAGCACCTCCATCCTGCACATACTCTCTGTGGAGAAACGTGCATTTCAAGGAAAGTAAGAAGTCTCCCAACACCAGGTTAAAGTCCAACAGGTTTATTTGGTAGCAAAAGCCACTATCTTTCGGAGTGCTGCTCCTTCGTCAGGTAAGTTGGAGTTCTGTTCACAAACAGGGTATATAAAGACAAACTCAATTTACAAAATGATGGTTGGAATGCGAGTCTTTACAGGTATTCAAGTCTCAAAGGTACAGACAACGTGAGTGGAGAGAGGGTTAAACACAGGTTAAAGAGATGTGAATTGTCCCCCGTCAGGACAGTTAGTGAGATTTCTTGTGAAGAGCGTGTACTTTATTGGAGAAAGCACACAATTAATTACTGTTTCAACATTAGCAGCGTTTGGGGCTCTGCACTGCAGTGTAGAAAAAGAAAGGAGTAAACAGGCATTGCACCTGCGATACAGTGGTGTGATTGTGTTGCAGGTGGCAAAAAAAGGCACATATGGGGGAAAGAATGGTCTTCTTTCCATTGTGTGGAAAGGAGGGGAAGAGAGCAGAAGCATGTAAAATAGGTCAAGGAGGACTTTAACCTGGTGTTAAGAAACTTCTTACTGTGTTCACCCCAGTCCAACGCCGACAGCTCCACATCATTTCAAGGAAACACAGGCAGAAACAGCCCTCATCTGACGAGGACAATGAGGGAGAAGGCAAGAATACAGCAGGAGGGCCACCCGCGACCCTCCAAAACTTCTAACTACAGGGGTGATTTAGTGGCTCAACCATTCCACTGACCTGTGCATTATCCTGACCTCAGAAATTACGCAAAGTCCCTCCGCATTTACAGTTCTAGTTGCTGCTTTCACTATTCCCTTACCCACAGATGAAAGAACAGTCAAAGTACTAAGTCAACTTTTACATCAATGATATATTGGGAAGCTGCTACGAAGCTACACTGCAGATCAAAATGTCAAATGTGATAAGGGGGATAAATATAATAACAAGCCTAATAAATGCCTCCTGTTCATTTTTCATCCAGAAGTCATTCTCGGGTGATTTTTTTTTCCATGCCTTAAGCTCCACAGTTCTGATAGCCTGCCTTTGCGGAGCCCTCGGCAAAGCTGATGCCCATATTGGAATCCTTGACATGTCCAGTGACTTCTGGGTGATGGGATTCTGGCTTGGAACAGCTGCATCTCATAAGAACATAAGAACATAAGAAATAGGAGCAGAAGTAGGCCATCTGGCCCTTCGAGCCTGCCCCGCCATTCAATAAGATCATGGCTGATCTGTCGTGGCTCAGTTCCACTTTCCCGCCCTCTCCCCATAACCCTTAATCCCTTCTCTTATCAAAAACCCATCAACCCGCTTCTTAAAAATATTTAGCGAGGCAGCCTCCACCACTTCAACGGGCAGAGAATTCCAGAGATTCACCACCCTTTGAGTGAAGAAGTTCCTCCTCAACTCCGTTCTGAACCGCCCCCCCTTTATCTTGAGGCTGTGCCCCCTAGTCCTACTGTCTTTTTTGAGCAGGAAGAGTCTTTCCACCTCTATCCTATCCATCCCATTCATCATCTTATACGTCTCAATGAGATCTCCCCTCATTCTTCTAAACTCTAACGAGTACAAGCCTAGTTTATTCAGCCTCTCCTCATAGCTCAACCCCCTCAACTCCGGTATCAGCCTAGTAAACCTCCTCTGCACTCCCTCCAAGGCCAAAATATCCTTGCGCAGGTGCGGCGCCCAAAACTGCACACAGTACTCCAGCTGCGGCCTCACCAATGCCCTATACAGCTGCAGCAAGACCTCCCTACTTTTATATTCAATCCCCCTCGCTATGAAGGCCAGCATCCCATTCGCCTTCCTGACCACCTGCTGCACCTGCAGGCTGGGTTTTTGCGACTCATGCACAAGGACCCCGAGGTCCCTCTGCACCGTCGCCTGCTGCAGTTTTTCGCCACGTAAGTAATAGTCCTTCCTACCATTCTTCCTACCAAAGTGGACCACCTCACACTTGCCAACATTAAATTCCATTTGCCATTTCCTGGCCCATTCGCCCAGCCTATCTAGATCCTTCTGCAGACTCTCCACACCCTCCGCACAATTTGCCTTTCCCCCAATCTTGGTGTCATCAGCAAATTTCGACACCCTACACTCGGTTCCCTCCTCCAGATCATCTATATAAATGGTAAATAGCTGAGGCCCCAGCACCGACCCCTGGGGCACCCCACTAGTCACCAACCGCCAATCCGAATAGCACCCATTGACCCCCACTCTCTGCCTCCTATTTGACAACCAATCCTCTATCCACGCTAACACCCTACCCCCAACTCCATGTCCTCTGACCTTCTGCAGTAACCTCTTGTGAGGTACCTTATCAAACGCCTTCTGAAAATCCAGAAAGACCACATCCACCGGCTCTCCTCTATCCACCGCCCTAGACACATCCTCATAGAACTCCAGTAAATTTGTCAGACACGACTTCCCTTTAATGAAACCGTGTTGCGTCTGCCCTATCAAGCAATTCCCTTCAAGATGCCTCGCAATTTCCTCCTTAATGACGGATTCTAACATTTTACCTACCACAGACGTTAAACTAACCGGCCTGTAATTCCCCGCCTTTTGCCTGGCACCCTTCTTAAACAACGGCGTAACATTAGCCGTTTTCCAATCCTCCGGCACTTCCCCGGAATCCAGCGACGTCTGGAAAATAACCACCAAGGCATCCACTATCACCTCCGCCATTTCTTTCAGAACCCTCGGATGCATTCCATCCGGTCCTGGGGACTTGTCCACAATCAGCCCCTCCAGTCTGTTGCGCACCACCTCTCTAGTAACAGTAATGTCATTAAGACCCTCCAGTCCTACCACCTTTCCATCGCTAACACCCGGCAAATTATTCACGTCCTCCTCCGTGAAGACAGAAACAAAAAAGTTATTCAAGACCTTAGCCATATCCCCATCCCCTACCACTAGGTCCCCTTTCTCATCCGCTAAGGGACCAACGTTCACCCTAGCCAGCCTATCTCGGCTCAGTCGCCGTAACAATATGGCTCAGCGGATTTTCTGGTGCCGTGGCAAGTCTTGGCTGGAAGGGTGGCGTGGCAGCAGATACTCTGGCATCTTATAGGAAGGTGCCATGTCTGATTCTTATTGCGGCACAGCCATTCCCGTGAGGCTGGGATTGTAAACGGTTGCAAATGGAACGAAAAAGCAAGTCCAAAAAATGTTTCCACCATCATTTATTTTTAAGGTCAATGGGTCACATCTTTATGGTTAGCAAAGGGCCAATTTAAAACAGATATCAATCAGTTTTCTTTTGGAAAAAATGATCAACGTGTGTGACACAGACACCCAAACATACAGTGGCGTAGACTAAAATCCTGTGATTATTTAAGAACCAACTGAGTGTTGCAATGGGGAGACTTAAATATTCTGTGCAGATGAGCTAAGATGGACCAAATGGCTTTCCTCATTTATAATTATCTTGCAATCTCGTGAAGAGTGTACTTTATTGGAGAAAACACGCATTAATTACTGTTTCACACATTAGCAGCGTTTGGGGCTCTGCACTGCAGTGTAGAAAAAGAAACGAGTAAACAGGCGTTGCATCTGCGATACAGTGGTGTGATTGTGTTGCAGGTAGCAAAAACAGGCACGTATGGGGGAAAGAATGGTCTTCTTTCCATTGTGTGGAAAGGAGGGGAAGAGAGCAGAGGCACGTAAAATGGATCAAGGAGGATTGTATTAAACACGAGCAGTACAGGATATAAAATAAAGAGAAGTCCTTGTTTAGAAACAGGAACCTTCAAACCACGGACAGCACATTGGTTAGCACAGCTGCCTCACAGCATCAGGAATCAGGATCTGATTACAGGCCTGGTGACTGTCTGTGTGCAGTTTGCACATTCTCTGTATCTGCGTGGATTTCCTCCCAGAGTCCAAAGATGTGCAGGTTAGGTGGACTGGCCATACTAAATTGCCCCAACATGTGTAGATTAGGGGAATTAGCCACACTAAATGTGTGGGGTTGCGGGGATAGGGCAGGGGGTGGGCCTGGATAAGACGCTCTGCAGGAGAGTCGGTGCAGATTCGATGGGCCGAATGGCCTCCTTCTGCACTGTAGGGGTTCTATGGCTCTATGATTCTAAGTGCAGCTGAGATGTAAGAACTGGGGTGGAAGGAGACAGCGGTGACAAGAAATCTTACAGTATTGTGGAGAAGCACATTCCAGATAGTTGTGGAAATCTCAGTTCACATTGACAACATAAGAACATAAGAAATAGGAGCAGGAGTAGGCCATCCAGCCCTTCGAGCCTGCCCCGCCATTCAATAAGATCATGGCTGATCTGTCGTGGCTCAGTTCCACTTTCCCGCCCTCTCCCCATAACCCTTAATCCCCTCTCCTATCAAAAACCCATCAACCCGCGTCTTAAAAATATTTAGCGAGGCAGCCTCCACCACTTCAACGGGCAGAGAATTCCAGAGATTCACCACCCTTTGAGTGAAGAAGTTCCTCCTCAACTCCGTTCTAAACCGCCCCCCTTTTATCTTGAGGCTGTGCCCCCTAGTCCTATTGTCTTTTTTGAGCGGGAAGAGTCTTTCCACCTCTATCCTATCCATCCCATTCATCATCTTATACGTCTCAATGAGATCTCCTCTCATTCTTCTAAACTCTAACGAGTACAAGCCTAGTTTATTCAGCCTCTCCTCATAGCTCAACCCCCTCAACTCCGGTATCAGCCTAGTAAACCTCCTCTGCACTCCCTCCAAGGCCAAAATATCTTTGCGCAGGTGCGGCGCCCAAAAATGCACACAGTACTCCAGTTGCAGCCTCACCAATGCCCTATACAGCTGCAGCAAGACCTCCCTACTTTTATATTCAATCCCCTTCGCTATGAAGGCCAGCATCCCATTCGCCTTCCTGACCACCTGCTGCACCTGCAAGCTGGGTTTTTGCGACTCATGCACAAGGACCCCGAGGTCCCTCTGCACCGTCGCCTGCTGCAGTTTTTCGCCCCGTAAGTAATAGTCCTTCCTACCATTCTTCCTACCAAAGTGGACCACTTCACACTTGCCAACATTAAATTCCATTTGCCATTTCCTGGCCCATTCGCCCAGCCTATCTAGATCCTTCTGCAGACTCTCCACACCCTCCGCACAATTTGCCGTTCCCCCAATCTTGGTGTCATCAGCAAATTTCGACACTCTACACTCGGTTCCCTCCTCCAGGTCTGTGTAAAGTTAGTTGCTAAAAGGAAAGATTTCAGGCAAGCAAGGGAAATGTCAGAGAGGAACCATGCAAATGTATGGGACTGGTTAGAATTGGAAGTACAGTTAATGAAGTTACAAATGTCAGAACAGCAGCATCAGGTTGCACCAACATATAATTAAAGGAAGAATTCAGGTGCTGTCTAACGTTAGACTGTAACCAATGACAACATTGGAGCTGTTATAGTGTGACCAATGGTAACATGCTGTCAAGGTTGGCTGACCCAGTGAACTATGTAACCAATGACAAAATGACGTGGTGGTCACTTGACTCAGTATAAATAAGAAGCTGCTGGGATTTGTGGGAGCTTGGAATGGCCAAGGGTGAGGCCTCAAGTGTTGGAGTAATGAATTTTCTTTATTACACTTTTTCCTTTGATTTATAAGCTGGAGTTAGTCTTGTTTTATTTTATGGCCTACAACCGAAGACTTCCTTCTGATGGATCAACAACTAATGCCACCCTTGCCTGCTGCATGGGAAAAAATTGTAACAATGAATGTAAAACTATAGGCAAAATAGGGAAAATATTTTTGAGAATATTCTTGCAGATAACATCATGAAACTGAAACTACATCCCTCATGCCCCATTCAATCATCACTGTAAAACACCCTGACTGCAGTTACTTTCATACTTAATTGTTATTGGTCCCCTTTGGTAGTTTCATTCACAAGTGGTAATCCTGTGCAGAGAAGCAGGTTTGAGATTGTCTCACGACTACTGCGAGAGACACACATTTCCGAGCTGCTTTTCGTTGGGGGTGAACTCAGAGCTGCACTGACAGAGGCTTGCTCTACAAGTTGTCCACTTACAGCCATTGGAAGCAGAATGAAAGTAAAGATACATTTTACTAGATTTTTTTAAAAACCCAAATGCAATTGAAATCTCTCAGTTTTTAAAAAGAATCCACAATAATGAACTCTAGCTCAGATCAGATTTCAGCGTCAATTCAAAATGGTAATTGATGAACCTGGGTGTTAACAACTGATAATTTTATAGCTATGTTTCTTCTGCACTTATACAGGCATCATAGCAATTTGTGCAGCTGCGCTTCTAGAATTGATGCTGACAATATCATCTGGAACGTATATGATTTGTAGGAGATTGGGACAAAATTGGACCTTGTTGTACTCATGCTATCTCATGGAAATTTACAGGACATTGAAAAGCCGGGATAGAGTGAACGTGGAAAAGATGTCTCCATTATTAGGAGAGACTAGGATCTGAGGGCACAGCCTCAGAATAAAGCGAGGACTCTTTCGAACTGAGATGAGGAGGAATTTCTTCAGCCAGATGGTGGTGAATCTATGGAATTCATTGTGACAGAAGGCGGTGTAGAGCAGGTTACTGATTATACTTAAGACAGAGATAGATGGGTTCTTGATTGGTAGGGGGATCAAAGATTACTGGAAAAGACAAGAGAGTGGGGTTGAGCAATCTATCAGCCATGACTGAATGGCGGAGCAGACCCGATGGGCCGAATGACCTCATTCCGCTCCCTCTTATGGTCTTAAACTTTAGCAGCTCATAAAAACTGAGCTGTTAGTTTGATATTGTGCACACCAAGGTTACTGAAAACATGCAATTAAGATAATCACCTGTCCTAATCATATGACTTCTGTAACAGAAATCAACTGCCTTCTAATCATATGAGACATTGTCCAATTATTGTTTTGAAACCACTAGAAAAGGAACTGGCACTTTAAAAATATGACTTTTACTTAAAGGGCTGGGAATAAAAATTAAACTCAATTGGAGGAGTGAGGCGGGGGGGTATCGTGCTTAGAGGGGGATGTAGACTAGGCAAACCATTCCTGTTTTGATACCTGCTAACCCACAATAAATCCAAGTTCCTTCCTTTCTTCAACTGACCAGGAATAGAATTTGTCATGGCAGGAGTGTAATATCAGACACTTGCAACTGCAGCCCATGGCTGTCACTTATTCTGCATTCCTGCCCTTCAATCCTACTGCATCTTTCTTTTAAGAATACACAAACGTTTTTCTGTGCCTCAAAAAAAAAACTACTTTTTTTTCCAAAAGAAAAAGAATTTGGCTGTTATTTTATTAACATTGAAAACCTGCTAGGTTAGAAGTAGCTAATGTTGGAGCTTTAATGTAATCTTAATTTAAATAAATTGACTGCAACAAGGGAACTAAAGGTAGGCAGCTTTGCATGCGTTTCTGGTTATTTTTGGATTTGATTGAATAGATTTGAGTAAAGACCATCACACCATTGCATCTCAATGCAAAGAAAAGCTATAAGAATAAGGTTATGAATGACTCACATGCTGTTGAAAAGCTCTCGGTAAGTTTCATCACCTTTGCCTTCTGACATCAAGCTATCCAATTTATCGATCAGTTTTGCTTCCACCTGAGAATGTACATGTTAAGATGGTTCATTGATGAATTAGTCTCTTGATAGATATCTAGAGAGTGGTTACATATTTTATAGGTTTCATGCTTTGAGCTGCACTTTTGTGTGAACTGGCAATAGGTAACCTAAAAACTTAACCATACCTGAGAACAGGCACACAGGAGGCAGTGTGGGGTACACACATCTGTTCACTGTGTAGATAGGACCACATTAAATAGTGTTTCCTGCTCATTTTAATGATTCATGCTGGTAGCCAGTATTTAGCTCCTTGGCTATACGCTGATTGAAGGCACCAGTACCTCAAAGCGGAAATGTATTCTGGCTGCACACAACAGGGAATACATGTAAAATAAGCAATGACTTTTAGTAAGGCTGATTGGGACTCCAGTTTCAATATTGCTGCTTTGGAGATCTTGCTCCAGGCTGTGGACAGAATGAGGGAGATCCTGGCACTCTTGGAGGTAGAACATCCTCCAGGTAACATTTCTGCTAAGCGGCAAGAGTTCACAGAGGAGGTGATTACCAGTTTAGCTCCCAGGGCACAGATGCAGTGCTGGCAAATGCTCAGTATCCTCAACAGGGTTGTCAAGATGAGAAAACTATTTGCTTTCTCTGTGTTGTTTGATTCTATAATAAAGGAAGGAAATCTATAACTTATGTTGTGAACAACTGAAGACATGGTTGTCAATGGTGGGGTGAATCTGGGGGGTACAAGAAAATCTGCCACGTGGGCAAAGCACAATTGCTCTTATTTTACTTTGTGCTGTTCATACTAAGGTAAAGGGCAGGGTGACCTTGTCTTCTATAGGTTTTGCCATTCATGCTCCAGTGTGAGGCTCAAGTTGTGGCTGAAACAGCTGACATAATCTTGAAGCAATATATGAATTCTGTGATGTTCATAGGGAGCTGCTTCCTGAAGACCAATTTGGCTATTGTCACCTGCACAGACACTCCTCCTCTCTCCTGCCTTCCTTGCTGTTGCCCTTCTCCTCCAACCTCAAAGGCAGCCTTAGGAGATCAATCATGACTACAGTAAAACTGTATATAAAGCAGTCAAAGATAGTGAGGCACCAGTAAAAACTGAACTAGGATTTTGTGCTCAGAAAACCAACAGCCTTAAATGACAGCAAACATGAAACCTGGAATCCTGAATCAATTATTTAATCAGCATTCCCCTTTGTCCAGTTGGGAGGGCTTGTTGCTGGCTAATCAGTTTTTAAAAAAATATTTGTTCATGCGATATTGGCATCATTGGCAAGGTCCAAATTTATTACCCATCCCTCAAGAAGCTGGAGGTGAGACACCTTCTTGAACACTGCAGTCCACACAGTTACATCCACAGTGCTGTTGGAGAGGAAGTGAAATGAATCTCCCTGTTCTTTCTAAGCTTCAATATATTTGTGGTCTCAAAATAATCTGCGCATTGCCTAGACGCCTCAGGGTGTTACACTCCCAGCCAAGCAGCTACGTGCTTCGATCATCCGGAACAGCTTTCACAAATCAATCCTCAAACATTCGTCATGGCAAACCATTACATTTTCCTCTTCTAGTCCCAAATTCCAAACATTCTTTAAGCTCCATGACTAACCCTCAAAGCTTTCTGCAATTGCTTTCAGTTTTGCCTGATCACTTCAGGAGATGAGTCCCAGGCACCATGGATAGCACATTTTCCAATGTTATGGTCTGCACCATCCCTAGGATCCACATGAGAAAATACTGCGACTGTTTCGTGCTACGTGATGGCATCAATCTTGAACATTTAGAAATGAAAGAATCCACATGTACAAACAACAAAAATGTTTCATTATTGTCACAAGGGTGTGCAAGATCGAGAGAGTGGGACTCCATGTTTAAAACACCAAACAGCTTCCAACATGATCAGTGCGCATCTCAGATGAATGGCTGCTCAAATAGCCCCGCACACATTGTACGAATTTGAACATCTGAATAATGAACTGCAATAAGTAGGTTTCTAAAGTAAAATATATAAACACAGGCAGCCTTGGTGCCAGAGAATGAAAAACACCTCCTCCACCATCCTCCCCCTCTCACAGTATGAAAGCAGAAAGTACACCCAGAGACATTTCAAATTTTAACCACTTAACAGCCAGCATGCTGGGAAACCTGAATTGTCATTATTTATTCCTACCACTGCAGATTGAAAAGTTTGTTGCAACACTTTTTAATATAAATTTGAAGGTTGTATTGTTGTTACATTACACAATTGAAATTTAAAATTTGGCACTGTGCTACATACTTAAGCTTTTTCAGTACAGTGAATTCAGTAAACAACTTATAGAATCCTATAGTGCAGTGCAGTGCCATTTGGCCCATCAAGTCTGCACCAACCACAATTCCACCCAGGCCCTATCCCCGTGCATTTACCTTGCTAGTTCCCCCTGACACTAAGGGGTAAATTAGCACAACCAATCAACCTAACCTGCACATCTTTCAGACTGTGGGGAAAAAACCAGAGCATCTGGAGGAAACCAACACAGACACGGGGAGTATGTGCAAATTCCGTACAATCGCCCAAGGCCAGAATCAAACCTAGATCCCTGGCGCTGAGAGGCAACAGCACTATCCACTGTGCCACCCCTTGAAATGTAACTACTCTGAACCAACACTTTAGACAAGATGGAACTTGGCTTATATTTCACAAATTTTACAATTATTTAATTTTGAAAGTGCTGAACTTATAGCGCGCTACCTGTTTGAAATTTCCTGTACGTCTCTGCTCCCAGTCCATCATGTCATGAAAAATTGGGATCATCACATTCCGCAGGTCGGCCTGGGGTACAAGAGTAACTTCCAAAAATGGTCCAATAAGTCCAGGAATGAAGTGAAGCTTGTGCTCTCCTGCAGCATGATCAATAATGGCAAATCATTGATTTTAAACAATTGGCATTGTGCTAGAAACTTAAGTAATTCATGAAATACAATGCTGCTGGCCTTTACCTAGATTTTGCCACATACTGAAGATTTCACATCCCATCATCACCCTCATGTCTCCATATCTGTAATTTAATTTGCAAATTTAAGATGATGAACATAAAATCAACAACTGGAATCTGAAACAGTGGAACTAACTCATTTCCAATAACCCAACCATAATTATGGGGTTAAAATAAACATGTATATATAGCTTTTGTACATAAACAGTAACAGATAATTCAGCTTACTTTTCTAGAACTTTTTTCCTTTTAGAAGGTGAAAACATCTCGAGTTGAAGGCAAGGCTGATTGATAAATATTACTGCCAAATAGAAGTACGAGTCCCACACCTACAGAAGAGGAATTTTTAAATTACATTCAGATTTGAAACACTACAGAAAAAAAAGATGTAGCTACGGGGAGATAGCTTTATGTCCATTTCAACTGGCCACCAATGTGACAGCGGTGCAACATATATACACATACATTGATATTGACATATTTATATCCTGATCTCTTAAATCCTTTCTATACATCATAATTTACAAGATTTCGGTCTCATAGATTCTCAAGAGTGCAGAGGAGGCTTTTCGGCCCATCAAGTCTGCACCAACTCTCTTACCCAGGCCCTCTCCCCTGCCCTATTCCTGTAACCCCACACATTTCCTATCACTAATCCATCTAACCTACATCTTGGGCCACTAAGGGGCAATTTAGCATGCCTAATCCACCTAACATGCACATCCTTGGACTAATAGATTAACAAAGTTACATACTTACAAAACTTACAAATGTACAGAAAGAATTACACATTTACTGATGAATCTTCACTGGAGAAGGACATTCTGGCCACTGTGCCCAGCCATTCAATTATTCTCAGTCCCCTGCGGGAATCTGTAGGCTGCTTTAGAATGATAGGATCAATATACCATGAGGCAGTGGTGGGCAACATACAGCCCATAGAGGTCTACAGCATGGAAACAAACCCTTTGGCCCAACTTGTCCATGCCACGCTTTTTTTCAAAACTCCTAAACAAATCCCAATTGCCCGCATTTGGTCCATATCCCTCTATACCCATCGTACCCATATAACTATCATGTAACCAAGGACATTTTAAAATGCTTTTTAAAAGATAAGCTTGTACCTGTCTCTATTGCTATCTCTGGCAGCTTGTTCCAGACACTCACCACCCTCTGTGTGAAAAAATTGCCCCTCTGGACACTTTTGTATCTCTCCCCTCTCACCTTAAACCTATGCCCTCTAGTTTTCTTTTGGGAAAAGATATTGACTATCTACCTTGTCTATGCCTCTCATTATTTTATAGACCTCTATAAAATTACCCCTCCTTATAACGCAATCCATCAAGTCCCGGTAGCATCCTAGTAAATCTTTTCTGCACTCTTTCTAGTTTAATAATATCTTTTCTATAATAGGGTGACCAGAATTACACACAGTATTCCAAGTGTGGCCTTACCAATGTCTTGTACAACTTCAATCAGACATTCCAATTCCCGTATTCAATGTCTGACTGATGAAACCAAGCATGCTGAATGACTTCTTCACTACTCTGTCCACCTGTGACTCCACTTTCAAGGAGCTATGAACATGTACCCCTAGATCTCTTTGTTCTGTAGCTCTCCCCAACGCCCTACCATTAACCGAGTAAGTGCTGCCCTGGTTCAATCTATCAGAATTCATTGCCTCGCATTTGTCTAAAATAAACTTCATCTGCCATTCGTCAGCCCACTGGCCCAATTGATCAAGATCACATTGCAATTGGAGATGATTTTCTTCACTGCCCACTATGCCCAAAATCATAATGTCATCTGCAAACTTACAAACCATGCCCCCTATATTCTCATCCAAATCATTAATATAAATGACAAATAACAGTGGACCCAGCATTGATTCCTGAGGCACACCACTGGTAATAGGCCTCCAGTTTGAAAAACAACGCTCTACAATGACCCTCTGACTTCCATCAAGAAGCCAATTTTGTATCCATTTAGATACCTCACCCTGGATCCCACGAGATTTAACTTTATGCAACAACCTACCATGTGGTACCTCGTCAAAGGCCTTGCTAAAGTCCATGTAGACAACATCAACTGCACTACCTTCTTGGTTACCCCTTCAAAAAACTCAATTAAATTTGTGAGACATGATTTTCCACTCATAAAGCCATGCTGACTGTCCCTAATCAGTCCTTGCATCCCTAAATGCCTGTAGATCCTGATGGGACATGCAGCTCATCGGCAATGTGAGTGTCGTCCACGATACATTTTGTTGACTGTTGTCCACGTGCAGGATGGTCACATGCTGCTGATTTCTGTCCACATAGTGTTTTCCCCTCCCGGTATGACTGAAGTGATATGCAAATAAAGCAAGGGCAAGTGAAGTGAGGTGCATGCTGATTGCGCACAACATTGGCTGTAAGAGCCATGCACTCTCTCTGTATCCAAAGTGTAAATATTTCTTTTGTTTTTGCCATTGAAGTTGATGATAGTCCTATCAATATATAAAAAATTAAGCATTTTCTGTAACTTGGTGTGAAAAATTTGCTGTGGATTAACTATATTTAGTCTTCTTCATGGGGTCACGGTTAGTTAACCAGCCTGATTTCAATGTTGTGGCCCATGGAGATGAAGGGAGAGTCAGTCACGTGGCCGACACACTAGTCTAGATTGCTGATCACTGCTACGAGGCGTGCTGTGTATTATTGTGCTGCTGAGGCAAGCTGCTATTTAAGGGTGGCACAGTGGCTAGCACTGCTGCCTCACAATGCCAGGGACCTGGGTTCAATTCCGGCTTCAAGTGACTGTCTGTGTGGAGTTTGCGTGTTCTCCCTGCACCTGCGTGGATTTTCTCCAGATGCTCGTTTCCTTCCACAGTCCAAAGATGTGTGAGTCAGATGGATTGCCTTTGGTAAATTGCTTCTTAGTGTCAGAGGGACTAGCAAGGTAAATAAAATGGGTCACAGGGATAGGGCTTTGCTGGGATTGTTGTTGGTGCAGACTTGATGGGCCAAATGTCTTCCTTCTGCACAGTAGGAATGCTATGATTCTAATCACTCTCCTTACAGTTTCAAAATTTAATTGTGAAAGGTAAAACAGCTTGGAATCGGTCATATTTATCCACTATTTAGTAAAGGACATTGATGATTCGAAGGGGTTTGTAAACTTACAGTTACTAGTTGGATTTAAAGCTGCATTGCCCAAGTTACATTGGAATGTTTCAGGAATACATTGCTTGATGAATTATTGTGACCAAAACACGTAACTAACTTTTTAAATATTTTCACGTACTTATTTCTGACACTTTGAATTGTAACACCTGAAATATGACATACGCTCCCAAGCTCTTAACACAGAGTTACATACCATCTGCGTGCATTTGCGTACTATTGCATAGGCAGAGTTGTGAAGCTTTGGCATCTTTGTGAGTGAATGTAATTGGGGGCAATGCGACAAGCAGCTCAAGTCCTCTTCAAAATATTGAGCAAATATGAATTAAACACTTTATTTTTGTAATTAGCGTCTTTCAACCCCTCACGCCTTGAAAACAAAATTGCTTGCATCCTGTTGCATGGAAGTATTTCTTCTCAATACTTGCAAAAATGACGCAAAACAAAACAAACGTTGGAATTAAAAATTAAACATCTGAAAATTCAAATCTTTGCCGTGTAATGAACTGGTACACCAAGCCATTGATCTGAATTCCACCTCACAATTTTCCACATGGTGAGCTCTGATTCAAACAGTGAACAGATTGAAAGCATCGAGTAACTCTTGTCACTGCAGCCACTCCGCAGTGAAGCTATCCCTGAATGCACTCCATGCCAATGACATTAATCATATCATCAGCGGCTAACTGATAATTTCAGCAACTACCTGTGAACCTGTATTTTTGTCATTAGTGATTTTCTATACAAAGTTCAGTTGACAATTATTTGGTGCTATTTTTGGCGCAATGAACTCTGCCCAAAAGACCTTGGTTCATCAATATTACAATGTGTTACTGTCTAACGCAAGTTATAAGTGCATTTACTCTCCAACTGTGTGAAGTGGTTTCACTTTACATTGGCAATGTAACTGCCGCATTGGTGTGTTCTGAATCCAGAATCAAGGCCTGGGTCTGAATGTTGAAATGAAGTTGAGTAGGACTCCCTGAGTTGAACGCTGGAAGTCTGTCAGAAGCAGGAACAGTGGCAGACAGGCTGGGAATTTCCCAGTGTGCCAGTATGCTGCTGTTTTCCCTCCTCTGGGCAATTTTTAAAGGAGTAAGGCGAGGGTCACCCAGCCACAAGCAGCAGGTAGCTTGTCAACATAATTAGAAACCAATTAAAGCCACCAGGCATCCGGAGCCCAGGAGATGTCTGGAGGCAGATCACTGAAGGTGGGGTGGGGGTGGGGTGTGGTAGCACCCCAGTATCGAATTCAGGCATTCTCTGCCCCCATATATACACGGCCATAGCTGCAGGAAACCCAGTGGAGGTGTTGCCCCTATGGCTATTTCTTTTACAAAGCATTTTAAAATGTGCTGTGACAATAGATTAGAGGGATATGGGCCAAACACAGGCAACTGGGACTAGCTGGGAGGTCACCTTGGTCAGCATAGGCTGGTTGAACATAAGAGTCTGCTCCTGTGCTGTATTGCTCTATGACTCAATGAGATGGCACCTCTATCTTGAGGCGCCTTCTCTTTCTCGTACCTGCACTTGCAGGCTTCAGTGCCTTTAGTGCTGGAAGGCACTCTATTGACTCTCCAGCATTTGGCAGCCTGCCTATTGTCTCAAATTGGTTAGTTAATGTGCTACTAACACTAAGTGGCCTTTTGTTCAAAAATGCCTGCATGTTATGTTGATACCATGCAGAGTTGGAACTTGGAAATTATCCCAACATCTTAGTCCCAACCCAAAAACAAATATCTGACCTCATGTCAGGGGTCTACTTTACTTCTGAAACTTAACAGCTAATCTTTGTTTGATGCAAGCCAAACTAGTTAGCACGGATGTTCTGTTTGTTTTGGAAATCTGCTTCTGAAGATGGTTCCAAGCTTTTAGAACATTATAGTCATGTTTCACTGTTTGTACAAGCAACTCCAGTGGTGTTTGGTAATAGGGTTTCCAGCCTTGTGATTAACTGCTTACAGTAAAATCACTGTGGCAAATTAAATCATTTCAAAATTATTTTCACACATTGTTGAAGAAACAATATTGATATTCCATCAGCATAATTTTTACAATGCAACATATATTTTCTAAATTTCTGTAACAAGGATGAGTACAATACATTAAAATGTAATGCATAAGTGCTATTGTGCACCATTCTTCACAATGCACTGTGGATAAAATGTGATCATAAACACTTGAATAATTCATGGCGTACTCAAAGGTGTGGGATTCAACAGTGATCCAGCAGGATTAGCCTTAAGTGTACTATTCAGAATTGAAAGGGGAAGTTAGTGTGCAATCGGATATTTATCAGAGGGTCTTTTCTGCCAGTCCCCTTCGTGGGTCCCCTGCAGCATGCACCATTTTTAGCTCTTAAGGCAGTCAGATGCTGTGTTTCCAGGCCTGTGTCACTTCACTGCTAAGAGTGTTAGGGCAGACTGGAATGAATCATCGCCAATCACTACCTGCGGGGAAGTGACTCACATAATGGCACAGTTAAGATCGGTAACGTGTTGAATTTATACCCATGTCCTACCACTCCACTGATGCGGCAATGTTTGTGTCAGCATGCCACGCTTAATTTATTTTAATTTTTCATGTTCCTTCACGTGTGTAACAAGGTGTCCAGTGATCCTTTGTTAATATCCTGATGTTTGGGCACTCCAGCAGCCTGCAAATGGTCATGGTAACCCTGTGATGGTGACACTGATCCTGTTTATGCCTTCGAAAAATCCGAGTGCTTAAATGAATCTCCGTGGTTTAGGATTTACATCCCACATTGATAGCTGTATTTGTGCAAATTTAGCAAAGCAAATCTAAATACAGCACCTGAACTGCACTGCAATTCAGTTGCTTTCGCTTCAGTGAGTGGGTGATTCAATGCTGGAGTAGATCTGCGTCGGTTTCAGTTACAAGCTGGAGCCAGCACAATATCCCAGATAAGGGTATGATGCATCATGAAGCGCACTGAAACTAGTTACATAACCCCAACCCACAAACCAAGCCTGAGTTTATATATCCCAGTCACTGCATAAATTGAAGTGTTTGCAACCAAATCCATGCCATGGTCCATTAATTTCTGCATAAATGAAGCAGTGCTCGGAGACAAAAGAGGGCTAACCTAGCCGACATGGATATGTTGGCATTGTTTAAACACTGCAGGGAGGGCTCAGAAATATGGTCCCCAGTACGTACTGGGAAATGGGAAGGGAACAGAAGTGTCAATGGGTGGGAAATGCAGAAATGCTTTTGATTTGATTTATTATTGTCATATGTACTGGTATACAGTGAAAAGTATTGTTTCTTACACGCTATACAGACAAAGCATACTGGTCATAGAGTACATAGGGGAGAAGGAAAGGAGAGGGTACGGAATATAGTGTTACAGTCAAAGCTAAGGTGTAGAGAAAGATCAACTTAATATATGGTAGGTCCATTCAAAAGTCTGATTATAGCAGGGGAGAAGCTGATCTTGAGTTGGTATTATATGACCTTAGGGTGTTGTATTCTTTTCCTGATGGAAGGAGGTGGAAGGGTGTACGTCCATGATTGTGCTGGCTGCTTTTCCGAGGTAGGAAGTGCGGACAGAGTCAATGGATAGAAGGCTGGTTTATGTGATGGACTGGGCTAGGTTCAACGCCTCCCCCCACAACCTCAGTTTGTATATGCAACAGCAGATTGAGGGTCAGTAGGTGAGGGGTGGGGCCAAGGGTCTCAGAGGGCAACGAGCATGAGAAAGAATAGAAGGGAGAAGGGTACGTGATTGCAAGGGGTGATCTGAAACTCGCAGAGAGGAGACATATCAGTAGAAGGTGCTGGGGATGGCAAGGAAGGACTCCTGCTCTCTTTGGTCCATTAGGAATCCTGGCAAAACACTTCACTGCTGGATCTGGGAGCTCCCTCTTCTCTTCTGCTATTGAGTTTCCTGAGCTCGGGGAAACCCAGCCCCGAGCTATTTAATCTAAATCACAGATAAAATCGGAAGCACGGAGCTTCATTTAAAAGTTATAATTAATGATTTGCTCAAGGGTGGGTTAATCATCAGGCTCTAAACTTGCCCCTATTAAACTGCAAGTAGACATGCTTATCGCAGGTTGGAGTTCGCTTTCCCATTTTAACACCTCTATTCCCCACACACCTCTCCCCACTGCCCATAAGAGTCTCCTGGGGAGGAGCTAAAATTATCATGTGATTTTTGTCAGCTGCCTCTGCAGCATTTCTTTAATTTACAGAATTTAAACACCTCCACTGGCAAAAACCATCAGGTCACAGGAATGATATCAATGAAAGAATCCCCCAAACAATACGAGCATTATTAATTACTCCAAAAGTTGCTCATTATTTCCATAAAACAAATCTAAGCAGAAGAGACCACAATAATGTTCATGTGTAAACGCAAACAGTAAGTCTAAAAGCAGATACCCACAATGTATTAGAACTCAATATTAAAATTACCATACCTTGAAGTCAAAGCTTTCATTCAGAAAATTCTTTCTAAGTGCATCAGAGAGATAGAGAATTGTTGTGATGATCACACTGAAATATTAGAAAAGCAAAAATCAGCTCCTGACATTGGGATCACTTAGTTCCAGCTTTATATCTTTGGGTGGAAACACTGGGATTGAATTAAAAATATCCTATGAATATCCTGTGTCACATTTTATACTGACACCCATGCTTGCCTCTCAAGATATTCAGATACATCCCTTCAATACCAACCACTGCAAAATCATTCTTGGCTATCAGCCACTTGCAGTTTCCATCAGAAACACATGCTGGCAAAGTGGTCAAGTTGGCAGAAATCCATTAAACTTCTCAAAATTGTAGAAATTTTGGCAACTGCCTTAAGTATCATTATTACTCCTGCTCCACCTCAGTGCTACTCCATGCCACCCACCCATCATTGGGTTTGCAGGTGTGGGGCAACATAGGAAGGGTGCCTGTCAAATTCCCTGGGTGGCCTTTCCATCACCCAACCTTCACAATTATTAGCCACTTACGGATGGCTTTAGGCCCTACCTTAATTTTGAGGCTGGGTGGAGTTCAGGGACAGGACAGAAACCTGCCAACTCACCCTAATCAGGACTCAGGACTGATTAGGAAATTGGACTGTTTGGGGAAGGAGTGAGGAAGGGATGCACATACCTCCCTCAAGGGTCGCCTACATTTACCTGCTCCTGGACTTCAGGACTAAGAATCTGGGGACCGCTTGTAGTCCCAGTCAAGGTCATTGCAATAATGTTATTTTGCTTATGTTAAATTTGTTTAGTCTCTGATTCAATATCAGCTGCCTTGGGATTTTTGGCATACTGATCGCTTCCCCCACTACAGGTACTGATGCAAAATAATTATTCGGTATGTCCGTCATTTCCATATTGTCACTGACTATGTCATTGTTATCATTTTCAATGCTCTACGCAACTCCTCACTGCCTTCTTTACCCTGATAAGACTGTAAAGATTTTTAAAATTTGCATTTATACAAACTACAATTTCACCAAGACGCCAATTCACAACTTCCACCACAGCCTTAAGTCTTTTTATATTTCCAAATTCAACCCATAAAATGTTCATTGTCTGCTTATCTCTTGTTAGATCATTCTCTTAACATTGAAGCAACTTGATGCTTTAATCAAGAAGGCTATTTCTCCTCTTTTACCATCTTCCCTGTAGACTTTATAACCTAGCATAATTATTGCCCAACCCTGAGTGTCTTGTGACCACAGGTTGAAAGTTATTTGTCTCTGAACAACAGGAATGGAGGCAGGGAGTTGGTGAAAGAGCATGGAGCCAGGTCTATGTATCCCCATCACTGTCCTGCCATTGACGGAGTTTCTCAGTGATGGACTCCTTGGCAGACTAGCTGCCCATACCACAGCTATGGCAGTCAATTTGCATAATTAAGTCTCCGATTACAGGCTATTTAAGGACTGCTAGCATTTTTCTGTCAGCCGGGCAGCCCCCAGTCTCATGGAGTTGACTTCCCTGTGGTGATCCAGGAGGCCATCGGATTCAGAGGCTCCACTGACCAAAGCAGAGACCATTCCCCTGCTCCAACAGTCCCCCGGCACATTTAACCTCCTTCATGTGTGGCCTACTGCCCTCAACCTTCAGAATTTTAATTTCAACATATCTGTTATTAGATGCCTTTGGGATCCCAAGGCCCACAGAAAAATAGCTCCATGTCTCAAAAAGGGCTATCGTGTTATACTCTCCTAGTTTAATTTCCAGCAGCAATTTATTTAATTTGTTTTTTATATTTGGTGCATTTTTATGAAGAACACTTATTGGGGCAGGGCATTGTGAGGAACAATTTATGATTTAAAATTTGAGTTAGATTTATATCTATGTGTTAAAAAGGTTTCAATTTCATTTAGTTTTCTTTTGTGGGCATGATACTGGGAAGTCCGAGCAAAAAGTTCAGGTTTTCTGGATTTATTTACATACATACATTTTTGTGGTTTTATAACCCTTGAAATGAAGAAATGGGTTACAAATAGGTGAGTAGTTTGGTGACACAAAAAGAGAAAATACTGGAAAATCTCAGCAGGACTAACAGCATCTGTGGAGAGAATAGAACAAGGAACAATGCAGCACAGGAGCAAGCTCTTCAGCCCACTAAGCCTACACCAAAACACAGTTTCTATCACTCTGTTTGCCTCCCATTCATGTGTCTACCAAGGCCTTTGACAGGCTACCGCATGGTAGGTTGTTGCATAAGGTTAAATCGTACAGGATTCAGGGTGAAGTGGCCAATTGGGCACAAAATTGGCTTGATGACAAAGACTGTTGATAGATTTGATGATGTGGAGATGCCAGCGTTGGGGTAAGCACAGTAAGAAGTTTCACAACACCAGGTTAAAGTCCACCAGGTTTATTCGGTAACACAAGCTTTGAGTGTCGCTTTGAAAAGGATTGTTTTTCAAATTTGAAGGCTGTGACCAGCGGTGTGCCTCAGGGATTGGTGTTGGGTCCACTGTTATTTGTCATTTCTATAAATGACTTGGATGAGAATTTAGGAGGCATGTTAGTAACTTTGCAGGTGGCACCAAGATTGGTGGCAAAGTGGACAGTGAAGAAGGTTGTGTACGATTGCAACGGGATTCTTTCTTGATTTTCAGAAGGCGTTTGACAAGGTACCTCACAAGAGGTTATTGCAGAAGGTACGGGGGAATGGACTTGGGGGTAGGGTGTTAGCGTGGATAGAGGATTGGTTGTCAAATAGGAGGCAGAGAGTGGGGGTTAATGGGTGCTATTCGGATTGGCGGTTGGTGACTAGTGGAGTGCCCCAGGGGTCGGTTCTGGGGCCTCAGCTATTTACCATTTATATAGATGATCTGGAGGAGGGAACCGAGTGTATGGTGTCGAAATTTGCTGATGACACCAAGATTGGTGGAACGGCAAATTGCGCGGAGGGTGTGGAGAGTCTGCAGAAGGATCTAGATAGGCTGGGCGAATGGACCAGGAACTGGCAAATGGAATTTAATGTTGGCAAGTGTGAGGTAGTCCACTTTGGTAGGAATAATGGTAGGAAGGACTATTTCTTACGGGGCGAAAAACTGCAGCAGGCGACGGTGCAGAGGGACCTCGGGGTCCTTGTGCATGAGTCGCAAAAACCCAGCCTGCAGGTGCAGCAGGTGGTCAGGAAGGCGAATGGGATGCTGGCCTTCATAGCGAGGGGGATTGAATATAAAAGTAGGGAGGTCTTGCTGCAGCTGTATAGGGCACTGGTGAGGCCGCAGCTGGAGTACTGAGTGCAGTTTTGGACGCCGCACTTACGCAAGGATATTTTGGCCTTGGAGGGAGTGCAGAGGAGGTTTACTAGGCTGATACCGGAGTTGAGGGGGTTGAACTATGAGGAGAGGCTGAATAAACTAGGCTTGTACTCATTAGAGTTTAGAAGAATGAGGGGAGATCTCATTGAGACGTATAAGATGATGAATGGGATGGATAGGATAGAGGTGGAGAGACTCTTCCCGCTCAGAAAGGACAGTAGGACTAGGGGGCACAGCCTCAAGATAAAGGGGGGGCGGTTTAGAACGGAGTTGAGGAGGAACTTCTTCACTCAAAGGGTGGTGAATCTCTGGAATTCTCTGCCCGTTGAAGTGGTGGAGGCTGCCTCGCTAAATATTTTTAAGACGCGGGTTGATGGGTTTTTGATAAGCAAGGGGATTAAGGGTTATGGGGAGAGGGCGGGAATGTGGAACTGAGACACGACAGATCAGCCATGATCTTATTGAATGGCGGGGCAGGCTCAAAGGGCTAGATGGCCTACTCCTGCTCCTATTTCTTATGTTCTTATGTTCTTATCCTGAACAATTGGGCCAGTAGGCTAGCAAATGGCAGATGGAGTTTAATTTAGATAAATGCAAGGTGATGCATTTTGGTCGATCGAACCATGGCAGGACAGACTCAATTAATGGAATGCTCTGGGGAGAGTTATAAAACAAGGGATTTAGGGATACAGGTTCATAGCTCATTGAAAGTGATGATACAGGTAGACAGAATGGTGAAGAAAGTGTTCAGCATGCTTGGTTCACCGGTCAGAACATTGATTGTAGGAGTTGGGACATCTTGTTGAAGTTGTAAAAGACATTGGTAAGGCCACACTTGGAATACTGTGTACAATTCTGGTAAACCTATGATAGAAATGATATTATTAAACTAGAAAGAAACAGAAAAGATTCACAAGGATGCTACTGGGTTTGAGTTATAAGGAGAGGCTGGATAGACTGGGATGTTTTTCCCTGGAGCATAGGAGGCTTAGGAGTGACCTCATAGAGGTCTACAAAATAATGACGGGCACAGATAGGGTAGATAGTCAACATCTTTTCCCAAAGACAGGGGAGTCTAAAACTAGAGGGCATACGTATAAGGTGAGAGGGGAGAGATACAAAGGGTCCAGAGCAACAATCTTTTCCACACAGAGGATGGTGTGTCTGGAATGAGCTGCCGGAGGTAATAATAGAGGCAGGTACAATTTTGTCTTTTAAAAAGCGTTTAGACAGTTACATGGGTAAGATCAGAATAGAGGGATGTAGGCCAAATGCGGGCAATTGGGACTAGCTTAGTGGCTAAAAACTGGGCAGCATGGACAAGTTGGGCCCAAGGGCCTGCTTCCATGCTGTAAACCTCTAAGATACACTTTGAACATTGCGAATCTGCCTGGATCTACCACTTTCCACTGGCAGTGCATTCCAGGAATCCACCACCCTGACTGTGAAAATCTTTACCCTACATCTCCCCGAAACTACCACTGCTCACCTTAAACCTCTTGTAGTCCATCCTTCCACCCTGGGAAAAAGCCATTGACGATCCACCTTACCTATGTCTCGCATAATTTGGTAGACCTCCATGATGTCGCCTCTCAGCCTCCATCTTTCTAGTGAAAAGCCAACACTGAGTCAGGATGAACCTTCGTCAGAGCCCTCATCCTGACTCAGATGCTGTCAGACCTGCCGAGATTTTCCGATATTTTCTGTTTTTATTTCATTTTCCAGCATCCACAGTATTTTGCTTTTATATTAGTAGTTTAGCAATTTTGGGGGAAAAAAACCACAGGTAGAAAAAAAAATTGTGTTGTTGCCAAGCAACAGGAGTCCAGTGACACACAGACATAGAAAGCGACAGAAAAGGAGATCAGAGTCTACATGTCAGTGTGAAGACAGGATTCTAAACTCTCTGATAATAAATACTGCTGGGGGGCTGAGTTTAGGAAACTTGTGCTGCGTAGTTGAAGTAATAGAGAGTTTAGAGTGCAGTTTTGAGTGTCTCAGCAAGAGATACCAGCTGGGGAAAAAGCATCTTGTGAACACTCAGAAATCCACCAGAAGCAAGAATCCTTGGTGTGGGAAATCTTCACTAGGTTTTTATGTCGGTAATAGTATTGCTGAGATAAAAGGAATGGCATGAGTTTGAATCCATTTCCTGCGTTTCTATTGAAATCTTTTCAAACATTTAGCCTGGTGTAATACAGTTCATTTCTCCTCGTTTAATAAATGTTTTATTTTTTATTTTTAATGTTTATCAGTAAATTCCTGAGAGTTTGTTCAGTAACTTTCCGCCATGGTTCCCAAATATAAAGGAAACACAAGTGCCGTTTCATCCTAGGATCTGACTTTTCCAGCATTACCAGCTGGGATCATGACAGCATCCTAGACTGTCTTTCTGCTCTAATGTATCATCTAGTTCCTCCTCCTCATTGAAGATCTTTATATCTTTTAGTTTTCCCTTTACCTGTGGTGCCGAAAGCACAAAACTTGACTATTACAAGATACTCTCATTCCTTTTCCTTGTTTCTGACTTACTTCTATATGACATTTTCTACCCGAGCCTTCCCCAACTTTCCCAATTCAAATTCCTTGTTTGACTGCCCTATTTATCCTCTGAAGTACAAATATTATCTTTATTTCTGCCTCGTCAAACCTTTTCATGCTCTTAAAGCAATGCATCAGGTCACCTTTCTGTCTTTGCTTTTCCAAAGCATAGAGCCCCACACTGTTCAGCCTTTTCTGATGGGTATAATCTCAGTTCCAGCATCATCCTTCCAAGCCTTTTCCACCCCCATTTCCTCCCCTGCCTTTATGTCCTCAACAGAACGGAAAAGAGTGGCGTACCAGAAATGTAGTCTACCAAACATTTTATACAAGTTTAACACAAGCTTCTCCATTCTATTACATTGTGACAGAAAAATAACAGTTTTCAATATTTTCCCCAATATCACAGTGGTATGCTGTGAAACAGGCTCACGTGAATACATGAAAATAACTAATTTAGTTAGACTGGAAGTAGTTAGACAGCAAGATTAAAAACATCAAAAAGAGGTTAGAGATGACGCAAGTATTTTGCAGTGCAGATGAGTGCGGCAATGATGGAATACCAGGGGAGGGGTATGAATGAAAATTTGCATTAGGAAGTTAACTATTATATTTCACAAGGAAAACATGCAATTGGTAAAGATCATAAACGCATAAAGCAAAGCAATGAGTTTATTTTTACCCAAAAGTAGTAGCCATAAAAAAAAATGAAAGATCTCTATGTTCTGGGAAAGGGCATTTCCTAGACAAAACAATAGATTTAACGATGAAAGGAGAAAAACATATTTAAAGAGAGATTGAAGGGTATATAGTAGGTGTGAGCATGAGATCTTGAACAGCGTGTGTGCTGAAAAGAGACCCGTGGAGAACACAGCTTGTAGCCACCCTCACAGACCTTGTAACAACAGTGGATGCTTGTGACAATTTTTACTGAGAAAATCTACTGTTGCCAGAAAGAAGTTTTCAACTTTTAGTCTAACGAAACAAATCTTTTGAAAATGTTGTAGACTGACTCTTAACTGTGTAAATGCAATATTGTGTGTTTAAGTCTTCCTTCTTTAAAATAAATGTTTAAATTTAATATTTACAATCTCTAAGACTGGTTTAAAATTTCTGCTCCTCACTTTGAATACCTTCTCATTACAAAACACAAATTGCAACCACTTGACATACCATAACATTGTTAGAATTTAACCCCAGTACTTTGTTTGCTTTTTTAATGCCCTTGTTAACATATGCTGCTACACAATGATTTTTACTAGTACCCCTAAATGTTTGATCCTCTACCTGCTCAGACTCTTATCTGCCAAGGAATATGTGGCCCCCTTATTCTCCTCGTACTTATTTATACTGAAATTCATTTGGGAGCCCAATATGCAAGCTTAATGTCATCTTGTATTTTATTGCCATTTTCCTCTCTATGAGTTATTTTCCCCAATTTGGTTTTCAAGTTTTGAAATGTCTCTTTCATCTTACAAGTTAAATATTTCAAAGTTTATAGAATGCAAAACAAAATCTACACATCATTTATCTCCCCTTTCTACAAAACACTTCTAAAAAAAATTATATTACTTCAAACTTTTTAATATTTGTCCATTTGTTTTTCAAAGTTATTTATAGAAAATTTGAGAAGTTATAGAAGCCAAAGGAACATATTCTATCAGTACGGTACAGAAGAGTGCTGACAAATTGCGAGAAACCCAATGTTGTGCATATACTTAAGAGTTGACAAATGAATTTCAATTCATAGCTTTAGCAAAAAACATCACGTTCAAGCACAAACTTTCACATAAAAACTGTGATGAAGGCATTAAAAGGCACAAAGGATTATTTGATGGTTAAATTTAATCATGTCGTTTTAACATATGTGACTGGCTGAGTTTCCAAGGATTTGATCAAAACTTCGGTGAACTTTTCCTGAAAAATGGCACTGCCAGGTTCTGACTGAAAGCGGGTGAGGTGATTCTCCCCAGAAAATCCAAAGTGTTGAATTTGCGTAAAAACTGGAGTAAACCATACTGGATTTTTCAGCGGAGTTTCAAAATGTATCTTCCATACTCTGCACTGCAAAGTGCACTAACGTAAATCATTTCAAAAATCCAGGAGCGAGGCCTATTCCCTCTGGAGAGACTGGCAGCATAGCGCTTGACTGGACCACTGCACATGCGCCGATCTGTCAGTGTTGAGACTGGCGCGTGGGCAATAGTCCCGACTGCTGGCCTCCTGATTGTTTGCCAGCTCAATTGCGGGCCAGCCCTGGAAACTGCCATTGCAGGCCATGTGATCCTCCACAGCCCCTTCGCTGGTCCCCTGGACATATATGTCTGGGCCAGCCTCGGGCCCACCCCAACTGCCCCAACAACCCAAAACCCCTTTGCAATGTTTGCAATGCCAACGCCCCCGCTACAGTGTGACCAACCCCTCCCACCCTGATGGCAGCTCAATCACCGACCACCCTTCCTCTGTCACTCAGCCTAAACGCAGAGAGGCAGTGGGAACCCCCAACCCCAATGATCACCTCCAGAGGCCCTGCCTCCATCAGGGATCACCCCCTTGGCACTGCCCAATGCCCAACACTCTGGGGGGCCTCGATGGCTCATCTTCACTGCAGTGGCGCCGGGCTGCCAGCTCTCCACAACTGGGGAGCTATACTAAACTCTGCCGGAGTGAAGCACTCCTGGGGGGGCGGGGGGTGGGAGGGGGGGAGAGAGAGAGAGAGAGAGAGAGAGAGAGAGGAGAGGAGAGGAGCCTACTGGGATCAAAGATTTCAGTTCCAACACACTAATGGGATTTAAAAATGTATGGAGATGTGCATTTACATAACTTATTTGGTTCCATGCCAGAAATCGGCACGGAGCTGACGGCACTGGAAATCTGGCTTTTGGAGATGCATGGAGGCCATAGCGCCCAGCAGGGAGCCCACAAAACAGTCTCCGCCCGCTGTGCTACAAAAGCAGCGTAGCAAGATGGGACAATCGCTGCCCTGGTGTGTTTTGCTCCAGAGAAACACTCCCCGGGTCTTCTGACACTTTGTCAAATTAAAAGCATTTGGGAGGGGATTTGGGGGAGGGGGGAGGTGGTGGTGGTGGTGGTGTTATGCGGCATCATTCTTAAGGCAGAAGTGAACCTAAACACACCAGTATAATGGGTGCCCCAATCTCAAAGCGAAAGACAGAACCCCCTCCTGCACCCCCCACCCCCACCTCCTCACTCCCATTCATCACCGACAATCTATACCCAACCCGCCCTCCCCACAGTGCCAACCTGAGACTATCATCCCCCTGACTACCCAGGGCTGCACTGACCTCCGCAACCCCAGTCTGGTCATCTTGAATGTTGAAATGATTCCCGTCAGACTGACGTCACACTGTGGTGGGGGAAGGGGGGCAGGGCAGTGGTGGAGAAACATGGGCGATCCCAGAAGCAATGGGACATTTATGAATATTTAATATGTTTAAATTGATGGTAAACAGATTATCTTCCTCACTCAAGGGTGTGAACCTAGTTACGTTGCCAATAGGGGGATGGGGAAAATCTCACTGAGATTTCTCTTCAGCACAAATCACATTATGGTCCTCCTGTGAGAGAAGTCTCAGTCAGTCACTGGTGAAAAATGAGGATTAAAAATATTTTCTGAAAGAGGTTTGATCAATATCTGAGCTCCTGTAGGTCAGACCGGGTGTTAAACTCTCGCAACAATACAGGAGCTGTTGTGCGCCATACAGAGAAAAAAAAATCTATCTTCACTGTCCAAATATGTAAAGCAAATTATCTACCCTTTTAAAACCCATTTGATTTTCTAGTCTATTGCCTGGGTTTTGAAATGAAAATTGGTGCAGATCCATGTCTTCAACAATGGAAAAAGCCCATCACCATCCCACTCACAGTAGTAACAGATACTGCAGGTACCTACGATGAGTGTTCACTGAAATAGCCGACAGAGTGAATTTTTACATAATATTACATATGCATTTTCTCATTGGGAATTCTCACTTCATTTCCAGCTTGTGAGGGTTGTTCAAGAAAGTATTCAGCTGAACAAATAGAATTGTGCATAATTGAATAGGAGGTGTTTTATGAAGAAGCTTGCACTGCAAAAATGATCTAATTTCAGCATGTGCCCCAACTCTGACAGCTCCTCTCCGCTTATTCCAAGGACGCGCACAATGTTGAAACTGCATTGTAACAATTATAAAACAAATCCAAAATTCAAATTAAGAAATCCAAATCCAAATTATTCCCGTGCACTCCAGCCTGGTTCACTGCTTCTTTCTTTCATTTATCTGTTGCAAAGTCAGTGCTGATGAGTTAATATCCTTCCCTTGTAAAAAGCACTGCCCCAATATTTGATATGCCTTAAACTAAGAAGATAACATCTTACTTGTTGGTAACCAAGCGCATTATCGTCCAATCTTTTGGGAACATCTCTGGTCTTATAAGAATCTTAAACACTGTAAAAATCTGCAGTAGAAAATCCTAAAAGGAAAGATAAAATTTGCATATTAATTTTACAGAAGCCCTCAAAATGCAGATGCTAATCGTTACAACAGTAGGGTTCTTCTATAGAAATAGGTAGTAGATGGTCACGGGTGGGAAAGGCCATACCTTTACAACAAACACCATAGAGAATCAAACATCAACTTATTTTTGAAGTTGAGCTGGTAATGTCAGTGAGCTATTTTATCCATTGCACAAAATGCAAAACCACTAGAATTTTTTTCCCTTTTGGTGAAAATCGAGGGAACATTGATTCTTCCCACTTCCCAAATTATTTACTTAAACTATCAGTTCCTCTGTGAATAACGTAATATATTTGCAGTAGATACGAAGAGTTACAGTGATCATTGTAAGGTGGACAGGCTCTCTCCTATTTTAACTAGATACAATCATTGGCCTCCAGTTACTCAAGCTATCCAGGCATACATTTCTCAGAGCACTGTGGAGCAATGTGGCTTAAAATCTCAAACTGTAGACCATAGATATGCATGATTTAACATAACATAAAACAATCTTTAAAAATAAGTTACTCTGTGCACGGTGCTAACAGATTAAGAATCAAGGGAACTGGAGGTGCGTAACAGGGAATCTGAGATGGTTTTGCTGTATTATTGGCATCTTTTCACTTGCCAATGCCTCTTGATCTCTCCTTCATTCCTATTGATTCCCTCACCTTTCACTCCCATGCTAACTCTTTTATTCTTTGCCCTCTTCCCTTTGTCCTTAGAACTGTTACTCCCTCTCATTGCGAGAGCTCTCTCTCTCATTCCCTGTGCTGTTGCTCCATCTGCTCTCCTCACTCTCTCCACTGTTGTTCCTTCCCCCATACATGATCTCTCTCTATTTATGCTGTTCCCCTTACTGACGTTTGATTGTTGATTTGCTGATTTTAATTCCAAGTATCTTAAATCAAGGGAAAATTCAGAAACGATGTAGCTTTTGATTCCAGACAGTTTCTAAAAATTACTGCAAACGAGCAAGGCGCAAGCTGGGCCTTTTAAACACCTATTCATATACCTTTTAGTGCTCTGCTAATTGGCTGATCAAGAGATTGGTGCACATAAGTGCAAATGACTCACCCTGAGATCATCTTTGCTGGTGAAGCTCTCCAGAAGTTGTTGATAGTGTTTATCTGTCATTTGCCTCAGCAGAGCAAGAAGACATGCCACAAACTCACCCTGTCAGAAATAAAACAAAAATAAGCCACCATTTTCATAGGTATTTACAGAGGCAATGAGAGCGTCAGCATGGTGGGCCATTTGGTAGTATACCCTATACTTAAAATAAACAAATCATGGATGAATTTTCATTATAACAGAATTCAGCAGTATAATGTACACAGCAATATGGCTACCCTATGTCCAAAGAGGTAATCAGAAAATATAGGACTCAAAAAAAAAGTATGTTCCTTTCACAATGGCGATTTTCACAGAAACATAGAATCCTACAGTGCAGAAGGAGGCCAACCAGCTCATCAAGTCTGCACACAATCCCACAGAGGCCCTTATCCCCTTAACCTCATGCATTTACCCTAGTTAGTCCCCTGACAGCAAGGGGCAATTTAGCACGGCCAATTCACCTAACCCGTTCATCTTTGCGCTGTGGGAGGAAACCGGAGCACCTGGAGGAAACCTACGCAGACAGAAGGTGAACGTGCAAACTCCACATAGACAGTGACCGAAGCTGGGAATCAAACCCAAGTTCCTGGAGCTGAGAGGCCGCAGTGCTAACCACTGTGCCACAGTGCTGCCTCAGATTTTAAAACATCGACCAAGAAAGTAGGTTTCGTAGTATCTTGTAGCACAGGAGGCAGCCATTTGTTCCATCATTCTTGTGCCAATTCTTTGAAAGAGCTATCCAATTAATCCCACTCCGCTGCTCTTTGTCCACAACCCAGCAAATGTTTCCTTTTCATGGAGTAACCTGTGGCCATTGCCCAGGTTCGTTTGTGAAGAATTATCATAGAACATAGAACAGTACAACACAGTACAGGCCCTTCGGTCCTTGATGTTGTGCCGAGCTTTGTCTGAAACCAAGATCAGGCTATCCCACTCCCTATCATTCTGGTGTGCTCCACGTGCCTATCCAATAAACGCCTGAAAGTTCCTAAAGTGTCCGACTGCACTATTACAGCAGGCAGTCCATTCCACACGCTGAGTAAAGAGCCTACCTCGGACATCCCTCCTATATCTGCTACCATGAACGTTATAGTTATGCCCCCTAGTAATAGCTACATCCACTCGAGGAAATAGTCTCTGAATATCCACTCTATCTATCCCCCTCATCATCTTATAAACATCGATCAAGTCACCTTTCATCCTCCTCCACTCTAAAGAGAAAAGCCCCAGCTCCCTCAACCTTTCCTCATAAGACCTACCCTCCAAACCAGGCAGCATCCTGGTAAATCTCCTCTGCACTCTCTCCAATGCTTCCACATTCCTCTTATACGGAGGTGACCAGAACTGCACATAATATTACAAATGTGGTCTCACCAAGGTCCTGTACAGTTGCAGCATACCCCATGGCTCTTAAACTCAAACCCCCGTTAATAAATGCTAACACACTATAGACCTTCTTCACAGCTCTATCCACTTGAGTGGCAACCTTCAGAAATCTGTGGATGTGAACACCAAGATCTCTCTGTTCCTCAGCATTCCTCAGAACCCTGCCATTGACCCTGTAATCTGCATTCAAATTTGTCCCACCAAAATTAATCACCTCGCACTTATCAGGGTTAAACTCCATCTGCCACTTTTTGGCCTAACTCTGCATCCTATCAATGTCTCTTTGCAGCCTACAACAGCCCTTCACCTCATCCACCAGTCCACCAATCTTGGTGTCATCAGCAAATTTACTGACCTACCCTTCAGCCCCCTCCACCAAGTCACTGATATTGACCATTTGGAAAGATGCAGCTTAATCCAGGATAGTCAGCACGGATTTGTGAAAGGTAAATCTTGCCTCACAAATTTGATTGAATTATTTGAGGAGGTAACAAGTGTGTAGATGAAGGTAGAGCAGTTGATGTCATATACATGGATTTTAGTAAGGCGTTTGATAAGGATACCCATGATAGGCTCATGAACAAAGTAAGGAGGTGTGGGATGGGGGAAATTTAGCTGATTGGATAAGTAACTGGCTATCTCATAGAAAAAGTCTGACAACACCAGGTTTTAGTCCAACCTATTTATTTGATAATATACTCACAAGCTTTCGAGGGACACCCTCTTCGTCAGGTGAATGGAGAGTTCTGGCCTCAGACAGAGCATATAAAGCACAGACAGTTTGTGAGTATCCAACGCCGGCATACCCACATCATATCTCATAGAAGTCATGATGTGGGTATGCCGGCGTTGGACTGGCGTAAACACAGTAAAAAGTCTGACAACACCAGGTTTTAGTCCAAACGATTTATTTGATAATACTCACAAGCTTTCGGGGTTAGCTCCTTCGTCAGGTGAATGGAGAGTTCTGGCCTCAGACAGAGCATATAAAGCACAGACAGTTTAGAGATTACTGATTAGAATGCGAATCCTTACACCTAACCTGCTGTTCAAGACCTGAAGTGGCTGATAATGTGAGTGGAAGGAGCACTGATCACAGTTTAAACAGATGTGTATTGTCTCCAGACAGTACAGTAAGTGAGGTTTTGCAAACCCAGGCAAGTCACAGGGGTTACAGATAGTGCGACATGAACCCAAGATCCCTGTTGAGACCGTCCTCATGTGTGCGGAACTTGGCTATCAGTCTCTGTTCAGCGACTCTGCGCTGTCGTGTGTCGTGAAGGCCGTCTTGGAGAATGCTTACCCGAAGGTCAGAGGCTGAATGCCCGTGACCATTGAAGTGTTCGCCAACAGGAAGGGAACAGTCTTGCCTGGTGACTGTCGAGCGATGTTCATTCATCTGTTGTCGTAGCGTCTGCATGGTCTCCCCAATGTACCATGCTTCGGGACATCCTTTCTTGCAACGTATCAGGTAGACAATGTTGGCCGAGTTGCAAGAGTATTTACCATGTACCTGGTGGATGGTATTCTCACGTGTGATGATGGTATCCATGTCGATGATCTGGCATGTCTTGCAGAGGTTGCTGTGGCAGGGTTGTGTGGTATTGTGGTCACTGTTCTCCTGAAGGCTGGGTAGTTTGCTGTGAACAATGGTCTGTTTGAGGTTGTGTGGTTGTCTGAAAGCAAGAAGTGGGGGTGTGGGGATAGCCCTGGCGAGATGTTCGTCTTCATCAATGATACGTTGAAGACTCCGGAGAAGATGTCGTAGCTTCTCCGCTCCGGGGAAGTACTGGACGACGAAGGGTACTCTGTCCACTGTGTCCTGTGTTTGCCTTCTGAGGAGATCGGTGCGGTTTTTCGCTGTGGCGCATTGGACTGTGATCAGTGCTCCTTCCACTCACATTATCAGCCACTTCAGGTCTTGAACAGCAGGTTAGGTGTAAGGATTCGCATTCTAATCAGTAATCTCTAAACTGTCTGTGCTTTATATGCTCTGTCTGAGGCCAGAACTCTCCATTCACCTGACGAAGGGGCTAACCCCGAAAGCTTGTGAGTATATTATCAAATAAATAGGTTGGACTAAAACCTGGTGTTGTCAGACTTTTTACTATCTCATAGAAGACAGAGGGTTGTGGTGGATGGAAAATTTTCAGACTGGAGACCAGTTACCAGTGGTGTACCACAAGGTTCAGTGCTGGGTCCACTGCTATTTGTGATTTTACTCCCATCTTATGCTCCCTAATTCTTGCCTAATTGCGTTGCAGTTACACCTCCCTCAATTATATACCTTGCCCTGACGTATGGCCCTATCTCCAAAGTGCTCTCCACATACAAATCTAACACTTGGCCTGGTTCATTACCCAGTACCAAGTCCAATGTGGCCCCACCTCTTGTCAGCCTATCCACATATTGTGTCAGGAAACCCTCCTGCACACACTGTACAAAAACTGCTCCATCCGAACTATTCGACTTATAAAGGTTCCAATCAATATTTGGAAACTTAAAGTCACCCATGATAACTACCCTGTGACCTCCACACATATCCATAATCTGCTTTGCAATTTCCTCCCCGACATCTCTATTACTATTTGGGGGCCTACAGAAAACTCGTAACAATGTGACTGCTCCTTTCCTATTTCTAATTTCAGTCCATATTACCTCAGTAAGCAGATCCCCCTCGAACTGCCTTTCAGCAGCCGTTAAACTATTCTTGATTAGCAATGCTACTTGCCACCTCTTCTACCACCTTCCCTACTCTTACTGAAATTAGCTGAAATTCCAGGGGCCTGTCTGCATGCGTTTGCCAGCCATGTCCAAGCATGAGCCATGATAGCTTGGAACAGACAGCTGCAATTAGAGTTGACAAAGTGAAAAAGGATAAAAGGATGGACATGAAGAACGATGATTAAAGGGAGCAGTGTGTTCCATCTTTTGCCGTTTATTTACAAAGAACTACCAATTATACTTTGAGTTGAAGTGGAAGGAGAAGATATCTCACTTGACACTGACAGAGACATCACAAAGTAAACTGAACAGACTTTCGTCTAAAGCGACAGATATCAATTTTCTTTTTTCACCCTCAGGCAGCACAATCTTCGAAGGATGATTTTACACAGGTTCAGGTCACTTTAAGTAAGTGGCTTGCATCAAAAATCTGAGTGTGAGCCTCCATGCTGAGTGATAGCAGGCTGTTACTGATACAGATATGAAAATTGACTAATGAAACGTTCACGTCAGTGGCTCATCCCATGCTGAACTGAAACTTGGCCCGCTCCCTGCGCATCACTAGACAACGAAGGATGTCAGTTAGGTGATCTATATTTACAAGAAATCTCACAACACCAGGTTCAAGTCCAACAGGTAGCATGAGTTTTAACTTGGTGTTGCGAGACTTCTTACTGTCTTCCCCAGTCCAAGCCAGCATGTCCACATAATAACTACAACAGCAGCTCCTGATGCCTGTGTCGACATAACAAAGGTACTGGATCTGACATGCTCAGTACTATAAATACTGATCAGACCTGCAGGGTGTTTAATCAGAGGAACATGAGTGCAGTATTTGTACTTAATAATTTCGGTGCCCATTAAATCGGTTTCACAGAGCAGGTGTTGCTACACTGGGCAATCAGCTGCTTTTACAATTTCCAAACACATGGAGGAACTGAAACTTTAACTTGAACAATTACATAACTCTTTGAATGCTGTAGTTAAGAAGAAATGTGGAGCTGCCAGCATTGGACCGGGATAGGCACAGTAAGAAGTCTCACAATACCAGGTTAAAGTTCACCAGTTTTTTTTGGTAGCACAAGCTTTTGGAGCACTGCCCCTTCATCAGGTGAGTGAAGAGTTCAGTTCACAAACAAGGCATATATAGACACAGACTCAATTACAAGATAATGGTTGGAATGCGAGTCTTAACAGGTGATCAGGTCTTTACAGGTGCAGACAATGTGAGTGGAGAGAGGGTTAAGCACAGGTTAAAGAGGTGTGAATTGTCTCAAGCCAGGACAGTTAGTGAGATTTTACAAGCCTAGGCAAGTCGTGGGGGTTACAGGTAGTGTGACATGAACCCAAGGTCCCGGTGGAGGCCGTCCTCATGTGCACGGAACTTGGCTATCAGTTTCTGCTCGGCGATTCTGCATTGTCGTGTCTCTTTAAGGCTGCCTTGGAGAACGCTTCCCCAAAGATTAGAGGCTGAATGCCCTTGACTGCTGAAGTGTTCTCTGACAGGAAGGGAACACTCCTGCCTGGTCATTGTTGAGCGGTGTCCATTCATCAACAAGAAGAAAGGGTGCCCATAATTCATACAGAGGAATATACTATTCCACATTGCATACAATACTTTGTGTAGATCCAAAGGCCACTAGAATTTAGCAAAGTTTATCAGGTGAGAAATTGATACCCAATTTCCCTCGCTTGTCACACCATGGATCCTTAGTAGGTTCCAAATAGAAATGCAACTCAAAACCATCTTGTACAAACAATATGTGCTCAGAATAAAAAAATCTTAACTCAGAATCTTGACAGTTCTTTGTCAGAAATGTCCCACGTACGATTTTTTTTTCATTCAAATCTCTTCCGTGAAACTGCAGATGTTTGGGCAGAGCAGAATCTCACTAATGGCAATGTGCTGGAAATTCTTGAGGGGCTGAAAATAGATAAGTCCCCTGGTCCGGATGGGATCTACCCTAGGATTCTCTGGGAGGCTAGAGAGGTGATTGCAGAGCCTCTGGCTCAGATCTTCAGGTCGTCATTGGTCTCTGGTGTAGTCCCGGAGGATTGGAGGACAGCGAATGTTGTCCCATTGTTTAAGAAGGGGAACAGAGACTTTGCCGGGAATTATAGACCGGTGAGTCTTACTTCTGTTGTGGGCAAGGTTTTAGAAAAAATTATTAGGGATAGGATTTATAGTTATTTGGAGTGTAATGAATTGATTAGAAATAGTCAGCATGGTTTTGTAGCGGGTAGGTCGTGCCTTACTAACCTTATTGAGTTTTTTGAGAAGGTGACCAAAGAGGTGGATAGGGGCAAGGCAGTTGACGTGGTATACATGGATTTTAGTAAGGCGTTCGATAAGGTTCACCATGGTAGGCTTCTGCAGAAAATGCAGATGTATGGGATTGTGGGTAATCTAGGAAGTTGGATCAGGAATTGGCTATCAGATAGGAGACAGAGGGTGGTGGTGGATGGTAAATATTCATCATGGAGTACAGTTACGAGTGGTGTGCCTCAGGGATCTGTTTTGGGGCCACTGTTGTTTGTAATTTTTATTAATGATCTGGATGAGGGTATAGTTGGGTGGATTAGTAAATTTGCTGATGACACCAAAATTGGAGGTGTGGTAGATTGTGAGGAAGGGTGTCATAGTCTGCAGGGAGACTTAGATAGGTTGCAGAGCTGGGCCGAGAGGTGGCGGATGGAATTTAATGCGGAGAAGTGTGAGGTAATTCACTTTGGTAGGAGCAACAGATGTGTCGAGTATAGGGCTAACGGGAGGACTTTGAATAGTGTGGATGAACAGAGGGATCTAGGTGTGTGTGTACATAGATCCCTGAAAGTTGGGAATCAAGTGGATAAGGTTGTTAAGAAGGCGTACGGTGTCTTGGCGTTTATTGGTAGGGGGATTGAATTTAGGAGTCGCAGTGTAATGTTGCAACTGTACACTACTCTAGTGCGGCCGCACTTGGAGTACTGTGTGCAGTTCTGGTCCCCGCATTACAAGAAGGATGTGGAGGCGTTGGAGAGGGTGCAGAGGAGGTTTACTAGGATGTTGCCTGGTATGGTGGGGAGGTCCTATGAGGAGAGACTGAGGGATTTAGGGTTGTTTTCGTTGGAAAGAAGGCGGCTAAGAGGGGATCTTATTGAAACATATAAGATGATTAGAGGTTTAGATAGGGTGGATAGTGATAGCCTTTTTCCTCGGATGGAGAAAGCTAGCACGAGGGGGCATGGCTTTAAATTAAGGGGGGGTAGCTACAGGACGGATGTCAGGGGTAGGTTCTTTACCCAGCGGGTGGTGAGGGATTGGAATGCCCTGCCTGCTGCAGTTGTAAATGCGTCTAGTTTGGGGGCGTTTAAGAGATCTCTGGATAGGTTTATGGACGAAAAGGGATTGGTATAGGCTAGTGGGTCATTGTTTTTGTAACTGGTCGGCGCAACATCGTGGGCCGAAGGGCCTGTTCTGCGCTGTAATGTTCTATGTTCTATGTTCTATGAGACAATATTTGTCCTGTTTTTAGTGGCAATGTTTGAAGAAAAAGTGCTTTCCGAAAGTACTTCTTGTTCTTATTTAAAGAACACAATAAGATTTTTAGCAGCCACCTGAACAAGCAGTTAGTCATCGATTTGACATCTCCCTCTTTTGAAGGATAGCACTATTAACAATAAAGCACACCTTCACCACTGCACTCAGAGGAAGCATGGAGTTCCAACAATGCAGAAGGTGGCTATTCAGCCCATTGAGTCTGCACCAACTTTCTGACAGAGCATCTGACTCAGGTCCTATCCCCGCAACCCCAAGTATTCACCTGACTAATTCTCCTAACGTACACACCTTGGGACAGTAAGGGGCAAATTAGCATGACCAGTCCACTTAACCCGCACATCTTTGGACTGTGGGAGGAATCTGGAGCACCCAGAGGAAACCCATGCAGATACAGAGAGAATGTACAAACTCCACACAGACAGTCACCCAACGTTGGAATCAAACCCGGGTCCCTGGCACTGTGAGGAAGCAGTGCTAACCACTGTGCTACCATGCCACACTGTCATGTCAGCTAGAGTGTGTGTTTAAGTGAGGCTAGAACTCTCACTCTCCTAGTTCAAAGCAAACTAGTTCACCAGGAGAATACAAAATACAGAAAGGCTGTTTTCATTGTGTGAAGTATTCTATCCAAAATTTATCACTGCAGAACTTTTGAAGAGAATATATTTTCAGAAATAACCTTCTGTAAACTTCAAGGTTCAGTGGATGTGCACAAGCATACCTATTTATTTCATTAAAGCAGACTCCAAATGTATCTCAATTATCTCAACGATGACAAATGAAACAAAATGAAAACACAATTGCCCAGTGTCAGAAATGAATTTGTAACGTTAGAGGATTTTAGTCATTTTATAAGATTACATGGTCTAAATCTGGATGCCAGCAATCCCAAATTCCACAGGCAGAATTTTGATGTGGATTTGCAGGCAGTGGAGGGGGTGACATTCTGAGTGATCTTCCCGCTGACCTCTCCGACCTGTCTGCAATTTTAGCAATGTCCATTTATGGGCTACTTTGCACCTGGTTTTGGGACAGGCTGGAGGAGTTTTAGGGCAGTGGGGAGCCTGAATAATTTGCCGGGTGTTAGAGATGGAAAGGTGGTAGGACTGGAGGGTCTGAATGACATTACTGTTACTAGAGAGGCGGTGCTCGACAGACTGGAGGGGCTGATTGTGGACAAGTCCCCAGGACCGGATGGAATGCATCCGAGGGTTCTGAAAGAAATGGCGGAGGTGATAGTGGATGCCTTGGTGGTTATTTTCCAGACGTCGCTGGATTCCAGGGAAGTGCCGGAAGATTGGAAAACGGCTAGTGTTACGCCGTTGTTTAAGAAGGGTGCCAGGCAAAAGGCAGGGAATTATAGGCCGGTTAGTTTAATGTCTGTTGTAGGTAAAATGTTAGAATCCGTCATCAAGGAGGAAATAGCGAGGCATCTTGAGGGGAATTGCTTGATAGAGCAGACGCAGCACGGTTTCATTAAAGGGAAGTCGTGTCTGACAAATTTACTGGAGTTCTATGAGGATGTGTCTAGGGCGGTGGATAAAGGAGAGCCGGTGGGTGTGGTCTTTCTTGATTTTCAGAAGGCGTTTGACAAGGTACCTCACAAGAGGTTATTGCAGAAGGTCAGGGGACATGGAGTTGGGGGTAGGGTGTTAGCGTGGATAGAGGATTGGTTGTCAAACAGGAGGCAGAGAGTGGGGGTCAATGGGTGCTATTCGGATTGGCGGTTGGTGACTAGTGGGGTGCCCCGGGGTCGGTGCTGGGGCCTCAGCTATTTACCATTTATATAGATGATCTGGAGGAGGGAACTGAGTGTATGGTGTTGAAATTTGCTGATGACACCAAGATTGGTGGAACGGCAAATTGTGCGGAGGGAGTGGAGAGTCTACAGAAGGATCTAGATAGGCTGGGTGAATGGGCCAGGAACTGGCAAATGGAATTTAATGTTGGCAAGTGCAAGGTGGTCCACTTTGGTAGGAATAATGGTAGGAAGGTTTATTACTTACGTGGCGAAAAACTGCAGCAGGCGACGGTGCAGAGGGACCTCGGGGTCCTTATGCATGAGTCGCAAAAACCCAGCCTGCAGGTGCAGCAGGTGGTCAGGAAGGCAAATGGGATGCTGGCCTTCATAGCGAGGGGGATTGAATATAAAAGTAGGGAGGTCTTGCTGCGGCTGTATAGGGCATTGGTGAGGCCGCAGCTGGAGTACTGAGTGCAGTTTTGGTCGCCGTACTTACACAAGGATAATTTGGCCTTGGAGGGAGTGCAAAGGAGGTTTACTCGGCTGATGCCAGAGTTGAGGGGGTTGAACTATGAGGAGAGGCTGAATAAACTAGGCTTGTACTTGTTAGAGTTTAGAAGAATGAGGGGAGATCTCATTGAGACATATAAGATGATGAATGGGATGGATAGGATAGAGGTGGGGAAACTCTTCCCGCTCAGAAAGGACAGTAGGACTAGGGGGCACAGCCTCAAGATAAAGGGGGGGCGGTTTAGAACGGAGTTGAGGAAGAACTTCTTCACACAAAGGGTGGTGAATCTCTGGAATTCTCTGCCCGTTGAAGTGGTGGAGGCTGCCTCGCTAAATATTTTTAAGACGCGGGTTGATGGGTTTTTGATAAGAGAGGGGATTAAGGGTTATGGGGAGAGGGCGGGAATGTGGAACTGAGCCACGACAGATCAGCCATGATCTTATTGAATGGCGGGGCAGGCTCGAAGGGCTAGATGGCCTACTCCTGCTCCTATTTCTTATTATGTTCTTATGTTCTCAGGTGGTTATTCTAATCAGGTCTTGGGTGAGAAGATGGGGAGCACTTCCCTCAAGGGCCCCCTTTACAATTTCAATGCCACCACTTTCCCCAGGGCATCCCCTCCCCCCAACCCCCTCTCCACCCCATCCCAATGTCTTCCCTCAGTGGATATTCCCTCCGATCACCCATCCCCACCCACAAAAAAAATTACTTTATATACAGTAGTGGTACAGCCATCTTGCTAAAGTATTAACTATGCAGAAGGTGACTAAAATGCAAATGTTTTCAATTTAATATTGAACATGAAAATGATACAAGCATGTCCTTGTATACATGTGATTTGTCAGACCATGAGCAAAATTATAGCGAGAAAAATATTTCATACAAACATGTGAAATAGGAATAGAAGTAGGCCACGTATGGTGCCTGCTCCACCATTGAATAATATCATGGCTGACTTGTTTATGTTGAGTTCCACATCCCTCATTCCTCCAATAACCTGGAATTCTCTGCTTTGAAAACATTTGGTGAGCCCATTTCCACCGTCTTCTTGGACAGTGTTTTAACTGTGCACAATTTTAGAACTTTGCCCGTAGTCCTAGACTCACCCACATGAGGAAACATCCTCTCAATGTACACCTTGTCAATACTGTTCAGGATCTTATTTACTTCAAAGATTCCCTACAGTATAGGAAGAGGCCATTTGGCCCATCAAGTCTGTACTGACCACAATCCCCTCTAGGCACTATTCCTGTAGCCCATACATTTACCCTGCTAATCTCCCTGACACTAGGGTCAATTTAGCATGGCCAATCAACCTAGCACACATTCCTTTGCACCGTGGGAGGAAACGATAGCATCCAGGGGAAATCCACGCAGACACGGGGAGAATGTGCAAAGTCCACACAGACAATGACCAAGGCCAGAATTGAACCTGGGTCCTGGGCGCTATGAGGCAGCAGTGCTAACCATTGTGCCACCATGCCGCCCCCTCCACCCCCCACAAAACATTATTTTATATACAGTAGTGGTACAAACATCTTACTATTAACTAAGTATTAATTTTGTGGAAAGAAAAATGTTACAGTAAATGCTTTCAATTTAATATTGAATATGACAATGATACAAGCACGTCCTTGTATACTTATGATATACATGTCATATTGTACACACATGACTTATCAGACCACAAGCAAAATTATAGTTGTACAATATTTCATACAAACGTGCAAAATCAAGACACCCCTCTGTCTTCTAAACTCTAGTGGAAACAAGCCCAGCCTTTCAAACCTATCCTCATAAGAAATGTCTGGGACAAGTGTGTAAACTAGGCAATTGTACAAATGGACAGGCTTTAGGTATTATCATTGTTATAATACCTAATAGGGGTGATCTTATAGAGGTCTATAAAATAATGAGGGGCACAGATCAGCTGGATAGTCAATATCTTTTTTCAAGGGTAGGGGAGTCTAAAACTAGAGGGCATAGGTTTAAGGTGAGGGGGGAGAGATACAAAAGTGTCCAGAGGGGCAATTCTTTCACACAGAGGATGGTGAGTGTCTGGAACAAGCAGCCAGAGGTAGTAGTAGAGGCGGGTACAATTTTGTCTTTTAAAAAGCATTTAGATATTTACAAGGCTAAGATGTGTATAGAGGGATATGGGCCAAATGCAGGCAATTGGGATTAGCTTATGGGTTTAAAAAAAAGGGTTGCATGGACAATTTGGGCCAAAGGGCCTGTTTCCATGCTGTAAAGCTCCGTGACTCTGTAAATACCTAGAGAAGTGTTTTTAAAACATCACAAGTTGTGTGCATGTAATAAGCCTTCAAAGGCTGAAATCCCTTCACCAAAATCCCTTTATTTACAAACTCTAACAGCAGTACACAGAGTGCTAGCAGTCTATCTCCAGAGGTGTCAGAGGAACTGACACTCCCCGGTTAAGTACAAGACAAAGACTCCCTGATTGGTCCATCAATTGGATCTTAATCAAGGAGTTCATACTCCAGTAGACCAACCCCAATAGCCTGATTGAAGTCATTACAATGCATCAGCAGAGAAATTTATGTACAGCAGCATACTTACAGTCACGTCTTGAAACTGCAGACGAATTGTGGGTCCAGAGGGCTGGGGCCTGTTGCTGATTTCCAAGATGGTTCTCAGCAGCACACCTAACAAACTGTCCACAAGCATGTCCACCTCTTCTGAAACAGTTGCTTCCTGAATGGCAATAAAATAAATTACAATATTTGTCAAATAAATTCAGAGTATTCACAGCACAGATATAGGCAGGCCATTTGGAAGGGGCGAGTCTTTAAAATAAATAAGGTTTTGCCAACTTTACATTTCAAAATGTTGGCTGATGCAAGCTGGCCTTGCCTCTGTAATAAGCTATTAAATTCAATGCTTGCTGAATGATGAAGAGCTCCAGTGGACCTGGCTGCAAAATCCCAACTGCATTGTGTTGTCTTAAAAACAGTTTTTACGATATTGTTGCACAAGATGTGCTTTATTTAATGTGTTTCCCTTCAATAAATGCTTCACTTGTTTTTGAAAGCAGGATTACACACAAATCATTTTTGCAAGGAGGAAATAATACGTTGAATTAAAGGCCCTATTCTATTTCATTAGTATCCAGTGATTGCCCACATTTGTCTGAAGCTAATAAGAGGAGTATGTATGGGCAGCAATAGCATGATTAGCAATCAGCAGTCATTGTTATCATCGTCTAATATTCTCTCCAGTATAATATTCATTGTTGATAGCAAAAACTCTCACACTAACAGTGACAAATGGTATTCCCACATCCTTGTATTTCTTCAATGCAGAGTCAGTTAGCTCAGTTGGCTGGACAGCTGGTTTGTGGTACAGAGCAATGCCAACGGTGTGGGTTCAATTCCCATACTGACTGAAGTTATTCATGATGGCCCCACCTTCTCAACCTTGCTCCTCGCCTGAGGTGTGGTGGTCCTCAGGTTAAATCGCCTCCAGTCAGCCTACGATCATTTGGGGCTTTATCTTTTATTTCTCAGATACTTGTACAGTAATAGACTAGAAATTGATGTAGAGGGATGCACACAATTGATTTAAAGTGGTCTGGTTTTGTTCTCCAATGATCAGTAATCGTAAATATGGTTTCAAGTGGCGGCTTATTTGTGAACTGGAACCTTCCATTTCAAAAATATCTTTTAATGTTCCAGACAAATTTCTATCCTTGTTAGACAAGAGGTTCAAATCTTACATGAGAAATCCCCACACTGTATTACCAATCATAAACATCACTGAATTGTTCCAGGGTGCTCGTGGTTTACTATATCCTCTCATTTAATAAATTTGACTTGACAGGCCAATTGTAACAGTCTTTTCTTTCTTTTTATTTAAACATCGAGGCCCCAAGGATCCACAGGAAGGGTATCTTGAGCATTTAGTATTTAGCTGTATCTGTTTAGGATTTTGATTGTTGGCCCTGGGGCATGGAGGTGGTTAGAAACATATCTATCTTTGCTACACCAAGGGGTCTATCTGGGCAAACTCCATGTGGTCCTGGGGCCACAACTAGGGAAAAAAGAATGTTGGTGATCACACAGTTTCCTCCTTTAGAAAAAAATCATGGCCAAATTTTTGGAGGTCAGGGTCTTGACTCCAACTTAGAATTGCAAGCGTGCTTGATATCTTCTAGTAGGCTGGATGGTTTCACAGAATCCTTAAGTACAGAAAGAGACCATTCAGCCCATCGAGTCTGTACCGACGACATCCCACCCAGGCCCTATCCCCATAACGCCACATACTTATCTTACTAATTCCCCTGACACTAAGGTCAATTTCACATGGACAATCAGCCTAACCCACACATCTTTGGACTATGGGGGGGAAATCAGAGCAACTGGAGAAAACTCTCACAAACATGGGGAGAAAGTGAAAACTCCAAAGACAGTGAACCGAAACTGAACCCAGGTCCCTGACATTGTGAGGCGGCAGTGCTACCTACTGTGCCACTGTGCCCCATTTGTCTAAAATGCTAAGTTGAAGGAAGCCTCAACTTCTGAATTTCAAGTCTGCCTATAACCTTAAACAAAAAGAGGAGTTGGCAGAGGCTACAATTTCAAAAGATTATCCCCGAAACTTGCCTAGATATTCTGACGTGTTAAAGTCCTGTCTTAATTTGGAGCCGTTCAATGAATTGTAATGGTTTCTCTCAAAGCAACTACGGATTTTTAGGCCACAGTATTTTCCCACAATCTTGCCCAAAAATTCCACACAAAAATAATTTTTTGATCAGGTTCAGGTATGGACAAGATAATTATGTAGGACAGTAAATTTATTGAATTATTCATCTGTTATATACCGTAAACAAGGCTCCCAGAGACCCAAACAGCAATAAGCTGAAGACAATAAATCTTATCTTCAACATCATTTCAACCACAAGATATTACAATGTCGCCACTAACATACTTAGGAGTGTTAGGAACTATTCTGAATCTTATTAATATGATTTTACTATTGTTTCAGTTATTGTAGTTATGCATTATTTTACCAGCAGATGGGGAGGGGGATACAGGGATAAATAGTGGATACACAATGAAAGATATGTGAAAGGAAACAGTCATGGTGGGAAAAGGTTTGCAGATGACAACGAATGAAGGAAAAGGAGAGTAGAGTCACCATTGAAAAGGGTTATTTGTAAAGTTAATTCATGGGTCAATTTGTTACAAACACAAGCTATTTAATCAGATCTCAATTTATTTTTGAAAGAATTTGTGTCAACCCAGATGACACAGATCAATCAAAGAGTTCGATTGCAAATCAGAAATAGCAACGGATTATTTACATAAATTGAGTGGGAGTTTTTTACATTTATAATTTGAAGGCAATAATGGCATTAAGGTTGGTCAGGGAGCTGGAGATAACAGATATGAAGATAAACATGAGGGGGAAATATTGATGAACTCACATGGGCAAGTGAATACGGTTAATTAATTACAATTGCACTTAATAGTCTTGGGAGAATTTGGTGCAGATTCATTGGTTGGTAACTGGTTAAGTCAATAGAGAGGATAAAGAAATCATTGATTACAATTTAACTAATTGTCGCAGAGGGATATTAATCTGTGTCCACTGAACTGGGTTTAGACAAAGCTAATATGATTGCTTCAAAAGCCAATTGATCCCAGAATTCTAGACAGATTCTTGGCTAAGGTATTTGTTAATTTATCTAAAATTATTGACAAAGTAAGATGAAAAAGGATTATCCAATGGGCAAGTAAAGCAATGACGGAGTATCATGTGTACATGGCAAATTAAAGTAGATACGCGTATGACCCAACATGCACTGATGTATGATAGTGAATTGGAGAGGAACCAAGCCAACTTCAGAGTCAATACAGCATGTGTTTTGGCAACAGGCTGAGATGAAGTGAACTAATTATCTCAAAGTCACATGTGCAAGAGATTTCTGGGACAGGGTAAAGCAAGTATCAGGCCAAAAAAATGTCTCATTCAAGGAAATTGGATAGGTGCTTAAGGGGATGAAATTGGCAGAACTAAAGAGATAGAGCAAGGGATGGGACTAACTGGATTACACTGCAGACAGCCTGCATGGACTCAAGGGGCCGAATGGCTTCCTATGATGCCATAAGATTGGTTCAGACAGAGACAGTGGCTGGGCAAAGCCACATAATCAATAGGTTGACAAAGGTTTGTGGCGGGAGTCAATGATGGTGACTTTAGTTTTCCCAATGTTTACCTGGACGAAACTGCAACAGGTTACATCTGCCTGCATGTGCCGAAGAGAAAAAGGCCTCAAATACCGAAAACAGTGGTGAAGACTGGCAACAATTGGAAAAATGAAAGCACTGTAACTTAGTTAAATAAAAACTGATAAATGCCTTTTCAAAGTGAGAGTTGTTTCTTTTAAAACGCAAATCCGTAAACTGACTCAGTCTCTCTCAAATACTCACAGTGCTGTCTTTCTTGATCAGACAAAACATTGTGCTCAGGATGAGTGCACACATGATTAGATCCTTCTGTTCTTGCAGATGCATGTGGAGATGGTGTAGAACCACAGGAAGGAGAATGCAGCGGGAATCTGGAATACAGATGGGCAGTGAAGAAGGGTAACAATCAAAATAGCGGTCGTGACACTGCACTGTGAAAGAAAATTTTAACTCTGTCCCCTATAACAACATTTTTTTCTCAGCCAAACATTTGCTGCTGTGCTGGTGCAAAATTTGGCTTCATCTCTTGAAAATCCAATTTATTTTTTCTCTTCTTTGACCTACGTTATTGATAAGATTTCTTCCCAAGTTGCTCAAAAGAAAATCCTCATAAGTGGAACTGCTAAATTTCTCACGCAGGACAGGTTCATTTTCTGACCATCACTTGATCCACTCACTTATATTACAGTCCCAAGAAATCAGTTAAGTTTTCCAGAGCCTAGATGTGCATATTTAAGGAGCGCAGGATTCAATGTCAACATTTACATGTTTGAGGGACAACAGCCCACTCACTATACACAAGGGGAAGAGTAATGCATACCTGGCATAAGACTTAAGGATTTTAACAATTTCCCTCCAATTCCTACCATTTGTCTGACAAAACTGATGCTCCAGTTCAGCCCAGAGGGAGCGCTGCCCTGTCAGAGATGCTACGTTTCACATTAGAAATTTAGCTAATGTTCCATCTGTCATCCTAGTGTATGTAAAAGATTCCATGGTATTATTTTGTAGAAGGGGTGGGGCAGGGAGTTTGCCCATGTCCAGGCCAAAATTTATCCTTCAAACAACATCACCAGAAACAGATTACTTGGCCACCTTGTCATGAATGTTTGCACAAACTCACTGCGTATGCAACTGATGTAATCTTACTAACAGCAGCATTAACATTTCAAAACACTTCATTGACTGTGAAGCTCTTTGGATGGCTTAAGATGGTGAAAGATTGTTCTTGTATAATTGGCACTGGACTGCCAAAGGAGCAAACAATTCTCTCACTAGACCTCCAGGAAACAAGCGTCTCCCCCTTCTGCTCCCTGACGAATAATAATTATTTAATATGTTATTCATTGAATGCAAATTATCATATTTTTCAATTTATCTCAAAGTCCAATCATAGAATCATAGAACCCTGCAGTACAGAAAGAGGCCATTTGGCCCATCGGGTCCGCACCAACCACAATCCCACCCAGGCCCTACTCCCAAATCAGTACATATTTTACCCACTAATCCCTCTAACCTACGCATATCAGGACACTAAGGGGCAATTTTAGCATGGCCAATCAACCTAACCAGCACATCCTAGGACTGTGGGAGGAAGCTGGAGTACCCGGAGGAAACCCACGCAGACACGAGGAGAATGTGCAAACTCCACACAGACAGTAACCCAAGCCGGGAATCGAACCCAGGTCCCTGGAGCTGTGAAGCAGCAGTGCTAACCACTGTCTACCGTGCCGCCCAAATATCTCCGTAGCACCACCAGAAAAATAGAATTCAGTCAAGAAATGTACACAGAGGAAGTTAATTTACCCTTCGTGAACTCTCTCGCAAAACAACGTGAATTGTTTAGTTGTCAGCATATCGGCCTAAATTTTGCTAGTTCAGGCACCACTGATTTTTCAAATTTAGTTTAGCTTAGCATTTATAGAAGTTATAATTTCAGCTGAGGCAAATACCCGAATCTTCTCCAGCAATTATTACGATAGCAGCCACATTAGCTACAACAACTCCACATTTATTGGACACTGGGAAGCAGAACATTTTTACTTTATATAACATACAAGCTTTATATAAATGGGATCCCATTTTGAATGGTCATAGAGGAAAGCCAATATCTTCTCCTCAAAAAAAAGTTTAATAGAATTGCAAGGAGGCAGTAACGTGAAGTTGAAGCTTTGCTTGTTTGATTGAGTTCATAGAACAGAATCCCTAGAAGGAGGCCATTCAGCCCATCAAGTCTGCACTGACAACAATCCCACCTAGGTCCTATCTTTATAACCCTATGTAATCCTCCTGACACTAAGGGGCAATGCCACCCAGATCTGTTTCCCGTAACCCCAAGTATTTACCCCTCTAATCACCCTAACCTACCCATCTTGCGACACTAAGGGGCAATTCAGCATGGCCAATCCACCTAACCGGCACACCTTTGGAGTGTTCATCACTCGAAAATTTCAAGTACACCCAATGACTGCCGCAGATCACATAACACACTGGTGGAATGATATGTTCACGTGGTGCCATTTGAAATGTCACTACGCAGACTTATGTCAATTTCCCAGGTTAGACTGGTCTGTGGACCACTGCCTGCACTGCCACACAGACTTTCTCATTGACATTACTGAAGAAATCCAAATAGGTTGTGCAGGTAGTGGTGGTTAGTGCTGTCTTCTCCCTGTAAACCAACATATTCTGTATTTAAGAAGCGCTACACAAACGATCTCCCCCGTAATCCCCCATTCCCTGTCTGTATTAAAGAAAAAAATGGCAGGCTGAGCTAGTTTTTAACTGAAACATATTTTCAAATCTATCAGATGACATATACTTCAACTAGCACCAACTCAAATGAGGCTACAGCGTTCTGTTGCTTATGGATCACTTTTGTCAACTACACACATCTCTAACCCTATTGAATTTCACTTTTCATCACAGTCACTCAATGTTTTTGAGTTGTTACGTGGTAATGAAATAATCCTATAGGAAGAAAGTTTTTTCATTCTAAATGTCACTAAAGTGTCAAAGTCCAAGTCCATTCATAAATATAAGTCAACATAATGTCAAAACTTCCATGCTAAGTCACATGCAGCTTCTCTGTAAAATACTTTTATATACCTGGCAATTCTGTAGTATTGCTTTGCTCACCAATAGTTTGGGATACAGGATGGGAAGCAGGGAATGTGTCATGGGACCAGGTAATGAAGAACTTCTACCCAGGGTAGAAATGTCAATTCCTAGAGGACATATACTTAAGGTAAAAAAAGGACAAGTTTAACGGAGATGTAAGGGGCAAGTTTTTTTTTTATACAGTAAGTGTCTGGAATGCACTGCCACAGGAATTTTTTTTTGCAGGTGATTTGATTTGATTAATTGTCACATGTATTGATGTACAGTGGAAAGTATTGTTCTTGCAGGTATACAGACAAAGCGCATTGTTCAGACAGGACATAGGGGAGAAGGAAAGAAGAGAGTGCAGAATGTAGTATTACAGTCATAGCTAGGGTATAGAGAAAGATCAACTTAATAGAAGGTAGGTCCATTCAAAATCTGAGGGCAGCAGGAAAGAAGTTGTTTTTGAGTCGGTTGGTACATGTTCTCAGACTCATGTATCTTTTTCCCAATGGAAGAAGGTGGAAGAGAGAATGTCTGGCGTGTGTAGGATTATTGATTATGCTGGCTGTTTTTACCAGTTAGTGGGAAATGTCGATGGAGTCAATGGAAGGGAGGCTGGTTTACGTGATGGATTGGGCTATGTTTACAATGTTTTGTAGTTTTATGCAATAGAAACAGATACATTAGCAATGTTTAAGAGTTATTTTGACAGATACATAAATATGATGTGGAGATGCTGGCACTGGACTGGGGTAAACACAGTAAGAAGTCTCACAACACCAGGTTAAAGTCCAACAAGTTTTATTTGGTAGCAAACGCCACTAGCTTTCGGGGCTTTGCCCCAAAAGCTAGTGGCTTTGCCCCAAAAGCTAGTGGCGTTTGTTACCAGATAAGCCTGTTGGATTTTCAGGGCAAAGCTCCAAAAGCTAGTGGTGTTTGCTACCAAATAAATCTGTTGGGCTTTAACCTGGTGTTGTGAGACTTCTTACTGAGATATATGAATAGACAGGGAATAGAGGGATATCAACTGCGTAAAGGCAAAAGATCTTTAATTTAGAAAGGCATCATATATTGGCATAGGCTTGGTGGGCAGAAGGGCCTGTTCCTGTGCTGTACTTTCCTTTCTTCTTTATAATGCGGAAGTTAAAATGCAGAGAAACCTGATTTAAAAGAGGGATGGATGAAATACTGACATAAAAACAGAAAATGCTGGATAAGTTCAGCAGGTCTGGTATCATCTGTGGAGAGAGAAACGGAGTTAATGGGTGGGACTTTCCAGCCGTGCGCACCTCAAGATTGGAAATTCCCACTCGAGGTGAACAGACCTTTAAATCATCTGCAGAATTTTCTGTCCCTCCGTTCTGATTCCTGTGGCAGGCAAGGTCAGAGAATTTCTCTCAATGTTTCACACCCATATGACTCGAGTCATACAGTCTGTAATGTTAACTCTGTTTTTCTCACCACAGATGTTGCCAGACCTGCTGAGATTTTCCAGCATTTTTCATTTTTCTTTCAGATTTCCAGCATATGCAGTGTACCACTTTTATCCAGATGGAATACTGTCAGTTTCCTGTGATTTGACATTTGGAAATGGTAAACTCTGGTGCATCCTTGCGGCTCTAGGTGAAAATGCACACTAGGTTGAGGCTGGAGTGGAAATTAGCAAGATGTTTTGAACAGAGCGTTTTTGCTGTTTAATTACTGTACCTTGCAAACTATGAGCTTACACTGTTTTTCCTGTGCAAGTTACAGCAGATGTAATTGGAAAGCTAATTCATGGTCCGTTGCTTTGTCAATCATGAAATCCTGATGTATTATGCCTCACTTCCTCCCACACAAAATCGGTTGGTCATCTTTAGATCCACAGGAAAATACAAGGCCAGGAAAGACAATTTCAATGTATCTCATTGGTCACAGAATTTTAAAAAAGGATACATGGTTCAATGCCCATTTCACTCAATTGATATTCTTGTGAAATAGCTGTCTAACGTAACATCAGTAAATTTGTCATCCTCCAAGGCAGTCGCTACCAAACACATTCACTTTGATCTACACTAGTTAATTTGTTCATTGAACCATTTACCTAAATTCTAAGTTTCATCAAAGGGCCATCTCTCAATCACAGCTCTTCCATAACCTCAGCCAACAATCTCTTGTTCCTTAATATTCTCTTCCTCCAACTCCAGCCCCATGCCTATCTCCTATCCAGGTCCCTCTTAGGCAATCATGCTCATAGATGTTTAGGTTCCAGAAACTGAAACTTAGAACTTTACATTTTCTTTCCTTTATCTCTCCCCCACCTACTTTGAGAACAATGATTGGATCAAACTTTTAGCCGTTTCTCATCTCCCTTACTGGCTGAACATGTTCCTTAACAATCTTGGATACCTCAAACAGAACCTTTATCTTCCATAATTCCACTTTGGCCCTTACTCTGTGTTATGATGTTTTCCCTGCAATATGGCAAACAATAAAACATACACTACTCCAGAAGGGAACAGAATGCTGCTCCGGCAGGATTTTTTAACTTGATTTGGTTTATTATTGTTGCATGTATTAGTGTATAGTGAAAAGTATTGTTTTTTGCATGCTATACAGACAAAGCATACTGTACATAGAGAAGGAAAGAAGAGAGTGCAGCATGTCATGTTACAGTCACAACAAAGGCACAGACAAAGATCAAGTTAATGCGAGATAAGTCCATTCAAAAGTCTGACGGCAACAGGGAAAAGGCTGTTCTTGAGTCAGTTGATATATGCCTTCAGACTTTAGTATCTTTTTCCCTTTGGAAGAAGGTGGAAGAGAGTGTGTCTGGGGTGCTTGGGGTCCTTAATTATGCTGGCTGCTTTTCTGAGGCAGTGGGAACTGTGGCTGTGTCAATGGATGAGAGGCTGGTTTGCGTGATAGACTGGGCTTTATTCACAACCCTTTGTAGTTTCTTGCGGTCTTGGGCAGAGCAGGAGCCATACCAAGCTGTGGTACAACTGGAAAGAATGCTTTCTATGGCGCATCTGTAAAGTCTAGATAATCTGGATAAGGACCATGTCTTGCGATTAATGTTCTTTCCTCATGCTTTACAACCCAAGATCCTGTCTGCACTTGCATGGATGACTTAAAAATCTATCCACAGATAGACTACGGACTGTGGATCTTTCTCCCGCAATATATCCCGAAAATTAACACCACTTACTGAGCCTATAGTTACTAGCTTTATTCTGCTTAAGTATCTTGTTGAAATTGAATATTATTTTCCATTTCTTAACTCAAAGTCTCAATTTAGCCAAATCTCTCTACAATTGTTCAACTGAAGTGTATCTTGCAAAATCCCTTACACCACCCCATCCCCCATCACTTTGTAAGACCATAAAATCATAAGACATATGAGCAGAAATAGGCCAATCATGGCTGATATTTTTCTCACCCCCTTTCTCCTACCTCTTCCCCATAACCCCTGATCCCCTCATTAATCAAGAACCTACCTATCTCTGTCTGAAAGACATTCAATGACCTCCACATGCCTTCTGTGGCCAAGTGTTCCACAGATACATCACTCTCTAGCTGAAGAAATTCCTCCTCATCTCTGTTTTAAAGGATTGTCCCTTTAGCCTGAGGTTGTGCCCTATGATTCTAGTTTTTCCCACTAGTAGAAACATCATCGCCACGTGCACTTTATCCAGGCCTCGCAGTATCCTGTAAGTTTCAATAAAATCTCCCATTATCTTTCTAAACTCCAGTGAATATAAACCCAGAGTCCTCATACGACAAGCTCTTCTTCCAGGAATCATTCTTGTGAACCTCTTCTGGGCCCTCTCCAAAGCCAGAACATCCTTCCTTAGATCTGAGGCCCAAAACAGCTCACAATACTCCAAATGGGGTCTGACCAGAGCATTGTACAGCCTCAGAAGTATACCCCTGCTCTTGTATTCTAACCCTCTCGACATGAATACTAACATTGCATTTGCCTTCTTAACTGCCGACTGAACCTGCATGTTAATCTCAAGAGAATCTTGAGCAATGACTCCCAAGTCCCTTTGTGTTTCTGATTCCCTACGCATTTCTCCATTTAGGAAATATTCTATACCTCCATTCCTCCTTCCTAAGTGCATAACCTTACACTTTTCCACATTGTATTCCATCTGCCACTTTTGTTCATTTTCCTAACCTGTCCAAGTCTTTCTGCAGCCCCCACCCCCCGCTTTCTCAATACTACCTGTATCATCTGCAAACTTAGCAACACTGCCTTCAGTTCCTTCCTCCAAATCGTTAATGTACATTGTGAAAAGTTGTTGTCCCAGCACTGACCCGAGGCACACCACTAGTCACCAGCTGCCATTCTGAAAAAGACCCCTTTATCCTCACTCTCTGCCTTCTGCCAGTCAGCCAATCCTTCACCCATGCTAAGATCTTACCCATAACACATGGGCACTTAACTTATTTAACACTGGCACCTTGTCAAAGACCTTTTGGAATCTAAATAAATCATGTCCACCGGTTCTCCTTTATCTAACTTCCTTGTTACCTCCTCAAAGAACTCAGATTTGTCACTTATGATTTCCCCTTGACAAAGCCATGCTGTCTCAGTCCTATTTTATCATGCACTTCCAAATACTCTGCGATCTCATCTTTAATGATGGCCTCTAAAATCTTGCCAATGACTAAGTCAGGCTAGCCCGGCCTATAATCTCCTTTCTGCTGCCTCCTTTCTTCTTAAACATTAGCTACTTTCCAGTCCTCTGGGACCCTCCCTGCCTCCAATGATTGCTGAAAGATCACCACCAATTTCCTCAGTTATCTCTTTTAGAACCCTGGGATGTATTCTATCCAGTCTATCCTATCCACGTTCAGACCTTTCAGTTTCCCCAGAACCTCCTCCTTAGTGATGAACACAACACTCACCTGTGCCCACCCCCCCGCCCCCGCGGATTCTCCTGGAGCTCTGGCATCCCATTGGTGTCTTCCACTGTGAAGACTGATGCAAAGTAACTATTCAAGTTCCTTTGCCATTTCTTTGGTTCCTATTATTACCTCTACAGCCTCATTTACCAATGGTCCAATGTCGATTTTTGTCTCTCTCTTATCTTTTAGATATTGAAAAAAACTTTTCCTATCTTCTTTTATATTACTAGCCAATTTACACTCATACTTCATCTTCTCCCCCCTTATTGTATTTTTAGTCGAACTCTGCTCAACTTTAAAGGCTTTCCAACTCATTGGCATCCTATTAATACTCGCCACTTTGTATGCTTTTTCTTTTGCTTTTGTATTATTAGGAAATTCAGAACATTCAGTTTCTAATGCAGAACCTGGTAGCTAGTATTTCAGCACGACGACCCTGCTTAATCACTTCCTGATACAGCTCCATACGTAAGCACTCCTTCTCCTTTGACACAGTTGGTTGCCAATTCACTTCATTAACTGGCCATCGAACCTATGTTTGTGCGTTCTTTCTTTCAAAATGATGGACCAATCTCCTGATGGCAGCCTCCTGTCAAAAAAACTAGCTGAAGCCCAAATAAACAATATCTTTAGAGCTCTCTTGATACATAAGCTCCAAGGCTCTTTGAAGAATTCTAACCAGTTTGCCAAGCATTATTCTCAGTTTATATAGCCATGGTGAGTTGCCATACTTTCCCAGCTGTTTCACACTGCCCTTGTTGGAGAGCATTATTTCAGGCACAACAGGTGTTAGGCTTAGCAGTTTACTTTTTTCCTGATTTTTGATGGTACATGGCATATTAGCTTCTCCTCTATCCCTGAGTAGAACTATCAGTTCCAATGCTTTTCCGAAGATCCTCACCAGAACTCGATTAACTCAGTCAATCGTCTCCTTCTGTATTCATGTAGGTTCCTCACTAAGCCCCAGGATCTGATCGTCTTTCGAATGCCTTCCATATTTCTATCAGAAGAATAGCCGGTGTATCTACATTTTGGGGATTGTAGTACTGATCGTTTATGGTGTCGTCTTCAGTACATCCTGAAGTGTTGTCATCTACTTGCTTGAATCGAAAGAGGGATTGATATGCAGAGGGAAAAATTGTTGGAGAGATCTTAAACACCAATGACCATAAGAGAAAGTTGAATAAATTATAATCAAGAACAAAATTAAGTGATTATGTTAGAAGTCTCATCTTGAGTGCTACATCCTCAGGTTATTCACAACATGGCAGCCAAAAGGATTTTTCTTAAATTAGTGTTTTAATTAGTTCCCTTTTGCCTCCTTGCTGGGTGTTTTATTAGCAGCTGTTTGGTAATTTCGGATTTTTTAACTGGTAGTCTTCATAGCCGATTACCACCTGCTTGTTGCTAGGCTTATCTTTTCAACTGTGGAGAGCTGTTTCAGTTGTGCTTTATGTAATGTGAATGGAAACAAGTTACTTTGAACCATTTTCCCCCTAGCTCAATGCCAAATGGGAAACAAAGGAGGGCATGGATTTGGTTCCTTGAATCAATCATTCATTCACTGATTTGTTCTTTGACTCTTCAGGTCTGGAATGGAATAACATTCTTTTATTTCTGATCCAAATGACATTTCCCATTCCAAATACAAAATGAATCAAGGTATCAACATAACATTCTGGCAGACATGCCCAGTCTACTGATCATCAAAAACAATGCATTAAATAAACAAATACAGATATACCATTCCAACCTCCACAGCATTCTGGTTATAGTAAACAATGAACAACTTGTAGCTCAAAAAAAAACTTTGATTTGTCCAGTTCCCTACATCCTAAAGACATCTCAGAGCACTTCACAACTATGGCAGCATTACATAACATCAACAACATGTAGGAACTTCAACACCACCTTCCAAATTCTCATTCCTTCTTACATAGAAGAACAAGCCATGGGAACACCACCATTACCTATTTCCCTCTGTGATCACCTCCATGACTTGCATGGAGAATCACTGATTGACCTCCCTGTTGAATACAAGCTCCCTGGGGATTGATAATTAACTAACTAAGTGAAGCTTGTATACCAAACCCTATAATAAAGCAGGCCTGAGGGGTCCATTATTCTAGTTGGGGCCTGTTGCGTTCACCACAGCTTTGTGGTTTTTGCTTTATTTTGTGCAATAAAGCACTGTTCCTTTACAGCTGTCTCCTGGAGTTTTTATACCCTCCAAGTCACTCACCAGTTTGACTGTGGAATATATCACTGTTTCTTTATCATGGCTAGATTAAGACCCTGAAACAATCTCTCTAACAGTATGTTGGGGGTACTTAAAAGACCACAGACTGCAGCAGTTCAAGAAAGCAGCTCACAATCACCTGCTCAAGGGGTATCAGCGTTGGGTAATAAATGCTAGCCTTGCTATTGATGAACTCATTTCATGAACAAATAAAAAAATACAATTACTTTTCAAGTGTATTATGTGGGCAACCACAGCAATCTCTACACAGTGACTTATTAAGTATGGGAGACAATCTGCAACGCGCAGGCTGTTTTTTTTTCGTTTGTGGCATAGGGCCTGTTACATCTGTTGAGCCAGGTTGACAGACCTACAGTTAAACATTTCAGTTGAAAAATGGCATCTTGGACATTGCAGCATTCCCCAAGTTCTGCACTGAAGTATTAACTTAGATAACATACTCCAAGTCCTGGAGTTCCTGACAAGTAAAAAAAAAATGAAACAACCAAGCAGACAGTCCTTGCATTGGGATGCTGTCTGAAACCCAGCTGCGTCGCCCCAAATCAAAATAAATTTTCCTCCATCTGTTACGCAGTTTATGAGAGAAGCCAACACAGGCTGAATAGCCTCCCTGTGTGCTGTATTACACTTCAGTAAAAAGTTTCACAACAACAGGTTAAAGTCCAATACTTTTATTTGGAATCACGAGCTTTTGGAGAACTGCTCCTTCATCAGGTGAGTGGCGAGGTAGGTTTACAGGCAAAGACATATTTGCAAGATAATTACAGATTGAAATGCGAGTCTTTACAGGAGTCTTTACCTATTGTTCATCTGTCTGCTTCTCCGCACATGTAACCTTTGTCTCTTCCAAAAGAAAGAAATTAAAAACTATGCCTGCTTCCATAATTTCAGCCAGTAAACCGAACTGACTTGCTTCTTAACCACCACTCAGTGCTGACTGCTCTGTCAATTGTAAAACATCTAATGCAAGTGTGAAATCAAGCAAAATCTAATAGCATTTCAGAGTGAACAAATGTTCTTCAGTGTCTGCTCTCGAGACCAGCACAGTTCACTGCCTTTCCTTTTAAAAATCTATTTGAAAAAAGAAATAAGCTAACTCCAATCCTGTCAAGTGCTTGACCGAGAAGACCAAAAACATGAGAGTTAGTCAACCGTGTGCATGCTGTGCATAGAAGACACTGTCAAAATATTCTTGGGCAGGAAGAAATGGCCAAAGTTTTTGGCAGTAGCTCAAAAACACCAATATAAGAGTTAAGGAGGGAGTTGAAGTGGCAGTCTATTAGCAAGAACTAGATTTACTTAGATCCTTTGGCTTCAGCTGCCTCTCTGATCCATGAGTTTGCCTTGCAACGAAGTATGGCATATGGCTGGCACCTGTGTGCCATGTGGATCAGCATTATTATTGTCACCACAAGGATAAAGCAGTTATGGAAAGTCTCAATATTTGCGCTCTTGTGCAGCATGAGGCACAGTGGTTAGCACTGCTGCCTCACAACACCAGGGACCAGAGTTCAATTTTGAGCTTGGGGGTAGCTGTCTGTGTAGAGTTTGCACATTCTTCCCTTGTCTGCATGGGTTTCCTCTGGGTGCTCTAATCTTCTCCCAAAGTTCAAAGATGTGCAGGTTAGGTTGATTGGCCATGCTAAATTATTCCTTAGTGTTAGGAGTATTAGCAGCATAACTACGTGGGGTTAAAGGGATAGGGCCAAGATGGGATTGTTGCCATGCAGGCTTGATGGACTGAATGGCCTCCTTTTGCACTGTAGGGATTCTATGATTCTGTGAATAGTAGCTGGAAAGTAGCAGATTTCATAATTATGTGTTTACTACATGGTGGCAAAGCATTATTATGTTTAATTGTTACATTTACAAATACTAAATGATATATAAAACAAGGTAGAAAATTACTTTTAATGTTGGAACGTCTGAAAAATAAATAAACTTTGCTGTTACAACTTAGGTCCTTCAAAAAGCTTTTACGTTCCTTCCTATTTTCCATACACAAGTTATCTTCCTGAAAAGAAAATACATAAATAGTTCCATCGGCTAGAATCCTATCTAGAATCATAGACTTCTGACAGTGCAGGAGGACGACATTCGGCCCATTGAGTCTGCACCGACTCTCTGACAGGGCATCTTATTCGGCCTAACTCCCATTCTAATCCCACGACCCGCTCAGTATGAGGGACAGCTCGGTGGCACACTGGTTAGCACAGCTGCCTCACAGACCAGGGACCTGGGTTTGATTCCTGACTTGGGTCTGTGGTGAGCTTGCACGTTCTCTGTGACTGCGTGGGTTTCCTCCGGGTGCTCTGATTTCCTCCCACCGTCCAAAGCTGTGTAGGTTAGGTGAAGAAAATCAGGCACCAGGAGGAAACCCACGCAGAAACTGAAGGATGTGCAAACTCCATGTTGTGATAGTGCCATAAAATCTTCCGAGGATCATAACCTTTAACATTAATCAGAGATCTTTTGATCCGATAAAAATCTGCAGCAACCAACTCTGGCATTGCATACATTTATCAACGGATACAGGCAGTGCAAGTAACATTGGAGAAAAGTAGGATTAACGCAATAGCATAACCAATCATCTCCTCTTACCAGGATTAGCAAACAGTTGGCTCTCCACTGTTTTAGCAATGCACTGGAGTTTGACAGCTTCCAATGAATATTCCACATGCAGGACATCTGGCATGCTGCGCAAGGTGTCTCTTACCAGGTTTGCCACTTCTCGCACATCTATCAGTTTCAGCAGCTCTGAGTACACAGCTGGAAAAGAGCTCAGGAACACAGCCTGGTGAGGACAAAGAAAACGTAATCAACAACTGGAACTGAAAGTTGATACTAATGGTCAATTGGAGTGACGGGAAGAGCAGGAGAAGCAACATTTGCTCGTACACTGTCTCCTCACTTCCCATTGTCCGTAGCTACCAAATACTCCTTCTAGGTAAAACAGTAATCAACTTGGGATTCATTAGGTAGCGCAGCACAATTGTTACTGTATCAGCAACCATTTTTCATTTTGCTCGATTTTCTTCTTTGTTCGTATACCGCATTCACATTTCGTGACATAGGGGGTGGTTACAAAATGGCATCCATGCGCTTTGAAGCACGTGTTTAGCACCCCTCCCAGGACTGGCGTGAACTTTCAACTCTCCAAAGCAGTGACGGACTGTAGGAAGATGGCTGTGCGGACCGCGCCTGAGAGACCAATGCAGATTACCTCATTATCCGCACCATCGTGAAAATTTTTGGGAGCGGGGGTTGGGGAAGGTGGGGGAAGAGAATTCCATCTATTCTGGAGAGACTGAGTGTAGATCAGGTGATTGCTTTGCTGACCCCTTGACCCCTTCCATGCAACCTGCAAGAATGACCTAGAGCTTCTGGATGCCACTTGAATTTCCATCTCACTTTGGTGTCCTCTACCTCCGACACTGCTTCAAGGATGCTCAACAGAGGTTGGCGAAACAGCACTTAGTCTTTTGTCTCTTTACAGCCTTCCAGACTCAACATCAAGTGCAGCTATTTCTGATCATCATTACTGCCCCCGTGTATTGAAGCACAGGGTCTTGAGAATGTTTATGCTGTTATCACTTACGGCTCCTCCAAACTCATCTCTTGTTTTTCACTTGCCCTTGCTGCTCCTTTAATCCAGCAGCATCATCCCTTTCATCATTTATTTCCTCTTGCCTGCCACCGTATCGTAAACCTTCCCCTTTTGCTCTTTGCCTCCATTCTCAGCCTGCCCTGATGAGCATTTCCAGAACGTTCTGTTTCTATTTCAGATCTCCAGCGCCAGCTGTATTTTGGTGAGACAACCTGCATCACAGAATGCTGATAATTTGTAATGGCAGTGTCAACTGATTCATTGCGATCAGCATTCCCTCAAAAATTGAGGATTCATGCACTAGAACAAAGCATAACAGGATGAATTTCCCCAGCCCAGTGATGGCAGGAAAATAGTGAGGAGCTGCGTTGGAAAGACTCCAGCACATGTTCCCACACTGTCAAAATTTCCTTCATGAGTAGGCAGGAACTCAAATTGACTGCCCGCACCACTTGTCCAATAAGGTGAGTGGTGGAGCCATAGGCTCTGTGCTCCAAAGAGGGGGCCACCAACAGAAAAGACCACACTTGTATCCCAAAGGGTGCAACTGCAGAAATTTCCCCTCCACCTCAAGGGGCTTAAAGGCATTGCCTTAAATAATTTTAACTTCAAACATAAGCATCCAATGGACGCCTCCATGTAGAGGCACCCACTGTCTTAGGTGGGGCTGCCAAGGCTTCAGGAATGTCAGCTTACCTACCTCCTCATTCACCATCCCTGAGAGGATGGTGAATGAGGAGGCTGCCAGCAGATGCACCAGTCTGCAGGGGCTCAGGGTCTCACATGTGGGATTGACAGGGGAAGCAATGGCCTCACTAAACCATGAATCCAGAAATTCAGCTAATGTTCTGGGGGCACTGGATTCTTATCCCACCATGGCAAATAATGGAATTTGAATTCAATAAAAAGTATCTGGAATTAAGACTCTATTGATGACCATGAGATCATTGCTGATTGTCGGGAAAACTCATCTGGTTCACTTTAGGGAAGAAAATCTTCCATCCTTACCTGATCTGACCTACGTGCAATGTGGTTGACTCTCAACTGCCCTCGGGCAACAAGGGATGGGCAATAAATGCTGGCCAGCCAGCAACACCCACGTCCCATGAATGCTTAAACAAAGAAATTCAGCACAACTATTCCTTAAACCCGTGGTATTTCTCAAATGTGAGCAACATTAGTTTCAAAATTTACCAACCTTTTCAAATGGTTGATAAATAATGGGAAAAAAGTGTCAATGCGCAAGATGCCACAGTCTAATTAATATACATTTTTATATTGGAATAATATCAAAGTATAAATATTAGAAGTTTCTTCTTTGACTTCTCGCAAATGAAGGCGGCATTCAAGCCTTCACCTGAAGGTGCCTCAAACATTTATATCAAGATTGAATATATCCTCTAGATTTAAAAGGATGCACATCTTGAATTTAGCACCAGAATAACAGATAGGAAGTGATACTGATCTTTTACGATAATGTAAAACAAGAGTTTGTGAATCGACAGCTGTTTTTCACTTTGTTCGATATTCCTCTCCCCTGACTTCAGTGCAAAAGAAATGAGCGACAAGTTTGCCCATTATATCTTCTTGGCATTTCTAGGGCGCTGCGCAATGCTAAGCACTGCTGCCTCACAGCACCAGGGAACCAGATTCAATTCTGGCCTCGGATCACTGTCTGTGTGGAGTTTGTACATTCTCCCCATGTCTGCGTGGGTTTCCTCTGAGTGCTCCAGTTTCCTCACACATTCCAAAAATGTGCGGGTTAGGTGGCTTGGCCATGCTAAATTGGCCCTTTGGTGTCAGGGAGATGTTAAGGGCATTAGTAGGGTAAATATGTGGGGTCACGGGGATGGACCCTGGGTGGAATTGTTATCAGTGCAGACTCGATGGGCCGAATGGCCTCCTTTTGCACCATATTCTATGACTCTAATGACAATTCCCAGCTTGGGTCACTGTGTTTAGTCTGCATGTTCTCCCCGAGTCTGAGAGTTTCTTCTGGCTGCTCCGGTTTCCTCCCATAGTCCGAAAGTCTGGTTAGACGTATTGGTCATGCTAAATTCTCCCGTAGTGTACCCAAACCAGCATTGTATTAATAAAAGTTGTAGATATTCACCTGAGTCTGTGTAATGATGGAAGATCCCTGGCTATCAATGGAGAGGAAGTATCGCACTGACTGGAATAGTTCATAAATGCTACTTCGAAATTCTTCTTCATTCTGCCCACCAGTTGCAAGAGTGTAGAGGCTCCGGGAATGAATTATATATTTAAATATATATTCCTGTGCCTGGAATTGGAATTGGACAATTATTAAATGCATGTTTGTGAAATGGCTGGAGTTACTTGATCTATTGAGTTTGAAAACTATGAAGTAAACAACAAAAAGCACATGGTTCACTCCACAGCAAAAATAGGCTTATGTTATTTTAGTATTACTTTAAAATTTTTCAGTTATTTTATAGAACTCCCTTATTGTGTAGACCGAACATCTTTTTCAAAGTATTCATCATAACGAGTCAATTAGCGCAGTTGGCTAGTCAATTGATTCGTGATGCAGAGTGACACCAACAGCACAAGTTCAATTCCTGTACAGGCTGAGGTTATTCGTAAACATAGAACATAGAACACTACAGCACAAACAGGCCCTTCGGCCCACGAGTTGCGCCGATCACATCAACACCTACCAACCTACAGACCTATCTATAACCCTCAATCTCATTAAACCCCATAAAGGCCCTGTCTTCTCAACCTAGCCTGAGGTGTGGGGATCCTCAGGTTAAAATCACCTCAAAAGGAGAGAGCAGCCTATGGTGACTTTACTTTCTAATCTTGACAGTACTCCATTATTCATATCTTGAATGGTTACATCCAATAAACCAGTGGATAGCCAGTTGTGGTATACCAGCCCTTCAAAAGTGAAAACAGGATTCCTAGAATTAGTGTGTTCTTCAAATTGTCCAGTGGATCTGTTTAAGCTGGACTTGTTATGGATTTAGTCATGATACACAGAAGCTAATCCCAACGCATTGGTAGTGAGCCATGGCTATAACCAACTCAAAATAAATTAGCCCTTAAAGCTTCCCATTCTAGCTTGATACCTGTATCATTAGGTTACTGAAACTCTCAACACAAGGAAATTAAGCTGAATAATTCAATATCAATTTTGGAACATTACTACCAAAGGTTTCTACCCTATTATTTAACCCTCTGCCAGAATTCACTGAAGGAATTGGGCTTGAAATTACTATTGGAAATGCAGGAATAAGAACATCTTTCCCAAATAAATAAAACATTAAAAATATACTTTGAAGACGGCTGCCAATATGACCCTTGCAACATAATTGTGGTCAATACAATCACTAAATTTTTGTTAGCCCAATATAAGTTAGTGATGGTAAGTTACAAATAATATATTAAATTTGTTCTGGATATCGGAAACTCCTTATTTAGTAGTATGCACCAAGTGGTTTCTGAATAGGGATTTCACATTACAAAGCTTCCTGTCACAGATACAGCTCAATATTTTCTCAACTATCAGCACTCCAGATCCCCAGACTGAATAGCTTCCCTCTGAAATCAGTTCACTTTGTCCAATGTCTCCACGATCATAATAACAGAATATTCTTTAATACTAAGTAATGTTCATTCATTGCAGGATGAAATGTCACATTTCAGATCAAATTCAATATTTTATTTACATTGCAATTGCAAGATGAACAAGTTGGGCAATTAGCATTATTCGAAGTTCATAGAGAAGCACTTATGATACTTCAATACTTAAACTGTTAAAAAGTATTATTTTCATCTTGGAGCCATTAAAAACCACAACAGCTCAGTATTCTCTGGTTGTATTAGGAGGATAACCTCGCTTTGATTTCTTGCCTTCCTTCCCATGTCACAAAACCAGTGCTGACAAATCATGAATTAATTGGACATCAAATCAAGTTTTCAACATGTTTGAAGAGTTTACATTTGAGGTTGAATAGAGATTGAAGGAGATTGTCATCGACTTCAGGAAGAGTAAAGGAGAACATACCCCTGTCTACATCAACAGGGACATAGTAGAAATAGTCGAGAGCTTCAGGTTTTTAGGTGTCCAAATCATCAATAAACTGTCCTGATCCCCCCATGCTGACACTATAGTTAAGAAAGCCCACCAATACCTCTACTTTCTCGGAAGACTAAGGAAATTTGGCATGTCAACTACGACTCTCACCAACCCTTACAGATGCACCATAGAAAGCATTCTTTCTAGTTGTATCACAGCTTGGCATGGCTCCTCTCTATCCAAGGCTGCAAGAAACTACAAAGGATTGTGAATGTAGCCCAATCCATCACACAAACCAACCTCTCATCCACTGACTCTGTCTACACTTCCCGTGTCCTCAGCAAAGCAGCCAGCATAATTAAGGACCGAACATATCCCAGACATTCTCTCTTCCACCTTCTTCCATCGAGAAAAACGTTTAAAAGTCTGAGGTCACATACTGTCGACTCAAGACCGGCTTCTTCTCTGTTGCCATCAGACTTTTGAATGGACCATTAAATTGCATTAAGTTGACCTTTCTCTACACCCTAGCTATGACTGTAACACTGCATTCTGCACTCTCTTGTTTCCTTCTCTATGAACAGTATGATTTGTCTGTATAGCGCAAGAAACAATACTTTTCACTGCATGCTAAAAATGTGACAATAATAAATCAAAAAGAATACACACAACTTAATTTTAATTCTATACTAATCATGATAGCCCAGATTTAGCAGTCAGCAGAGAATGAACAGAGCTTGCTGTTCATTATGCTCCCACTTAGACTGTGATTTGCAGTTGTCAGTCATAACTGCATGGCACCTCCACAGGGTATCTGGGACCTGTGTGAACAGGCCAAGCAACAGCAGGGATGAAATCCAAGTCTCCATCCGCAGGGTCAAATGGACTCAGTGAATCACAGTTGATTTTCCACAATGCCAATTTGTATTTTCCATCGACTTTGAAAATATTGCCCAGATTTTTAATTTCAGACCAAAGGAATCAAAAAGCGTTTGAACTATCATTCGGTGAATCTTAGTGGAATGAAAATTGGGCAGAGTGAAGGATCATTTCATAAGTTCATAAGATATAGGAGCAGAATTAGATCATTCAGCCCATTGAATCCGCTCTGCCATTCGATCACGGTTGCTATGTTCCTCATCCCCATTTTCCTACTTTCTCCCCATAACCTTTCAGCCCATTACCAATTAAAAATCTTTCTAACTTCTCCTTAAATTTACTCAGTGTCCCAGCATCCACTGCACTTTGGGGCAGTGAATTCCACAGATTCACCATGCTTTGGGAGAAGAAGTTTCTCCTCAACTCTGTTTTAAGTTTGCAACCCCTTATCCTAAGACGATGATAACCGCTCTCCTTAGAATGCCCCACCAGCGAAAGCATTCACTCCGTGTCTACTTTACCCATACCTTTTATCATCTTGAATACCTCAATTTGATCTCCCTTCATTCTTCTAAACTCCAGACAGTGTAGGCCTAAACTGTTCAATCTCCCTTTATATGACAAACTCCTCATCTCTGGAATCAATCTAGTGAACCTCCTCTGAACTGCCTCCAATGCCACTACATCTTTCCTCAAATACGGGGACCAAAACTGTGCAGGTTTGTTATAAGCATGTTTTGTGCTGCTGGCTTAGACCACGTTAACCTTCACTCTATCTCTTCAAATGAACTAAGAATCCTTACTGACATATGCAGTTGAAACCGGGAAATGTAAGTTTGAATATTTAATCTAAAACAGAACCTTGTACAGAAAGCAAGAGAGAGGGAAGGAAAGATGGGTTTAAAAGATGAAAGACACAGAGAAAACTATAAACAATTACATATATCTCCAACAGCAAATTTCTGATGTTTGCATTTTAAATTATGGAATGGAAGTTGCTTCCAATTTATGTTTAGTAATAGTGAGTATCAATAGCCTCACACTTCCTATAACTTAAAAATCTGGACCCTTGAGTTTTATGAGTTTTGCACAAGTCTCCTGAAGCACTATAGTGATTATCTCACTGTAGATGCAGCAACTATTCACTCATGCATTATTTATGAAATGAAGTATGTCCCCAAGTTTCAATATTGTAGTAAAATAGAAGGTTGAACTCTAGCTGTAAAGTCTTTAATATCCCCATTAAAAAAAAATTTATTGGTGAACACAACAAATGCTTACCCTCAGCACATCCTGAATATGCTCCTGTCGCTCTGCTTCTATTGACCGATCAATGTACCTTTTCAGCACTTTTATAAGGTCTCTGAGACAAGAAAAAGACAGTAAATGCTTTGAAAAAAAAAATTTTCTCCTCATTCTCCATGTTAATAAGACAGATAGGCCAGTCACTGTTCCCTTAAGATCTCTACAATGCAGGAAGAGGCTATATGGCCTATCGAGTCTGCACCAACTCTCCAAAACAGCACCTTACACAGGCCCAACACTGCACCCTATCCCTCTAACCATGCACATTTACTATGGCTAATCTACCTAACCTGCACATTTTTGGACAGTATGGGACAATTCAGCATCACCAATCCACAAATTTGCACACCTTTGGACGGTGGGGGGAAACCAGAGTACCCGGAAAAAACTCCACACAGTCACCCAAGGCCGAAATTGAACCCAGGTCCCTGGTGCCGTGAGACAGCAGTGCTAAACACTGTGCTATTTCTGATGTTTGCGCTTAAATTATGGAATGGAAGTTGCTTCCAATTTATACTTAGTAATAGTGGGCATCAATAGCCTCATTCTTATAATGACTTAAAAATCTGGACTCTTGGGTTTTGAACAAGTCTCCTGAACCACAGAGATTATCTCACGGGTACATACTGCAACTATTTAATCACGCATTATTTATGAAGTGAAGTATGTCCCCAAGGTTCAATATTATAATAAAATAAAAGGTTGAAATCTCCATTCATAATGTATTGAAACCAATTGCTATGATGCTTGCAAGAACAGCCTGCGGTAACATCTTCTCCAATTATCTTGATTTTTACTTAGAAAAGTTTGGTCTCAATTTGAGGCCTGTAATATGTAGGAATTATGGATCTAAATTAACATTCACTACTGTACAGAGCTGGGATGTCTTCTAACATTCTAGCTATATATATTGAAACATTTTCATTCACTCATAATACATCTGAACTCGGAAAGCTGTAATATTTCTTGAACCAACACTTTTTAAACACAGCCGTAATGAACTATGAGTTTGTCGTCAGTTTTGTCGATATCAGAATAATTTTGCTGAAACGTCTATGACTTTGATTGTGAACTGGCTAGAAGGGATTATTGAAGCAGCACTGTGATATAGTTAAGCCAACAATAATGTCAGTACCTGTAAGCCAACGCTCCTGCAAAATGACTCTCTATGTAGGTATCCATGACTGGCTTAAAATGCTGAAATTTGATGTCCTGCAGCAAATTGATTATGTGAACCTGCAATATATAATTGTATTTGAAACAAAAATGTTCTTACAAATACAGTGCACTGGGATATACCTCATGTCATTAGAAATTTGTTTGGAATATTTGGTATCTGCAAATTAAAATGAAAAGTTAAATTATTCAGAGGATGATGTAATCAGTGAGGAAGTACACTGACTTCAGTGAATGGATGTTGAACTAGCTGAAAGTGCAACAAAAAATGTCTTAACAGGTAAAAGGGAGGTACAATAAAATGTAATTCCATATACCACAGGCAATTTAGTTTCTGATTACATTAAATCCTCCAAAACAGACAAATGGCAATGATCTTACGTGCCGTTCATGCCACGCTCCCACTGCAGCAAGGTCAGAGAATTTGGCGGCCAGCCAAATCCCCCTTCACTGTGGCGGGATGGGAAATTCCCACCGGCATGAAAGGTGATAAGATTCCAGCCAAAGAGAATTGGAAGTTATCTTTAAAAATTGAAAGCAAATCGCTTTCAAATTAGATTCCAGTTTAAAACACAGGAGTGTCATTCATTATAAGAGCATGAATGTGGATTACTCAGATCACTGCTGTCTATCACCCTAGGTAGTTGTTCCAAAGTGACATAGCAAAGATACTCACCAATGAATCAAAAACCTTCAATCCATATTTCTGTGGATTTTCATCCAAAATTCCAAATAATGCATCCAATGTGTCTTGCAGAAACTACAAAAGGAATTCAAGTGAGAGTTTCGAATCACTGATCTTCCCAGCAAACCAAAGACCATTTTACACAACATGCTGTGGATGTATCAAGTTACGCAAAGCTTTCTACCTTAACTATTTCTGCACCATCTATATCTTTGAATTTTGAAAGGATGTCACTTATTCTTTCTGGGTGGGCTCTCCATTTCAGAAAATCTAGTAAATCTCCTAAAAAGTAGATTGTGGAAAAGGTAAATGAATGTTTTAAAAATTGAACAGTGAAACAACATTACTATACATGTCTGAAATAACTGTACAACTACAACAGTCGAAACCAGAAGCGTGTGCAAGAAAACTCAGCGTCGTGTTGCTTATATACAGACAAAACATAAAAACGTAGGAACAGAAGTAGATAAATTCAGCCCTTCCAGCCTGCTCCGTCATTCTACCAGATCATGGCTGATCTCTCCCTGGTCTGAAATCCACTTCCCCACCTGTTCCCCATTTCTCCTATTTTTTTTTTAATTAGAAAAGTATCTATCTCTTTCTTGAAACCATTCAATGATTCAGTCGCCACTGCCTAGTGGGACAGCAGGTTCCACAAATTCCCCACCCTCTAACAGAAATAATTCCACCACATTTCCGTTTTAAACCTACCACCTCTCAACCTGTACCTGTAACCTTCCTGTTCTGGATTGCCCCATAAGAGGAAACATTTGGTCCACATTTACTTTATCGATCCTTCTTAAAATGTTATACATCTCAATTAGATCCCCTCTCAACCTTCTAAACACCAGCGAGAATAAGCCCCAAACTGCTTAATCTCTTCTCATTTGTCAACCCTTTCACCGGATTGATTCCGGGGGTGAATCTCCTCTGAGCTGCCTCTACTGCCACCACATCCTTCCTCAAATAAGGAGACCAAAACTGGACACAATACTCCAACATCCTACACAAAGAGCTTTTCTACACACTAAGTAAAACAAAGTGCTGGATATACCCAGTTCAGGCAGTCGCTGTGAAAGGGGAAAGATGAAACTAACTTTATGCATCTTATGAACTATAGCAGAGTTAGGTTGCTGACATTGAATACTCACTATACAAACCCAACTTGTGCTGCAACAACAGGCTTTGCTTGTTTTCAAAAATTCAGCTTGCATTGTTCAAAGTAAATCAGATTAGAATAGGGAATAAAACTATGTACAGGATTTTACTGTTGGCCTCAGGACCCTGAATGTTAGGATCAAATCAAGATCCCAATTCCGCACTTGCCAGGAGCCAGAGTGGTGAAGCGATATTTCTTCATTGCTGCCTTCGAGCTCACTGCCCAAAGAAAGGCGGGTGAGATTTCGATGTTACTGTCTCAATCAGAGGACCCTGAAAGCCTCTGCACTCCACAGGGGCTTCTAACTGGAGGCTCCTTCAGAGAGGTCAGTATAAATTAAAAGTACACTATGGCCAAGGGTCGAAGAGCATGAGGAATGGAGTGGAAAGCCTCCAAGTGTTTAGATACACTGGGGTGAACTTGCCTTCATGCAACCCCTTTCAAATGTCATGGAGCCACCAGCTGCAAAAAACTGGCGGACTCCACGCAGACAGATTTTGGAGATAGTGACCTCAATAATTCAGTTAGATTTAGGATAGTTATGGAAAAGGATAAAGATGGGCCCAGTATAAAACAGAAGACATGGGTACATTCCTCAATGAATATTTTGTGTTGATCTTCACATAGGAATTGAACAACATGGGTGTAGACATCAGGGTGGAAATCTGTGAAATATTACAAGAAATTAACATAAAGAGAAAAGGTACTAACAGGTCTAGCAACCTTAAAAAAGGGATTAAATCAACTCAGGTGAGATATGCCCTAGGCTGTTGAGGGAGACAAGGGAGGAGATATCAGGGGCACTTAAAGTAATTTTCAATTTTCATTTTCCTTTCTGTCCATAGGTGAGGTGCAGAGGACTGCTAACATTGTCCTATTATTAAAAAAAGAGAGGACGGGATAGGCCAGGAAACTATAGGTCAATTTTGTAACTTCTGGGGTGGGGGGGGGGCGGCGGCGGTGGAGAAGAGAGTTGGTGGTGGGAAGATGAGATACATCTACACTTGGATAGATGCAGATTAATTGGGGATAGTCAGCATAGATTTGTTAGGCGAAGGTCATATTTAACAGATTGAATCAAATTTTTTGAGGTGGTAATCAGAATGTTGATGAGGGTAATGCATTTGATGTGGTCTATGTGGACTTCGGCAAGGCTTTTGATAAGGTCTCTCATGGCACGCTGGTCAAGAAAGTAAGGGCCCATGGGATCCAAGGCAAAGTGGTACATTGGGACCAAAATTGGCTGAGAAGTAGGAAGCAGAGGGTGATGGTAGAGGGATGCTTCTGTGGCTGGAAGTCTGTTTCCAGTGGGATTCCACGCAGCTCAGTGCTGGGGCCCCTGATATTGGTAGTATGCATTAATGTTTGGACTTAAATGTAGAAGGAATGATCAAAAAGTTTGTGAATGACATGAAAATTGGTAGGGTGGTAAATAGCGAGGAGGATAGTCTTAAGTTGCAGGAGGATATCAATGGACTGGTCAGATGGGTAGAGCAGTGGCAAATGGGGAGTCCAACCCAGAAAAATGTGAGGAAATGCAGTTGGGGAGGGCTAACAAGGCAAGGATTACATTATGAATGGTAGGATCCTGGAAGGTACTGAAGATCAAAGGGATCTTGGAGTGCATATCCACAGATCACTGAAGGTGGCAGGACAATAGATAAAATGGTTAAAAAGGCATGTGGGATACATAGATTTACAAATGCAGGGAGGTCATGCTGGAACTGTATAAAAAGCTGGTGGGGCCACAACTGGAATACTGTGCGCAGTTCCAGTCACTGTATTATAGTAAGGATGTAATTGCACTAGAGAGGACACAGAGGAGATTTACCAGGAAATTGCCTGGGCTGGTGATGGGTCTGAGCTGTGAGGAAAGATTAGATAGGCTGGGTCTGTTTTCCTTAGAGCAGCGAAGGTTGAAAATGGACTGATAGAAATGCATGAAAGGCAGAGATAGGGTGGATAGGAGAGTACTTTCCCCATTAGTAGAGGGGTGAATAACCAGGGGGCATAGATTTAAAGTAAGAGGCAAAAAGCTAACAAGGGAATTGAGGACAAACCTTTTGACCCAGAGGGTGGTGGGAGTCTGGAACTCACTGCCTGAAAGGGGGGTTGAGTTAGAAACGCTCATTTAGGAAGTATTTAGATATTCACTTGGGCTGTCAGAACCTCCAGGGATATGGGCCAAGTGCTGGAAAATGGGATTAGTGTAGTCAGATCTTTGTTGGCCAGCATGGATACTATGGGCTGAATGGCCTCTTTATGCGCTGTAAGTGTCTATGGCAGATGCTGATACACTGGTTGGTCCTCTAACAGGGGCCCTTATTATTTTGGCTGTTAGTTTCCATTCAGTGAACGGCCAATCAACAGCTAGTCCCTCTGCTGGGGAACATTCCCAGTGGCAAAAATGCATCTCCTGCCCCCCCTGCTGATGAAAGCATCAGCAAACACCCTCAACTTCTGATGTTATGATGTACTGTATGAAGCATTACATGCTATACTAACCAATAGAACTTAAGGCACCATTGTGGTTGGAGCTATTCAACACCAGTTAGGACAAGGCAGCCCACCTAGTCCACACCTCTTTCACTGGGCTCAATATTAACACACACTATCATTGTAGCTATGGTACATGCTATCTACAGCTTGCACTGTATAATCTTATCTGGAGTATTTTGACAGCACTACCCACCCCCGAGACCTCTACCAACAAGGACAACAGTAGCAGTGTCATAGAATAAAAACATTAGTTCCAAGTTCCTCTCCAAACCACGCCATCCTGCCACGGGCATATATCACTGTCCCTTCATCATCGCTGTAGTAATGTCCAACAGTTCCCTATTTATGACCATTGTAGGAACACCATCACCACTAGGATTTCATTGGTTCAACTAAGGTACCCTACCGCCATCTTCTCAGGGCAGCAAGGGAGTGGGCATTAAACGTAACCTTTTCAGATCCACTACAAACAAACAAAACAATAACACAATGTCTGGGAATACACCATACAGAGCATTACAGTCTTTCATAGTACTTAAAAACAGAAGGGCTTCTATTATTTTTCCACAGTGTATTTTACAATAAATGACTGAGTCATTTTAGTTTGCCAAGTACTAATGTTGAACAATCTAAAAAGGCAGGTAAACCTGATAACTTGGATCTGTTCGAATGTTTAAACATCCTGTTAACAATGAAAACATGTTCAATTCCACAATACCCAAGTTCTAGATTCCTCCTCATCAGCATTATCTCTCTTTCCAACGTGACACTGAGCTCTGAAGACTGCCAAGTACATTCACTCCATTTCTTTACCATTCTGAGTGAGCTTAGTAGAGCACAGAAAAGATGAGATCCAAAACGTCTCCTTGGAAGCTTTGATCGGTTGGCTGTTGCCATGGAGATTCCCTTTACAATACTGGAGTTTGAGGTAGGAAGAAGGGTCCTGAAAGTTGGTGTTTTCTTCACACTGAAAAATGGAAATTTGCAATTTTTATCAGCCTTTGCCAAGTCATAATGTTTTAATAACAAACATTATCACTGCACTGTTGTCAAACTGCCATAGCCACGCAGACTGTGTATCTGCAACATGTTTGTACGTAGCTAACAGTAATGTAGGTTTTTTTTGAGACTGATTAAATGGATGGGTTGGGAACCAGATAACCCGAGTGTGGGAAGTTTTCAGTAAGGTAGCATTGCCCATTTTGCAATCATATTCTTGGCCACAGGTCAATGCCACTGATACTGGAACACAGAAGCCAAAATGTCTAGGCCACAATCCTGACAGTTATGCTGGGATTGTGCCTGATGACACTCCCCAGCACTGAGCCTAATAACGATGAAAGTCAGTGGCACACCATTTGCGTGGAGCTGGTGGGTGCCCACGCTATTACATGTGCATTTCCAGAGCTTACCTGTCCCTGATGCTGATAAAATTGAGCTCTGCCTACCCATTTATTAGTGAAGGAAGTTGCCAGACAGTTGGTCACTCCTTTTAAAAGGTGACTTGGTTTGCCTCTCAATGACAAATACTTTGCCAAATATAAAACACTTGCTCAAATATTCTGTCCAGCAAGGACAAACTCACCTTCCTCAATCTTTTCTCAGTGAAGGAACCAGAGCAGCATCCTGCTCATTTTATGAGGCTCCATTACAGGCAATAAAAACGTCCCTATGGGTTCAATGCATGCAGTGTTCTACATTGCGACAAACCAGTGCCTTTTATAGTAATATCACCTTCTTTTCCTGTCCTTGTACTAGTGCAACCCAAAATCACATTGTCTGTTTACTGCCATGTGGAAATACATGATGTGGAGATGCTGGTGTTGGGCTGGGGCAAACACAGTAAGAAGTTTCACAACACCAGGTTAAAGTCCAACAGGTTTATTTGGTAGTAAACGCCACTAGCTTTGGGGATTTGCCCCATCGTCAGGTGAGAAATATACACAGAGCAACTATGTACACAATTAGCAAGATCTCAACTAACAGTGATTTTACTTCTCAATTCAGCGGCCAAGATATACTCCAAAATTCTTACATTGATCCATCTATTTTGATTTATCATCATTTCCATTGTGTGCTGAATGCAACAGAACCTTAGCACCAAGGTGCATGGAACCACTTAATGACGGTTCAGCAGTGACTGGTCCACAGCACTGTCCATTCAGAAGTACTCTGATTACAATTTCACTCTGGTTACAATTAGAGCCCTTACTGATTCAATTATACTCAAAGTGCAATTACCTTGTGGACTATCAGTTCATGAATACCATCTGGCAATGTTCTCCCATCTTCTTGCATCAGGGGAACGAAGGAGAACCCAAAAAGCTTTTTTTCACCTTTTTCCTTGGCTAGGAACAAAATATGAATTAATAGAATCATAGAATACCTACAGTGCAGAAAGATGCCACTTGGCCCATTGAGTCTGCACTGACTCTCCAAAACCAGGTCCTCCCCTCCACCCTATTCCTATAACCCTACGCATTTACCATGGCTACTCCAGCTAACTCAGACATCTTGGAACACCAAGTGCCAATTTAGCATAGCTAATCCATCTAACCTGCACATCTTTGGACTGAGTGGGGAAACCAGCGCACCCGGAGGAAACCCAGGCAGACGTGGGGAGAACATGCAAACTCCACACAGACAGTCACCTAAGGTTAAAATTGAGCTGAAGTTCCTGGCGCTGTGAGGCAGCAGTGCTAACTACTATTCTATCATGTCACCCTAACAGTTATTGTGAAGATCTGCCACCTAAAAGCTGCATACTTGGCATAAAAACAAAACTAGAATTAGAAAAGTCTCAAATTTTAGGTATGTTCAGAAAATGGTTACAAAAAAAGGAAAAAACTTCAACATCTTACTGTTCCAAGAGGCCTTAGGTTCAGAAATTGTGCTTTAGAAAATTCCAGTGTTCTTTCCCCTTGAGATTGGTACTAGTGTTTAAAGTGCTATCTAGCCCCTGATCTTATTCCCCAGGGTTTAGATATAGTTTTCCTCTCTGAATGAGATGGTGTCTTAGGGTTTTGTGTTGATGGCCTCAATTATATGAAAGGCACCCACAGGAGTGGGGGTGGTGGAAATTTTATCAAACTTTCTTGGTGTTGGATTAAGGGTAACAGCAGTTGCCACAAATGCAGAGTAAAAACTGGAACCATTCTTCATTCAGGAAGTTAATTCCTGCCAAAACACGATGGCAACTAAACTACTATTTGCTTCCTGAATTAACCGTGCAAGAATTATTCTCTTCAATGTAATGCTTTTTCATGTGAAAAAGAAAGTCCCTCATTTTACACACTTACATTGTGATGTCCAGTGCATCCACAGCAGAAACTATTTCCAATTTAGTAACTTAATGTGCAGTGTGGGGGTCAAGCCATGGGAAGAGTCAACATGGAATGGGTTTGATTTGACTTATTATTGTCATATGTATTATTATAGTGAAAAATATTGTTTCTTGCATGTTATACTGTCAAAGCATCCCGTTAGTAGAGAAGGAAAGGGAAGGGCACAAAATGTAGTGTCACAGTCAAAGCTCGGGTGTAGAGAAAAATCAACCTGATGCGAGGTAGGTCCATGCAGAAATCTGATGGCAACAAGGAAGGAGCTGTTCTTGAGTCGTTTGGTATAGTTTCACCCACAGTGTCATGTAAAGGGGCACATGACCCAGGTCTAGAGGGCAGTCTTGGACTGGACGGAGTTGTGAGCAGATGTTGCACAGAGGCAGCTCCTAGTTTAGACCTTAAGCTCTATATATTTCTATCATTATTAGTCGTTAATAAACGCTTACTGTTCAACTATACAAGACTCAGAACCTTCTTGTGAGATCTAGAGAACTACACACAACATTTTACAACATAGTGACAGTTTTTGGAACAACCCAGAGCTCTCAATGGACATTGATGAGGGGATTTAAAACTGGAAAATTAAAAGAGGCGCATTTTGACCTGCAGAAAAGCACCATAGGAGCTTGGTAGAGAGAAACTCCAAAGCTGAATCAGAAACAGCAGGTAGAAATAAAACTCCACACTGTAGCATAAGACTCTGCTGAATCCCAAAAAAGCCCAACTTCAGAGAGCGTAGAGTCAGAGAACCTCGCAGATCAAGTTGCAAAGCTTAAGTTCTCGACCAAAATAAGTTTTAAAAAAGTTTTAAAGTCAGCAGCAATCAGAATTGTCATTTTAAACGCATTGCATACTGCACAAGTGTCGAGTCACTACCTGATCTTCAGAGTGACAGCTGAGTTTGCTCCGAACAGGGAACAAAAAATTAAATAAAGTAACAAATAATTAGAAGTTAAAAGACTCAGAAAAAGCTGGGAATCAATGGTTTCATGACTCAAAAATGCTTAGATTAGGTAGCAAAGACTCAAGAGACACTGATGAAAGTTTTAAAACACAGAAATCACGTCCATCATAGCTGTAGAAGCTCATCGAAATTGACAAAACCTCACTGTGGAGCTCCTTATGGCAGTGCCACCTCAGATTTCCTAACAGCCTTTAAAGCTGTATTCACTTTTAATTTTAAATGACCATGGATCAGAAATCGACTTTAGGCAAGGAGTCTGGACTGACCCAAGGCTCAGGCCAGTCGAAAAAATGGAAACTTAACAGAACGAGATTCATTAGATACATGATCACCTTCCATCTTTGTGTCTAGATCAGAAGCAAAGAGGCTAACACGCTACTTCATTCAGTAGATCCAACGCCAATGATAGAACAGCTCAACAAGGAATCAATGAATCCTCAGCACAATTTGAAATCAAAATCATTTGATTCGTTTTATTCTGGGCAGTAACATGATCTTTAAAAAGAGCAAAGTTTAAGAAACACGTCCCTCAGCCAAGAGAACCTGTTGATTCCTTCAGTAATGAGCTGGACAGTATAGCTGAAGGCTGTGATTACAGTGGCCTGAAATCAGAGCTAATCAGAGACAGAATTGTTGTCAGTGCGGCAGATGATGCACCCTCAGACATGCTTAAAGCCAAAGAACATTTGACCTTTGAAAAGCCCACTTGGATTATCAAACAATCCTCAATCCATTGACAGCACAGATCATTCTCAAAGGAATGAGAGCAATCCATGATACAGAGTAATTCCCAAGTAAATTCTCCAAGCCCTCTACTCAGTTCCTAGGACACTGTCAGTAACAAAGGCATCATGGCAGACCCACAGAAAACAAAAGCTATCACTGAGTTTGGAAACCCATCCTCAATTCTGGAGCTCCAGGCATTCCTGGGTATGATAAACCAACATTTTTACCAAATCTGAAACAGAACCCATGAGGCACCTTTTCCTGAAAGATCGGGAATGGTGCTGGGGCATACGCCAGGAGCAAAGTATTTGGTTGCATAAAAGCCACGTGGTTCTCAACCAACATGAATCCCTGCCCAAAACCAATTAGTGGATCTTTTGTTTACAGGCCATGGAGCAATCTTAATTTCAGGAGCAAATGGATGGATATGGCCGGCTAGTACATTACACATCCAGAGGATTGACACACAGACAAAGTAAGCCGTGATCGAAAGAAAACTCTTACAGTCACATGGCTTTGCAAAAAGTTTTCAGGCTATGTTATTGGCCTGAATGTCACCGTTGAAACAAACCATAAGCCACTGGTCTCACTGCTGAATCAGAAGGAGCTGGCAAAAATGTTCTCCCAGAATCCAGGGATTCCATCTGCACCTCATGAGGTTCATGTACGACACGGTGTACTTTCAGGACCAAAAAAAACCAAACAACGATGGCACACCTCCCAGGGCCACAGTGAATTTTCAAACAAAACACGATATTAATCTGATTGAGGAGCTGGAATCATATTCCCAAACCAGTGAGACTCCCACAGAAAAATTCCAGCAAATCCGCCAGGGATAAAGGCAAGGTGAGGAATGTGCGCACATCTGCCAACAAGGATAGCCACAGCAGAGACCGAGTGGTAGCACCATGAAGCCTTGGCTCGAACAGCAAAAACTCTTCACCGAATACAAAGGGCTGCTGGCCATTCTGACTGGAGATCCATCAGAACAAATCACAGGAACACTTGGGCAATACCAAAGGCAGAGCACAAGCCCAATCTGTAGGGCAGTGGCCAAGCTTTTTAAGGGCAGTTGAGGACATGATAGCAAACAGCTAAGTGTGTGTGCTATACAAGCAAGGTCAACAGGAACCACACAGTCACACACAGTTCCCATCCAGGCTGTGGGTGTGGTGGGCACTGATTTATTCACTTACACTGGCAGATCCTTCCTCACTGTGGCAGATTACTACTTCTGATGAAGCAATTGTTCACAAACATCGCAGGGGCATGATCTTTAAAAAGAGCAAAGTTTAAGAAACATGTCCCTCAGCCAAGAGAACGTGTTGATTCCTTCAGTACTGGTGGCAGCATTGAAGGAGATGCTCACATGCCATTCCAGACCCAGATGATGTTGGATAGAGGTGCACAATTTGCAAATGAATACTTCACCCAATTTACCACTTTTGGCTTCCAGCATTGCGCCTGTTCTCCAGGATACCCACAATCCAAAGGTGAGGCTGAAAGAAGGATCCGCACCATATAAGCTCTGCTGAAGTAAAACCAACTTACACCTGTTAACCTACAGGTTCACCCAACTACAGTGCGGCTTAGCCCAATCTGAACTCCCGATGATCAGTAAACTCCCTACAAAGCTCCCAATCCTGCCAAAGAAACACTAATACAAAGGTTGGCTGCCAAAAATAACCAAAATATCTAGAACACACGACAGTAATCTGACAGGCAGGAGCAGGCTTCTGCTTACAACAGAAGGTAAACCAGGCAGCTGTCACATTTACACAAGGACGGTAAAGCCTGAATATAAGGACTACGATACAGGAGGTTTTTATTTGCCCAGAGAGGTGATGGAGAGCGATGGTTATACCTTGTCAGTAATCCAAGAAAAAAGTACAGTCAGGAGGGAGCCTCCTCATCTCTCGAGGTGACCCTTCCACACTGGAGAGAAATTGAAAATGGTGACCAAATGCCAGAATTGCCAGTCCACATTGAAAACAATCTCCTATTCATCAAGATTTACCCAGTACCAGAGTCTACCATTCTTCCAACTGTTGTGAAGTCAACATCTGGAAGAACTACAAAGCTACTTGACTGCCTATAGCTGTAAACACAGACTTCTTGGGGGGTGGGGGGGGTGGTGTGGTGGTAAGGGATAGTTGAAATACTACAAGTATGTTTGGGTTGACAGGATTCCATTGTAAATATGTTCGATAAAGATTTGAAGGAGGTTCTAAGGAATGTGGAGGAACAGAGAGATCTTGGGGTTCATATCGACAGAACTCTGAAGGTTGCCACTCAAGTGGATAGAGCTGGGAAGAAGGCTTATAGTGTGTTAGCGTTTATGAAGAGGGGGTTTAAGTTTAAGAGCCGTGGGGTTATGTTGCAACTATATCGGACGTTGGTGAGACCACGTTTGGAATATTGTGTTCAGTTCTGGTCATCTGACTGTAAGAAGGATGTGGAAGCGTTGGAGAGAGTGCAGAGGAGATTTACCAGGATGCTGCCTGGTTTAGAGGGTGGGAGGAAAGGTTGAGGGAGCTGGGGTTTTTATCTTTAGAGTGGAGGACGACTTAATAGAGGTTTATAAGATGATGAGAGTGATTGATACAGTGGACGTGCAGAGACTATTTCCTCGGGTGGATGTAGCTGTTACTAGGGGGCATAACTATAAGGTTCATGGTGGGAGATATAGGAGGGATGTCCAAGGTAGATTCTTCATTCAGAGAGTGGTTGGGGTGTGGAATAGACTGCCTGCTGTGATAGTGGAGTTGGACACTTTAGGACGGAGTTTAGAACGGAGTTGAGGAGGAACTTCTTCACTCAAAGGGTGGTGAATCTCTGGAATTCTCTGCCTGTTGAAGAGGTGGAGGCTACCTCGCTAAATATATTTAAGTCATGGGTAGATAGGTTTTTGACAGACAAGGGAATTAAGGGTTATGGGGAGAAAGCGGGGAAGTGGAACTGATCCACTTCAGATCAGCCATGATCTTATTGAATGGCGGGGCAGGCTCAAAGGGCTAGATGGCCTACTCCTGCTCCTATTTCTTATGTTCTTATGTGGAACTTTCAAGCGGTTATTGGATAGGCACATGGAGCACTCCAGAATTATAGGGAGGGATGGCTTGACCTTGGGAATGGACATCGCTCGGCACAACATTGAGGGCTGAAGGGCCTGTATTGTGCTGTAATGTTCTATGTTTCAATGAGGTGTCGTTAAAAGGTCTGGCATAGCAAGGGTTAACCTGGGACTGGGATTGCCCACATAATGATGTAAAGGAACACATGACCCGAGTCTAGAGGGCAGTCTTGGACTGGACAGAGATCTGCGTAAAGACAGCGTGGAAACAGCTCCTCACTTAGACCTTATACTCTGTGTGGTGTATGTATTTAAAAATAAAATATGTTATTAGTTATTAATTACTAGTTGTTAATAAACACTTACTGTTGAAATACATGAGACTCAGAACCCTTTGGTCAGACCTACCAAACCACATACAACACCTTACAACAAAACGCACTAATGATCTATTTTTTTTTATATATATATGAAGATATAAATAAACTGTCAACCATTTTGTTTCCACTTGGCAGGGAGAGGAACATCACCTATTTGTGATCGAAGCTGTTGCCAGCTGCACGATTCACTTAAAGCTCTAGTTTTCTTTATGAAATCAGCACACTCGAGATCATAGGATGCAGCTCTAATTTAAATTCGGAGAGTTCAAAAAAAAATGAGGTATTCTTGAAATAGATTTTGAATTTCTCTCCTCAGTGCCAAGCAGATTGCTCCTCCTCCCAAAAACACTATGTAAATGAGATGTGGAATCAGCACCACACACACACACACACACACATGGATTCAATGTAGTCATTACTTAATTCAAAAGAAAGGCCATGGCAATGCAGGCAGGGAAAGAGTTGCACATAGATTTAGCATCTAAAAAAAGCTTCATGTTTTTGCCTATAATTCGCGAGCAGTGGTCATTTAGCCTTCACCGGCCTTAATGTCGAGGAGATTTCTAGGAAGGCACATAAGCAAAGTGACCTTTTGTCTGCAGCTTTTCATTTTAAAGAAATGGGCCTATCTGAAAACAATTTAGATTGTTAAATCTTATTTGCTTTTGAGAATTAACCCAAAATAAGCCTATTGGCCCATCATGTTTGCATTTCAGAGCTTGCTATCCGTGCAAGCATTTTTCTACATTTATTCATTTAGGTGTTAAAGAACAAAGAAAATTACAGCACGGGAACGGGCCCTTCGGCCCTCTAAACCTGCACCGACTATGCTGCCTGACTGAATTAAAACTCCCTACCCTTCTGGGGACCATATCCTCCTATTCTCATCCTATTCATGTATTTGTCAAGATGCCCCTTAAAAGTCACTATCATATCTGCTTCCACTACCTCCCCCGCCTGCAAGTTCCAGGCACTCACCACCCTTTGTGTAAAAAAAAAACTTACCTCGTGCATCTCCTTTAAACCTTGCCCCTCACACTTTAAACCTATGCCCCCTAGTAATTGATTCTTCCACCCTGGAAAAAAGCTTCTGACTATCCACTCTGTTCAGGCCCCTCATAATCATGTAGACTTCTACCAGGTTGCCCCTAAACCTCCATTGTTCCATGAGAACAAAACAAGTTTATCCAACCTCTCCTCACAGCTAATGCCCTCCGTAACAGGCAACATCCTGTGTAATGTGACCATGTTCATGAACCTGGTCATACTCTGATTTCTGTTGGAACTTTATTTTTTATTATCAAGCTCAAACCATTAACAGAAATACAAAACAATCTTCCGTCAAATATTAATCACTTCCACGTTTTAATAGGTGCACTGCAATATTTTGACAATAACTGGAAAAGGGGTCTACGTGCCAGAAGCTGTGATTTTTGCTACGCATCTGAGACAGGGGATAAAAATGAACATGTGCTGAGATCTATAATAAAATCATAACACAGTTTGAAATAATTCCTCAGTAGGCTGGCGACATTACATCTGACAACCCCTTTTTAAAAAGATCTGCACTTGCAGTTCACACAGGATGGTAGTATTCAGTTATTCACATAGAGTTTTCAGTGTGTAAGTCGGTGATGCTTACTGGAACAGTGCCTGAATTCCAGGCGGACGTGTGCACCCCTAAATTTATCCACAGGAATAGGAAGCTTCAGTAGCTCGGCCCATCTGGGACTATTGTTGTGATAAAGCACAAAGGAGTGATGCTCACTCACTGGGGTTTCTCCAGATCCCAGTGAAATGCAGTCCTGTAAGAGGAAGGAAAACAGTGTTGAAGGTCAAGCAATTATGATGCCTCGATATCCTTTTGCACAAATCAGAACAGAATCTAATAAACCGTAACAGAATTCAGGGTATAAAACAGGCATAAATGATAGGAAACTGACTGGAGAAAGTATCTGATCTGACAGACATGAAATAAATATATTCTCCTGATACCTTAATGAAATAGAAAAATTCTTCAAATTTTATTAGTGGCTATTTGTTGTTAACCTTTTTACGTTAAGGAGAATTTTACAACAAAGAACACATCCATCACAAAAATGCACAATCTAAATGGAAGACTTGTTGAGAAATATATACATTATTAAAAAAAAAAATTGGAGATGGGGCAATAGCTTGAGAGAACGGAACCTCCATTACAGATTGAATAAGTAACAAACCTCAATTAGTCAGTACTCTAACAGTAAAAGGAACACCGAGCTAACAGCAAACATAACAGCTCGAAAGATAATTTAGAGAGGCAAAAGGGTGACTTGTGAACCAAAGTTTCATAATTAGACAAGGCTGATATTGTAGGAATGAGGCACGAATTGACAACAATAGACAAGGCAGAGCTATTGAACAGGCTTTCAATAATGTATTTGGCAGGATACAAGACATGTCCATTCTCCTGAAGGGCTAGAACTCTTCCTTTGAAGTTAAACAAAATTGGTCAACAAGTAAAGTGTGAAAAAGCCTAAAATTTAAGGATTATATGAAGGCAAACAAGAGTATTGATCCCCATGGGCTAAGACAGATATGAAGAACAACAAAAGCATACAAAGAAAGTACTAAGAATATGAGGAAATGCAAGAAAATGCTTGTGAGAAATAGCAAAGAAAACAATAAAGGCTTTTAAAAACATAGTATAATAAAAAGGATGGCCCCTTTAATCACAGATGCAGATGACAGCACAACTGGGAAACTTAATAAATAGCTACTTTCTCCTGGTCTTCCTAAAAGAGGGAAAGGATAAAATACCAGCAATACAAAGAAAATTAAATGTAAATCCGGGGCAAACCAGATTCAATACATGTAAAAACATGGTGATGGAGAAATGCTTTATTAAGGATAGACAAATCACCAGGATCTAATGATTTTCACTGCAATGTATTAAAAGTAGTGACAAAATTGTTGGTCTGTTGATCATTTCAGAACTTTTTTGGTTCAGAAATTGGCCCCCTAAGATTAGAACACTGCTTAATGGTACCCCATGGTTTAAAGATAGGCGAGAGAGATGATCCACAGGCTTATTCATCTGACATCAGTTGTGGGCAGCAGAAGCTGTCATTAGGGACATAGTGGCTCAACATTTGGGAAGATAGGGGTTGATCAGAAAGCATAAGTAATGTCTAACAATCCTTGCTGAGTTTTTGGAGGAGGTCAATTATGTGGTATGAAAGGAATTGTCTATGCATTTTATTTATATGGAGTTCCAAAAAACATTCAACAAAGTTTCACAAGAGTGACCATTCAGGAAAGTGAGAGCACATGGATCTGGAAGCAACTAACTGTCGTGGTAGGGAATTAGTTACGATGTAGGAGACAAAGTAAAGACAATGGGTGCTTCCTTAATGACAGGATGTGACTTGTGCTGTCCCCAAGGATTAGTCTTAGAGGCACAACTTTTCATTGGAGTTATAGAATACTTGGGAGAAGAAATAGACAGTTGTATATCTAGGGCTTTATTGACAACATAGGTGGCACAGCAAGAAGTGCAAATGGATAGAAGAAGTTGCAATGTTTAGATGTTCAATTTGCAAAATGAAATTTGGGCCCAAGGAAGTTAGATCAGAACACACCAGACGAATAAGCCTATAATTTCCTCGAGCATCACTCTCTTCTATCTTTAAATTGTGGGGTGCCCTTGGCAGTTTTCCAATTTAGGTAGACAATTCCTGAACCGAGAGTGTGTTGGAAGATCATGATAAACACATCAACAATTTCCTCACTTACTTGGGGTGGAAATCATTAGAGATGTTTAGTGAACTACTAGGAACTGTGGATAGGCAGGGAGATCTAGTGGTCCAATGTCAGAGATTACTGAGCATTAATGGACAGCCACAAAAAATAATGGGAATGGCTGGTGGAATGTTGCCTTTTATCTCAAGAGGGCTGATACAAAGGGGTAAAGTTATGTCACAGTTGTACAGAGCTCTGGTTAGACAACTGGATGACTGAAACTGCAATGAATCTAAGGCACCAGGCCTCAGTAAGGTCTTATGGAAATGTGGCATCGATTCACTATAATGATACTTGAACTAAAAGGGTTGAATTATGGGGATAGTTTACACAGACTAGGTTTGAATTTCCTCAAGAAAGGTTAAGGGTTGATCTAATTGAGATAATGATGATAAAAGGAACTGACACAACGGAGAGAAAGTATTTCCATGGGTGGGAAGAATCCAGAATAACGGGGCACAACCTTAAAGCTTGAGTCAGACCAATAAGGCTGATGTTAGATAGCACTGTCTGGAACATTCTCAAAAACACTGTTGAACTAGGCCAATAGAAAATTTCAAAAGTGAGAATGATAAACTGTGGCTTGACAAGGTTACTAAGGGTAAGGGAATCAAGGTGGGTCAATGGAATTATGGTACAGACATGACTAATTGAAAGGCTGAATAGGCTCGAGGGGCTCAATGACCTACTCCTGTTTAACGTTCTCATTTCTTCCTTGCTTTCTACATTCAGATTATTCGCTGGACACGGAGAACAGGAAGCCAACGTGTAGGAAATTATGGCACAATGCACAGTGGTGCCAATGTACTTGTCAACCTTGACACACATTTTTCCTCCCCACAATGCAGACATTTGAGGCAGGACTTTCCTGGTCAAATCTTGCACTGAAAGTGTTCAAAACTATCAATACTAAAGTATGTGCAAAAAAAAATTTATTTACCTTCAGAATCATCCCCTCGCTATCTAACACATACATGGTAACATCCACATTCCTGGCCACGCTCTTGCCTCCTTTCTCATACTCCCCTCTCTCCAGTGTTACATACAAGTCATTTCTGATGTCACCTGAGTAAACAAGACAAAATATTCAATTTTAAGAGATACACTTTATTAAGGCTTTCATTAAAAGTCAGGGCTTTCTGTAAATGTTTCTTTTCTGTTGGCTAAGCCCTTTATTTTCAAACTGGATATACCTGGACTGCTCTGAACCACGCATCAACAATGGCTGAGAGGCAGGCAGTTGGCCTGCTCCCAGGTGAGGTTAAGATGTGGTTGAGATATTACTGGGAGAATTTTCCTTCCAGTTTTCTCTCTCTCATCCTGGTGGTGAAGATCTAGGATTGCGCTTGGCAGTTCACGGTGGGACTGCGATCTGGGAAGGAGTGGTGGAGGGGTAAAATTAAATGCTTCCCCCAGGATGTCAACCTTAAAGCTGTTTGGTTTCTTCATGCAACTGGAAGCATTCCATTTATGAGACTGAAGAGTGATTGTGATAGACTGTATGTAAATAAAACAGAGGGCGAGCATTGCATCTTCCAGCCCAGTGTTGCCTAAATGCTGCAACATAGGGAAAGGAAAGATGTGTAGGACTATGGGCAAAGAACAGGGGAGCGGGACTGATAGATCACTGAGAGCTTGGCACAGTCTTGTGATCTGAATGGATTCTGTGCGTTGTATGATTCTACACAATAACCTAGGCAACAGCTCCAGATCCAGCAAGAGAGTCCTTGACATCCCTTTAAAAGAGGATATTCTTAGTGTGTGCATCAGTAAGATATTCCATTGTCGAGAAGCATACAGGTTTATAGCAAAGTTGGAGGGCAGTTGTTCCACGTTGCCTGGGAACAACCCAAATCACTGCACTGTGCTCTTACAGCCGTGTCTTCTCTGGTCTGATTCAAATATTATCTGATTTTCCCTGCAATAAAGCCAATCCCTTGGTCTGACCATTCCACATGATAAAGTATTTCATATTGAAATAGCTGGCTGCAGAAATTTCCCTTATCCCCTCTCCTCACTATGTTTTAAATAGATGTATCAATGTTTTCTGGAGGAAAACAGTATTTCATTACTCACTCCAATTAAAACTCTTGCGAACATTATCGACCACCATCACGTCTGCCTTTAGCCTTCTGTGATCCAGTGGAAATAGTCCTAGGATTTCAAGGCTCTCTTTGAGCCTGCAGATTCCCAATCAATCTACGCTGAATGCTCTCAAAGGCTTGAATGTACTTTCTATAACAGTGTGTCCAAAACTACACACAGTATTTTAATTGTGACAAAAACCCGAAGCCATGTATAAATTCATAATCACCACTTCGTCCTTGTACTCTATGCTCCTACTACTGAAACCCCAAATTTCCACTGGCCTTCGACTTGCATTTGAATCCCCGCGACTCTATTCATCTGCACCCTTCAGTGACTTTTCATTAACTGCATCGCATCAATTTCTTACTTCACTTCAATTCCTGGAACTAAATGATGGAATGCTGCTTTTCTGGTGGAATGGGAAACAGACCAATCCAGGGAGCAGTCCCGGATGTATTCTGAAAAACAATCCCCACTTCACCTATCACTCTCCTCACTTGACAATTTTCTATTAGGACTTGCTTGACTGCAATCAGGAGTCAGATCCCCGCTGATTCTTCACATTCCCAAACTTGGAGTGCTGAAGTGCACTGCAGCTGCATTGTTGCAGTCTCCAGTGAAATCACTGACTCTGTGAACAGCCCCTATACCTTCCTGCTAACCATCCATCACAAGATGCAGCTTATTTACCCATTAAGCTTTGAAAATAACATGCCTTCTCTGAATGTTTAATTCCCTTTGTTACAACGCAGCAATGTAAGGATAGCATTATCAAAGGGAGAAGTGGTTTCAATGCACTCCCACACACTAAGTATGCCCCAATTCTGTATTGATGTAAAACCACCTACGCAGCTGTTGTGATAACAAGAGCCTGCTGCCCTCTAGTGGTGGAATGTGTTACCTCAGGATGAAATGAATGAATAAACATCTTTGTTTGTGTGCATCAATTATCTTCAGGCCAGTTCAGCTTCACAATAAAGAGTTAAACACTGAAAAACCACGACTGTAGCAGGGCACAGCCATTTTTTAAAATGTTATCAGTCTGTGAAGGAGGCCTTCAGCCAGTTAGTAACTATTGAAATAATGAGGCCATTCAATGAGTATCTCCATTGATGTCTCAGGATCATTCTGCTCGTCAATCAAGAGGCATTGTAATCAACAAAAACTTAGTAAGGGCTGACTGACTACTGAACTTTTCAATGTATTTTGACAGCTTATGTTGGCCATGATTAATAGAATTATAGAATCCCTACAGTGCAGAGGCCATTCAGTCCATTGAGTCTGCATCATCTCCTTGATAGGTCTCCACATCATAGAGTATCTGAACTAGGTCTCAGTCCTATTGCCCACCTTTTCCCTGTAAATCCACACATTTCCCATGGCTAATCCATCTAACCTAGACATCTAGGGATACTGAGGGGAAATTTAACATGGCTAATCTATAGGGCAGCAAAGTGGCACAGTGATTAGCATTGCTGCCTCATAGCGCCAGAAACCCGGGTTCGATTCCTGACTTGGGTGACTGCCTGTGTGGAGTTTGCACATTCTCCCTGTGTCTGCATGGGTTTCCTCCGGGTGCTCCTGTTTCCGTCCACAGTCCAAAGATTTTTGGGTTAAATGGATTGGCCATACTAAATTGTCCATTAGTGTCAGGGGGATTAACAGAGTAAATATATGGGTTTACAGGGATAGGGCCTGGGTGGGATTGTTGTCAGTGCAGGCTCAATGGGCCAAATGACCTCTTTTTGCACTGTAGGGATTCTATGATTCTAACTTGCACATCTTTGGATATCATTTACATCCTGAACTCAGTTAATGAATCTCCTAGTCACTAGTGTGACTGGGTTAGCACCTGATGCTCAATTTCTGAAACAGGAGCCCTGTAGGAAAGAGAAAATGTGAAGACAGAAATCCATCTGACCACAAAACGGATTTTCTTTTCAGTTTAAATATACTATCTTGTTGAGGAACACTTTGTATTGGAAGTTTTGGGAACCCCAGCTAAGGAGTTGGCTCCTTAGGGGAGGAAACATGTAGCCTGAGAATATGACTGTGAGTTTGGATTATTTCCAGCTCCTTCGTGGCTACAACCTGCCTGCTTGGGAGATCTTTCTGGAGGCAGCTAATTAAGCAGATTCCTTAGGCATCTACCTTGGAAGGACAGCAACCCCACTAAGAGGTGACCACTGTAGGAGCAGGAAATGCACAGGTGTCTCCTTCTTGAGGTGCTTTCTAGAGCGTTGATCAATTTAACACAAGCGATGTCCACAGCTGCCAGGCCATGCCTGTGTTGGGGGAAAATCCCTGAACAGACTGTTGGTGACTGCAACTGAGGTCCGCAGATGGCTGAAGCTCCTCCTGAGGGAGGGCAGGTACATGACTTCCCCACAGTCTGCCCAGGTTAACAGTAAGGGAAGTCACCCCCACTACCTGCTAGGCTTAGCTCTTAGTGGCTGGCCTGTCTGCGCCTGGGGAGATTCCAGTGAAGATCCAATCAGCCGACAGATTGGCACTTAATAATGCAGGTTGGTGACTCATCACTGCCAGATAGATTGCCAGTAATCACCTACTATTGGGGAGATTGCCCAAAGATGAGAACATGTTGGGTGTTGACCCAATGTTTGCATGGCTCAAGCCCTCCTCCGCTGAAACAATTACACCCTACCTTAAATACCCATGGAACAAAATGAAACAGCTCACTTCTTTTTAACCCCAAAACAGATGTGAAAATGTCAGCACAGTCAAGAATAGATTCAGAACATTTCCTGCCTGCTACGTGAAAAAAAGTGGAAAGGAAACATTGGATGGGTGCATAATGGGCGGCTGAACTAAGAACTTCCTAGTTGGTGAGAAACAGAAATACATATGAAAATTATGTACAGTTTAGCACGGATTATAAACTTTTTTAGTATGCGAGAAGCTAGTAAAACATTACAACCAGAAAGAAAATATATGGATTTTTTATGTCACTTGGAATTTGTTCTACTACTGTTTAATACAACTGTTTGACAATTTAGCACTCCACCATTGACAGTTATATCTTTGAAATTCAATGGCATTACCATTACTGAATCCCCCATTACCTACATCCTGGAGGCTACCATTGACCAGAAACTGAAGTGAACTAGCCATATGAATACTGTGGCTAAAGAGTAAGTCAAAGGCTAGGAATCCTGCAGTGCCTAACTCACCTCCTGACTCCCTGAAACCCACCCACCATCTACAAGGCACAAGTCAGGAGTGTGATGGAATACTCTCCGCTTGCCTGGATGAGTGCAGCTCCAACAACACTCGAGAGACTCAACACCATGCAGGACAAAGCAGCCTGCTTGATTGCTACCCCTTCCACAAACATTTGATCCCTCAACACCGACAGACATTGGCAGCAATGTGTACCATTTACACTGCCATGAACTCACCAAGATTCTTCAGGCAGCACCTTCCAAATCCACAACAGTCACCAACTTGAAGGGCAAGAGCTGAAAAAACATGGGAACACACCACCAGGAGGTTTGCCTCCAGGTCACTCATCATCCTGACCTATAAATATATCACTGTTCCTTCACTGTTGTTGGGTCAAATATCTGGAATGCCCTCCCTAACAGCACTGTGGGTGTACTTACACCTCAGGGACATGCAGTGACTCAGGAAGGCAGCTCACCAACACCTTCTCAAGGGCAACTAGGGATGGGCAATAAATGCTGGCCAGCTAGCGATGCCCAAATCCCATAAATGAATTTTTAAAAACGTTGCCTTAACCTTGAGCTCTGGAATTCCCTGCCTAAATCTCTCCATCTCTTTCTACTGTTTTAAAAGACTCCTCAAACTCTCTCTTTAACCAAGCTTTTGGTCATTTGTCCCAATGTCTCCTCATGTGGTTCAGTGTCACATTGTGTTTGATCACGCTCTTGTTAAGAGTCTTGTGATGTCTTGTTACATTCTTAGAATCTCTACAGGACAGAAGGAAGCCATTCGGCCCATCAAGCCTGCACCGACAACAATCCCACCCTACTCCCGTAACCCCACATATTTTATCCTGCGAATGCCCCTGAAACTAATCAATTTAACATGGCCAATCAACCTAACCTGCACATTTTTGGATTGTGGGAGGAAATGGGAGCACCTGGAAGAAACCCATGCAGACACAGGGAAGACATGCAAATTCCATACAGACAGTCACCCCTGCTAGGGATCGAACTCTGGTCTCTGGCTCTCTGAGCCAACAGTGCCAGCCAATGTGCCACTGTACTGGTGTTATCTAAAAGCTTAAAGTAAGGTCTAATGTTGTGTTCCCTGCTTCCTTCCAATGATAAGGGAGATTCCATGAAGACAAGATAAGTAGCTACAGAAATCTATAATAGTTGGCAAGTTTTCTTGCATGGAGGGAAGCATTGCCTGCCCACTGGGGAGAAATCTGAAAAACTAAAGCCAAAAGTATCTGTTAGAGAAAGCCCACAAAATTTCAACAATTGTACCAGATTACTCAGGGGGTGACTGAACGATACATAAGCAACATTTCTATTCCAACTGTTAAATAAATAGATTGTTGCCCAGATTTCTAACTGATCCATGATTATCCCTTTCTCCCATGGCCAGATTAATAAAAAGTATAGATAAAACTAAGCTCCCTGAAGAATCATAACACACAGTTAAAAATAGGTTTCACTGGAGCTTCTGCAGTAAAATTCAATGTTTGGCTCTCTACGGGTTGGAAACATGACACAGATGGAGAAGCAATTACTTCCTTTGAGGAAAATGAGGTCGCCTGTAGATAAGTTTTACACAAGAATTTTCCAATTAACATGAGCCGAGTGAAATCATTTAGGTTAAACTTAGTTTTCTGACAAAATAACATTAAAGCAGTCATTTGGGGAAGGAGAGTTGGTGATAAAATTGTACTACCTACTTTGGCGCATGCCTGAATGACTCATGGAAATTAAGTCAGAAGACTGTACACAATGCCTAAAATGCAATTCTGTCACAGTTGTCATGCGCGAGGCAAAAGGCAATTTTTGAGCTAATGGAAAACTCCGAGCACGCGTGGCAGAGTGGTTAGCACTGCTGTCTCACTGCACCAGGAACCTGGGTTCAAATCCGGCCTTGGACGATTGTCAGTATGGAGTGTGCACGTTTGCCGTGTGTCTGCGTGGAGTTCTTTTGATTTATTATTGTCACATATATTGGGACACAGTGAAAAGTATTATTTCTTGCTCTATACAGGCAAAACGTACCGTTCAAAGAGTACACTGGGGAGAAGGAGAGGGTACAGAGTATAGCGTTACATTCATAGCAAGGGTGTAGAGAAAGATGGGCTTAATATATGGCTGGCCCATTCAAAAGCCTGATGGCAGTAGGAAAGAAACTGCTCTCGAGTTGGTTGGTGAGCGATGTCAGAATTTTGTATCTTTTTCCTGACGGAAGAAGCTGGAAGAGAGTATGCCTGGGGTGTGTGGGGTCCTTGATTATGCTGGCTGCTTTTCTGAGGCAGTGGGGAGGGTGGATGGAAGACTAGTTTGGGTAATGGACTCGGTTCCCTCAGACAGTCCAAAGATGGTCCAAAAGATGTGCAGGTTAGATTGATCAACTATGTAAAATTGCCCCTAAGCATCCAAAGATGGACAGAGTTATGGGGATAGGGCCTGGGTCAGATGATCTTATGGAGAGTCGGTGCAGACTTGATGGGCCAAATGGCCTGCTTCTGCACTGTAGGGATTCTATGATTCTCAGGATAACCAAAAGGGGATTACTAATGATAGGTTAATTTTAAAAATGCATTGTGTTCACTGTTATGTACACATCGCCAATCACACAGCAAGTAAGATTCACAATTGAAATGAACAGCAAATTGGTTTTTGTTGATGTGAGTGAGGGAAAAACGTGAGTGAGAAAACTGGTTTGGAGTCTCATGCCCTTCTTCAATAATTGCCATGGGATCTTTCATTCCCACCCAATAAAACCTCCGTTTAGTTTCTCATCCAGAGTACAATCATTTCAGCAATGTATATTCCTTCTGTAACTGGCTGATACGTTCAGCAAGTTGTTTTTGTGCAACATCTTCAACAACCAAAGTTTGCAAGATGCTTTAGAGTGGAAAAACAGACAATGTGTGGTAGGAGGAGGCATTAGGAGAAGTGACAAAAAGCTCATCAAGAAAATGGAATTTTAGGAAAAAGTGGAGATGGCGAAAATTCCAGAATACGTGGCCAGCAATGATGGGGTGGAATGGATACACAAAGTGTCCAGAATTGAAGTAGTGGAGAATTTGGTTAAAGTGCAGATGGTTGCAAAATGGGATACCTTTCCAAACGCTAGAGAGGACTTAAACATGAGAATGGGAGCAATAGCCTTCATTCACGTAGTGCTTTAAACATAGTAAAATGTAGCAAAGTGCTTCACACAACAGTTACCAAATAAAATATTTTACACTGAGCCACTTGGTGATATTAGTACAGTTAGTCAAAGTCTTGAGGAGTTTCATAAATGAAGAGTATGAGTTAGATAAGCAAGGAGGCTTAAGAATAAAGTGAATAAAGGCAACAGTAGGTCGTATGACATTTTGAACCTATTCTGCTATTCAATAAGAACTTGATTGACCTTTAACCTCAATTCAATTTTCCAACCAACCTCCAAATTCCTCAATTCCTCGAGAGTTCAAAAATCTATCTCAGCCTTGAAGTTAATCAACTCAGCAGTCTTAAATGTTTGATCACTTATTCTGAGACAAAGTCTCAGTAAGAGAAATAACTTCTCATATCCACCCATTAAGATGCAAAGGATCTTTCAAGTGTCAATGAAATAACTCCAGACAATTTAAGCCCAACACACTCAATGTCCCACCACAGAGCAACCTCCTCCTCCTCCAACACCCTGCACCCCACGCCCCCCACTCCAAAACATTCTAATGAACTTTTGCTGCACTTCGATCAGGCCATGTTTGCTCATCTTTTGGTGTGGGGACCAAAGCAGTGCACAGAAGTCCTGGTGGGGTCTCATCAAAACAACTGTAGTAAGAGTTTCTTTCCCTTGCACTCCAGGCCCCTGTTTAGGGAGGGAAATTCAGATCCTCAGGCTGAGAGAGTTAACAAGCGTGCAGCAATTAAAGTAAAAGATGCTCAACAGGCTGGGCCCAGAGGTGGGTTATGGAGCCAGTGGAGCTGAGGGGTGAGGGTGAGGATGTCATGGAAAGATTTGAAAACAGGGATGAGATCAAGGCATTATTAGACCAGGTCTCAAGTTAGCTCAAAAAGCATTGGAATAATGGCGAATGGGTTAGCAGAGTTTTTATATAGAGTTGGAAATAGGAGGCCAACTAGAAGATTCGAACAGTCACATTCAGAAGTACTAAAGGCATGTCTGAGAGTTTCAGCATCAGATGAGACGAGGCAGATTAGAAGATGGGTGAATTTGCAGAGTTGGAAGGAGGTGGTTCTTTTGATTCAGCGAATACATGGTTGAAAGCACATCTCAGGGTCACCAAGACTGAAAGTTCTGGTTCAGAGAGCGGAGTGGAGTTTGTGGTGCAGGGACAAGAAAATGGTATCAGTCCTTCCAATACCTGGTTGGAGGAAAGTTTCTAACTGATGAGGGCCAATGTAGGTCAGCAAGGATAGAGATGATGGGTTAGCAGGACTTGCAGCATGATTGGATACAGGCAGGAGATCTTTTAGATGAGCTGAAGTTTGCAGACAGTAGAAAATGAGAAATCAGACAGCACTGTAATGCCCGATTTTTAAAAATTATTTCACAGTATGTGGACAACACCGGTGAGGGCATCATTTATTGTCCATCCCTAACTGCCCTTGTGAAGGCAGTGCTAACCCACTTTCTTGGACCACTGCAGTCCACTGGGTGTAATTACACCCACAGTACTGTTAGAGAGAGAGAGAGAGAGTTCCAGGAATTTGACCCAGTAACAGAGAAGGAACAGTGGTACAGTTCCAAGTCAAGATGGTAAGTGGCTTGGAGGTGGTGTTTCCACGTATCTGCTGTCCATGTCCTTCTAGATAGTAGAGGTTGCAGGTTTGGAATGTGCTGGTGAAGCAGTCTTTGATGAGTTGCAAGAATATATCTTGCAGTTGGTACACACTGCTTCATTGTGTGTCAGTGGAGGAAGTGAATGTTTAAATGGTGGATGGGATGCCAATCAAGTGGGCTGCATTGTTCTGGATGGTGTTGATTTTCTAGCCTCACTGGAGCTGCACTCATCCAGCCAAGTGGAGATATTCCACCACACTTCTGACTTGTGTCTTAAGACAGTGACTAGGTACTGGGGTGTCCAGTGCTGAGCTGTTCACTGCAAGTTTCCCAGCTTGTGACCTGCTTTGTAGCCACAGTGTTTATATAGTTAGACGGTCCAATTTCTGGACAATGTAATGCCCAGGATATTGATAGTGGGAAATCCAGTGATGGCAATGCCATTGAATGTCAAAGGGAGATGGCTAGAATCTCTCTTGTTGGAGATGGTCATTGCCTGGCACTTGAGTGGCACTTACTAGCCCAAACCTGAATGTTGTCCACGTCTTTAGGTGGCACAGTAGCACCGTGGTTAGCTCTGCTGCTTCACAGCTCCAGGGACCTGGGTTCGATTCCCAGTTTGGGTCATTGTCTGTGTGAAGTTTGTACATTCTCCTCGTGTCTGTGTGGGTTTCGTCCGGATGCTCTGGTTTCCTCCCATAGTCCAAAGATGTGCAGGTTAGGTTGATTGGCCATGCTAAAAAATTGCCCCTTAGTGGCTTGAGATGCGTAGGTTAGAAGGATTAATGTCTAAATATGTAGGGATATGGGGGTAAGGCCTGGGTGGGATTGTGGTCAGTGCAGACACAAGGGCCAAATGGCCTCTTCCTGCGCTGTAGGGTTTCTACGATTCTATGATTCTTGCTGCAAGTGGGCACGGACTGCTTCAGCATCTGAGAAGAAGCTAAACATTGTGCAAACATCCATCAAACATTCATACTTCTAATCTTATAATGGAGAGGTCATAAATGTGGAGATGGGAAAAGATTCAGAATCAAGTCTGACTTCTTAACCTTCCAGCTCAGAGCCGAGAGTCACACCAACTGACCAACCTAACAGAAGATATTTTGGTTGGTGGCATTTTAAAGCTCATTTATCAACATTTGGATTTTGGATCAAATGTTAAATCAAGACACTATCTACTTTAGTGAACTGCCCAGAGAGAAAAAAAAACTAGGATTCCTCTCACATTAATTCTTCAGTTAACACCCTATCATCAATCTATTGGTTGAGGTGTTTTATCACATCCTGGGTTTCCTGCTGACGTGGGGCGATAGTAATAGGAATTTCCATTGACAGCAGCAGAGCCAGAGAATCCTGCTGCTAGCCAACGACATGTCACCTCCTGCCATCAGTGGGAAACATGTGGCTGGAAGGCCAGAGAATCTCACCCACAGTGTTTTCGGTGTTTGGTGGATTGGCCATGCTAAATTGCCATTTTGTATCAGGGGGACTAGCTGGGGTAAATGTAGGGGATTATGGGGTTAGGGCCTGGGTGGATTGTGGTCGGTGCAGACTTGATGGGCCGAATGGCCTCCTTCTGCACGGTAGGATCCTATGATTCTAATATATATAAAATATATCTATTTTTCTCTCTATATATAAAGCAATATATATAGCCTTCTTTCTCCTACTTGATGAAATTTAAAGATAAAAGACAATTTTGTTTTGTCAAATCAAATAATACATTTACTTGGGAGTAGTTACTCAAACCTGTGACCTAATAAAACAGTTAATTTCAGTTTACAACTATTGTGTTATTATTCAAAATAGAGTTATAATGAAAGCTCTTCTGTGAAAGCTTCCTTTGGGAAAGGAAATGTCACTCAATAGCTTCACCAGAACTAAATGCTAAGTTTGAATTAATTACAATTAGAATGCCAGTTAAACACGGTAACTTTACTCAGAGCCAATAGGGATGCATTTTTTTTTGTGAATTTGCAACTGCAAAATGTAAATTTTGAGCTTTCCTTTATAGCTGATTTTACTCATGTGAATTTGGTGTGTTTAGAATGAAAATTGACAGAAAAATGAAAGCAAAATAAGTCACACAAATTGTGAAACTTACAAGTGTTTCCTGAACAAACAAATTCAAGTCATTAAAATAGTGGAGCGAAAAGGAGGGTTTTAAAAGTAGCTGCATGTGAAATATAATCCCTTTGTGGCTCCCAAGTCTGAATTTGCAAAACACACTGCCTTTAACCCTCACCAACCCCTTATTATCCTCACCACATAAAAGGCATCAGGGCAGAGTTAAGCCTGACGCAACTGGATTTACAATGAATGGGAATGCCGCAAAAAGCACCCAACCACACATGCCCAGTGATCACTCCAGAGGATAGCATCTGCATTTGGACCAAAGTTGGCCATGATCATCTCTGCCTGGATGTGAGCAGCTCCAACAACACTCCAGTAGTTCAACACCATTTGGCCATAGCAGTCTACTTCATTGGCATCCATTCACTACCTTATACATTCACTCCCTCAACCACCAGTGTGGGGTGGCTACATTGTGTACAGGAGATACACTCCAGCAGCTTGCTAAGGATTCTTCAACAGCATATTCCAAACTCTCAACCTCAATCATCTAGGACAGGACAGCAGGTGCGTGGGAACACCAACGGCTGCAACTTCTCTGCCAAATCTCACATCTCCCAGACTTGGAAATATATCGCTATTCCATTACAGTCATTGGTTCCAAATCCTAGAACTCCACCACTATCAGCACTGTGGGTGCACCTACACCACAAGGGCTGTAGTTGCTCAAGGCGGCAGTTCACCATCGCCTTCTCAAGGGCAGTTTGGAATGGGAAGTAAAGACTTGCCTTGGCGAAAAACTGCAGCAGGCGACGGTGCAGAGGGACCTCGGGGTCCTTGTGCATGAGTCGCAAAAACCCAGCTTGCAGGTGCAGCAGGTGGTCAGGAAGGCAAATGGGATGCTGGCCTTCATAGCGAGGGGGATTGAATATAAAAGTAGGGAGGTCTTGCTGCAGCTGTATAGGGCATTGGTGAGGCCGCAGCTGGAGTACTGTGTGCAGTTTTGGGCGCCGCACCTGCACAAGGATATTTTGGCCCTGGAGGGAGTGCAGAGGAGGTTTACTAGGCTGATACCGGAGTTGAGGGGATTGAGCTATGAGGAGAGGCTGAATAAACTAGGCTTGTACTCGTTAGAGTTTAGAAGAATGAGGGGAGATCTCATTGAGACGTATAAGATGATGAATGGGATGGATAGGATAGAGGTGGAGAGACTCTTCCCGCTCAAAAAAGACAGTAGGACTAGGGGGCACAGCCTCAAGATAAAGGGGAGGCGGTTTAGAACGGAGTTGAGGAGGAACTTCTTCACTCAAAGGGTGGTGAATCTCTGGAATTCTCTGCCCGTTGAAGTGGTGGAGGCTGCCTCGCTAAATATTTTTAAGAAGCGGGTTGATGGGTTCTTGATAAGAGAGGGGATTAAGGGTTATGGGGAGAGGGCGGGAAAGTGGAACTGAGCCACGACAGATCAGCCATGATCTTATTGAATGGCGGGGTAGGCTCGAAGGGCTAGATGGCCTACTCCTGCTCCTATTTCTTATGTTCTTATGTTCTTATGTTTTCAGCAATGACCACATGCCATGTACAAGAAGCAATATATCCTTTTAAGGGAAAAATAATAAAGAAAAGGCACTTTTGGATTTGTATAGTGCTTTTGTCAAACTTTGGATTGTCCCAAAGTATATTATAGCCAATGAAATATTTTTGATGTATAATTACTCTCGTATGTGGGAAAACACGGCAGCCAAATTGCATACAGCATAGTCCCACAAACTCCAATCAAATGATAATCAGATAGACTTTATTTAAATTGGTCACTGGTAGAGGGCTAAATAATGGCCTGGTCAATGAGGAGAGCTCCCCTGCTCTTCTTCGAATAGTGCCACGGGATCTTAAACATTCACTTGAGGGGGCAAATCTGAAAGATATGACATCTAACAGTGTGTCATTATCTTAGGACTGCAATGAAGTTTTAATATTTTTAAAAATTTTAATTCATTTACGGGATGTGGGCATTGCTAGCCAGGTCAGGGTGAATTGCACATCCCTAATTGCCCTAGGGAAGGTGGTGTTGGTGAGACATCATCTTGAACCACTGCAGTCCCTGTGATTATAGATACACACACACACACAGAACTGCAAGGGAGGGAGTTCCAGGATTTTGAAACAGCGACAGTGAAGGAATGGCAATATATAATCGAGGTCAGGGTGGTGAGGGACTTGGGAGGGAACCTCCAGGTGGTGGTGTTCACATACGTCCTTTGTCCTTGTCCTTCTTGCTGGTAACGGTTGTGGGTTTGGAAGGTGCTGTTCAAGGAGCTTGGTGAACTCTTGCACTGCATCTTGTAGATAGGTGGCAACCATGTGTACTGTCATCAATGGTGGAGGGAGTGAATGTCTGTGGAATGGGTGCCAATCGACAGGACTGCTTTGTCCTGAATGGTGTTGAGCTTCTTGAGTGTTGTTGGAGCTGCACTCACCACAGGCTGAGTGTTCCATTACACTCCTGACATGTTGTTTACAAGTTGAAATCTCTGGAGTGGACCTTGAAGGCACAACCTTCCAACTATCACTGAATATCACTAAAATGTTAGCCTTTTTCATCCCTGCCTATATATAATACAAATAGCTCAAAGTCTTAAATATCAAAAAGGTAATAATTGAAGTGGGTAATTTTCAAATGCTGTTTTGGTTTTTGTCATGTTTTGTATAGCATGAAGTTCTCCAGAACAATACAAATATAAAATTATTGTATTTTATTATAAAATTATAGTACATTAAAATTATTTTAAAATGCATATTAATTACTTCCAAGACCTTGAGAGAGCCACAAGCAAAACTGTGAAGACACAGAATGAAATGCAACACTGTCTCCAACTGTTTCAGCATTATCCCAACAAGGCAAACCTACCTGGCATTATGATATCCGAGAAGCCCAATTTTCTGGTGATAGCCACACCTCTGGTGAACAATACCGGGTACTCTCTCCGGATCTGATCAATATCTCCATGCAGCAGCTGCAGTGCAACTGACAAACCTTTAACAAAGAACAGACACATCACATGTTGAAAGTTTATGGAAATTGGCTGCTCACTCCTTGAAAGAAAACCTTCTGCAATAAAACAGGAGCTCAGTTAAAAAAAGAACCCAGAACCTGATGATTGTGCTACAGTCTTTGTGGAAAAAGAATTCATTCTAACAGGTTCATTTAAGATTATTTTCTAATGGAAATCCGGAGCGCTACATCTAAAAGGTGCACTTTGATCAAGTGCTTATCGCACTCTGTTGTATCACATATTATGCAGAGCTTCCACTGCTGCTTCTTACAAAGTTCTGACAATTCTCGAGTTTAATTCATATTTATGAAAGGTAATTTCTGCATTTAATTTAGCTTTACTATTCATTCAGCATAGAAAGACTCTCACCTTTCGTCCCAGTTGCAAAGAGCACTGTGATGAAGTATCTCATCCAGGAGTAACTGCTTTCTTATTTAGAGCAATCAAAATATACAGTGCTTTTGAAGCACAACACTGGGAATGAAATCCATCAAAACAGGCTTGCTTACAGATACAGTGCAACATTGGCCACACCAGACTAAGATGAGATTTGTTGTCTCCAGCCATCCTGCACTGCAATCTCAAAGTAAGATTGACTAACATTGTGTCAGTGTAAGGCAATGCCCCATCTAGCAATGGATCAATTAACATTTTCTTATTTCTTCAAACTGCATAAACTAACTAGGCAATGGCGTATTGGATGATGCAGCAGATTAGAAAACTGCCCTTTGCTTTCCAAGGCTTAGTTCTGGAACCAATTCAAACTGGTTTATTGCAAGTGTTTACTAGTTCCACGAATCTCATGTGAAGTGGATTTGCATTCAATCAAGGTGCGAGTTCATAATACAGAATTGGCATTATAGATTTCCAATGAGAAATGTTGATATGCAAAATGAAAACTCAAGTCAATGCATTATTCAGTGTTCTTCTGAGTAAGTATCCAAGCTTTTGTTAATGTGGGACCTTGCTGATCAGTTGAGAGTTTAAAACAATGTTCCCATTAATTTTCATCTAACAAACCCTGCTTAGCAATAAACCTTTGAAGTACAAGCCACAAATGGACCATGGATTTTATTTTGAATAGCCGAGTGTTGAGGCTTATTGTTGAAACAGGAGCTAGCTTTATCCCACATCTGGTTATGCTATAAATCTCAAGATGCTGACACAGGGCACATGTAACAAAATGGGAATTAAATGAGGGATTCAGAATACTTGGATAGATCACTGCAACACAGATCCAAATATTGTATGACACTGACCTAATGGTGGTGGTCTCTGGTTACCATTAATGGCACACACACAAAGAGCAAGCAGTACAAATCTTATTTTAGCGCCAGCTAATCAGAATATTTGCATCAACACACAGTCTTCAACTCTAAATTGTGAAGCCTTGTGCTTTAAAACAGCTCCAAGTATCAGATTTTTATTATAAAAGCAAAATACTATGGATGATGGAATCTGAAACAAAAACAGAAAATGCTGGAAAATCTCAGCATCTGTGGAGAGCAAATAGAGACAGTGTTTCGAGTCATCGAAACATTGGCTTTATTATCTGTCCACAGATGCTGTCAGGCCTGCTGAGATTTTCCTGTATTTTCTGTTTTTGCCCCAGATTTTTATTGTCAGCCTTCAAAATAAGTCAAAAGTTTGGTAAATATATAGAAAGGATATTATCAAAGTAGAAAGAGCGCAGGGAAGATGTATGCTACGAGGACTTGATGGTTTGAGTTATAAGGAGAGGCTGGATAGACTGGGACACTTTTCCCTGAAGCGTAGAAGGTTGAGGGGTGATCTTATAGAGGTCTATAAAATAGTGAGGGGTATAGATTAGTTAGATAGTCAATATCTTTTCCCAAAGGTAGGGGAGTCTAAAACAAGAGACCATAGGTTTAAGGTGAGAGGGGAGAGATACAAAACAGTTCAGAGGGGCATTTTTTTTTCCCCACAGAGAGGGTAGTGAGTATCTGGAACAAACTGCCAGAGGTAGTAGTAGAGGCAGGTATAATTTTGTCTTTTAAAAAGCATTTAGGCAGTTACACGGGTAAGATGGGTATTGAGGAATATGAGCTAAACACGGGCAACTGGAACCAGCTTAAAGGGTTAAAAAAAAAGGGCGGCATGGGCAAGTTGGACCGAAGGGCCTGTTTCCATGTCGTAAACCTCTATGACTAATATCTTTCTGCGCATTCAGTCTTCACTTACATTGCATTTCACTTTGCAGAATCTCTGCGAGTCTACTTAAAAGTTGAATCAAATGCACAAACGGACCAGCAGCCATGTATCTGTTGCTGAGAAGCCCTTTACTGTTTACCTGATTCATCAGAACTGTGGATTATAATTAAATGGAACATTCTGTGACTGAAGGAAATCAGCAGCAGTACAACTCATCATGTGGAGCATTCTCCCAAGAAAGAAAAACTTGGAACTCTTATCCCTTGTACATTACTTTTAAACAGTGTATTTGCCAATATTCTGTCTTCCCGTCTTCTCCTGAAGGCTCTGACTCCTTGCGGGTGCATAAAGCTATATTATCTGATCATCAGTTACAAGTGGTGTGCCTCAGGGATCTGTTTTGGGGCCACTGCTGTTTGTAATTTTTATAAATGATCTGGATGAGGGTATAGTTGGGTGGATTAGTAAATTTGCTGATGACACCAAAGTCGGAGGTGTGGTAGATAGTGAGGAGGGGTGTCATAGTTTACAGAGAGACTTGGACAAGTTGCAGAGCTGCGCCGAGAGGTGGCGGATGGAGTTTAATGCGGAAAAGTGTGAGGTAATTCACTTTGGCAGGAATAACAGATGTGTAGTGTATAGGGCTAACGGTAGGACTCTGAATAGTGTTGATGAACAGAGGGATCTAGGTGTATGTGTACATAGATCCCTGAAAGTTGGGAATCAAGTAGATAAGGTTGTTAGGAAGGCATACGGTGTCTTGGCGTTTATTGGTAGGGGGATTGAATTTAGGAGCCGCAGCGTCATGTTGCAACTGTACAAAACTCCAGTGCGGCCGCACTTGGAGTATTGTGCGCAGTTCTGGTCCCCACATTATAGGAAGGACATGGAGGCATTGGAGAGGGTGCAGAGGAGGTTTACCAGGATGTTGCCCGGAATGGAGGGGAGGTCCTATGAGGAGAGACTGAGGGATTTGAGGTTGTTTTCGTTAGAAAGAAGGCGGCTAAGAGGGGACCTTATTGAAACATATAAGATGATCAGAGGTTTAGATAGGGTGGACAGTGATAGCTTTTTTCCTCAGATGGAGAAAGCTAGCATGAGAGGGCATAGCTTTAAATTAAGGGGTGGTAGTTATAGGACGGATGTCAGAGGTAGGTTCTTTACCCAGAGGGTGGTGAGGGATTGGAATGCCCTGCCTGCTGCAGTTGTAAATGCGCCTAGTTTGGGGGCGTTCGAGAGATCCGTGGATAGGTTTATGGATGAAAAGGGATTGGTTTAGGTTAGAGGGTCATTGCTTTTTAATTGGTCGGCGCAACATTGTGGGCCGAAGGGCCTGCTCTGCGCTGTAATGTTCTATGTTCTATGTAAGGGTGTGGAATGCCCTGCCTGCAGCAGTTGTGGACTCGCCAACTTTAAGGGCGTCCAAATGGTCAGTGGATAGGCATATGGATAATATTGGAATAGTTTAGATTAGAGGGTCATTAGATTGGTTCCACTGGTCGGCGCAACATCGAGGGCCGAAGAGCCTGTACTGCACTGTAATGTTCTATGTTCTAATGTTCTATCATTGTTGGTTTGGTCAAATATTTAGCAGTACTGGCGTAGTCAGGAATTCAAATGGAGATCCCAATGCTAGGTTCTTCATCCAAAGAGTGTACTTATGCCTTTCTGTAAAATGAAAGTGAGAGAAGCAATATGTACAAACCATCACAATTCTTGCTGGAAGGTGCTGTACATTAATCTCACCATCTTAAATTGAGTTTTGCAGGGTAGCCAGTTTATCAGTTTAAAGGAAATCTGTCACTTTTAGTGATTAGAAACGCAACTCCAATCGGATATTTGTCATGCAATTATTCCATCATTAATGTAGCTCTCAAATCAGGAACTTTGGCTGAGGTGTTATCAATCATTGCATTCCCAATCTAGAAACTGGGCATTTCCATTTGAATTCCATTATTGTGCTCGTTAGAGGAGCGGCTGGTGAGATGAGCCTTGGTCTACAGCCAGTTTTACCAAGCACCTATGTACTGGCAGAGGAAGACTGAACTTCAATGTGTCAGAGATGAGCAATATTCAGAGAGTTGTGCTGTTTTCCAGAAGCTACTCTCCAGGTAATTTCCACTATACTAACAACATGGCAGTGCTTGTCAAAAATCATCTTGGCTCTAAACTTTTATGTCAAAGGCGCAATCCAGGCTGCCATCAGTGTCAATTCCTGTGAAGTTTCAAAATATATCAATGTAGTAAACAATTTCATCACTTTTCCTGGGACAACTGAATGAGAGGCACTGTTTTTTTCCCCCTGGGTGATAGAATTCCCCCGAAGTTTGATTTGACTTATTATTGTCACATGTATTGGGATGAAGTGACAAGTATTGTTTCTTGCGTGCTAATACAGGCAAAACATACCGCTTATAGAGTAGGGGAGAAGGAAAGGAAGGGGTGCAGAATATAGTGTCACAGTTACAAATTGGCTGAAGAAAAAGATCAGCTTAATATATGCTAGGTCCATTCAAAAATCTGAAAGCAAGAGGGAAGAAGCTGTTCTTGAGTCGTATGGTATGTGGTTTCAGACTTTTGTATCTTTTTCCCAATGGAAGAAGGTGGAAGAGAGAATGTCCGGGGTACATGGAGTCCTTGATTATGCTGGCTGCTTTTCCAAGGCAGTGAGAAGTGTAGACAGAGTCTATGGATGGGTGGCTGGTTTGTGTGCTGGACTGGACTATGTTCACAATCCTTTGTAGTTTCTTGCAGTCTTGGTCATAGCAGGAGCTGTACCAAGCTGTGATGCACCATAGAAAGCATCCTTTCTGGATGTACCAGTAGAAGTTGGTGAGAGTCGTAACTAACATGCCAAATATTCTTAGCCTCCTGAGAAAGGAAAGGCATTGGTGGGCTTTCTTAACTACAGCATCGGTGTGGAGGGTCCAGGACTGGTAAAGATGCCACAGATTGCACGTGCCTTACCCTACACAATTCCACTTCACTACAATATAGTTCACAGTGCTGGGAGAGTTAGGGATTCAACTGATGATCCCAATACTAGATTCTCCATCCAAAGACATGTGCCTTTCTGCAAAACACAGGTGAGAGAAGCAATACATGCAAACTACCACCTCTGAATAACAGCGGAGCACAGATTAGAATTATGATCCTGCAACCACCTGCATCAGACTATCGGCAATTTGAAAAAGAACATAAGAAGCCAGGTCTGAGCTTTAGAAAACATCTACAATATATCTGTCTCCATTGGTCTCTTTCACCAAACGGGACGAGAGCAATGATGTTCTGGGAACACCAACATCCCCAAGTTCCAGGCCAAGTTGCACAGCATTCTGACAGAAAAGCAAAATACTGTAGTTGCTGGGAATCTGAAATAAAACAGAAAATGCTGGAAACTCAGCAGATCTGGCAAAAGGTGTGGAGAGAAAAGCAGTGCTTATTCTTCTGATCTCTGACCTTTGACCAGTTGTGATGAACAGGTTACAGATCTGAAACATAGGCCATGATTTTACCAGCCGTTCACGTTACACTCCCACTGCAGCGAAGTTGGAGAATTTGGCGCCCAGCCGAAATCTCTGTTCACTGCAGCGGGATGGGAAAATCCCAGCTGCGGGCGAGGTTGGAGAATCCAGCCCAGAATCTCTTCTTTTTCTCCCCCACCGAGTTTCCAGCATTTCCTAGTTTCATTCCACACCATCCTGACTGAGATCAATATTGCCATTTTCTCATTGTTAAACTTCATCAGTATCCTGGAATTTCCAATCTATCCCACCACTGTCAGAGTATCACGTTCATATAAACTGTTGTGGTTCCAACAGAAAACCCACCGCCACCTCCTTCAAAGAGCACATAAGGTTGGATAATAGATGAAGCATTGCCAGGATCGCCCACACTTTGAGAACAAATAAGCAAAAAACTAATATCGAATGCTCTCTACCTTGCGATCTGGAGAAGCATAATCACGGAGAGTTGGATGACTTGGGCAACCAAAGCGAAAAGGAACAGGCACCTACTAAAGTTTATTTATTAGTCCCAAGTAAGGCTTACATTAACACAATGAAATTACTGTGAAGTTCCCCGAGTCGCCACAGTCCGGTACCTGTTCGGGTCAATGCACCTAACCAGCACATCTTTCAGAATGTGGGAGGAAACCCGAACACGCAGAGGGGAGAACTTGCAAACTGCACACAGACATTCCCCAATAAACAAAGTGAAAATATAATGTAAACAAGAGGAGTTATGTGCATGTCAGTTCTGCAAACATCAGCTTGTGAAGCTTCAGATCACAGCATCCTATTTTGCATTTTAGTGCATTCAGCTTTTGTTGCATGTATAACAGGTATCTTGCACAGTTTTGCTGAAGTAATTAAAGGAATTAGTGCAATTCCAATTTGCATTGATGACAAACACTCAGTCTCCCACTAACACGGCAACCTGATGTTGGGGAAAGTACATCACTGGTGAAGCATGAGGTGCAAATGGTTTTCTGAAGTAATTAACAGCTGGTATCTCAGAGGACAGTCCCAAACGTGCAAAAAATAGCACAGCACCATGTAAAGCAGCATGCATTCATGGGAACAAAACTTAAAATGCTTCAGAACAATTACACAGATTATATATCAAGGTTCCTCTCACAATGGAAGATCAAGAGGGCACTAAAAATATATCCTGTCGTCGAAAGGAAGACGGTTGAATACAGACTTTCAGCACTGCCCAGACTGGATGAAGTGTTGCAATAAAGTAAGTAAATCATCACTTCATCCTGCAGATTGATCCTACAAAACAGAATAGTACGTAGACAGAACTCAGATAATCTAAGATACAATATGAAAACATGAGCAAGATAAATTACACAAATATTCCATTACACAGCATTTGGGGACCTTAAAGGGATAACAGAAAATGCCACATCATTATAAAGCACTCCAAAAGAACTGCTGAAAACAGTGTGAAGATAAGATTCAGAGTGTCCAGGGCAGGGTAACTAAGTGGGTAGCTGTTTCAGAGAAGCCAATCAAGGCACAAATGGTAAAATGTTCACTTGCCCTGGTGTAAAATAGTTTGACACCATTATTTTGTGCAGCAGAGAAATCCAAGGGAGAAAACCTCAAGTTGTGGCAATAGATTCATTCATTTAAAATGGTTACTAAAGAGCAAGCAGAGATTAGAAGGTGTTTATGTTTGCAGAGAGGAGTTGTTGCAAATGTGTTTAGCGCTGTGCAGTCATCAGCAAACAAGCTTATTTCTGGGTAATTTTCTGGGTAGATGCCAGCGTTGTAGCTGCACTGGAACAGCGTGGCTAGGGGCACCGCAAGTTCTGGAGCACAGTTCTCAAGTGTTGCCAGGGCCAAAAGACTTTGCAGTATCCAGGGCCTTCAGTTGTTTCTTGGTAGCAGTTTCGAGGAGTGAATCATTTCAGCTGAAAGTGCCAGGCACCTCCAGAGGAGGCCAAGATGATTCATCCACTTGGCATGTCTGAAGACAGTCGCAAGTGGTCTTTGCACTAAAGTGCTCTTTCATCTTTGAGATGGGGGCCATTTGTCAAGCCTCCTCCTCTTGTGAGTTGTTTAATAGTCCACCACTATTCACAGCCGGATGTGGCAGATTGCAGAGCTTAGATATGATTGATCCGTTGTGGGATCACATGGTTCTGTCAATTGTATGCTGCCCCTGCTTTTAGCATGAAAGTATGGAACAGTTCTCTCAGACTTGGTGCAAAGGAACTGTCAAAACTGCAAAGGAAGAGTGACAGATTTCCAAGTCAGGATGGTGAGTGGCTTGAAGGGAAACTCACATGTGGCGGTGCTTCCATGTATCTACTGCCTTTGTCTTTCAAGATGGAAGTGGTATGGGTTTGCAGTGAGTCTGGAGTCATGTGTAGGCCAGACTGGATAAGGATATTGGTGAACCAAATCGGTTTTTATGAAAATCCACAATGGTTTCATGGTTACTGACACTAGTTTTTTAATTCCAGATTTATTCATTAAATCGAAACCAGCTGCCATGGTGGAATTTGAACCCTTGTCCCCAAAGCATTAGCCTGGGCAACAGCCACATCAATTTTAACAACTATGAGAACTGAGAATTGGCCTTCACATATGACGTGTAACTTATAAAAATTCTTTAATTGGATGACAGGAATTGATTTGATTTATTGTCACATGGATTAGTATACAGTGGAAAGAACATAAGAACATAAGAAATAGGAGCAGGAGTAGGCCATCCAGCCCTTCGAGCCTGCCCCGCCATTCAATAAGATCATGGCTGATCTGTCGCTGCTCAGTTCCACTTTCCCGCTTTCTCCCCATAACCCTTAATCCCCTCTCTTATCAAAAACCCATCAACCCGCGTCTTAAAAATATTTAGCGAGGCAGCCTCCACCACTTCAACGGGCAGAGAATTCCAGAGATTCGCCACCCTTTGAGTGAAGAAGTTCCTCCTCAACTCCGTTCTAAACCGCCCCCCTTTTATCTTGAGGCTGTGCCCCCTAGTCCTACTGTCTTTTTTGAGCGGGAAGAGTCTCTCCACCTCTATCCTATCCATCCCATTCATCATCTTATACGTCTCAATGAGATCTCCCCTCATTCTTCTAAACTCTAACGAGTACAAGCCTAGTTTACTCAGCCTCTCCTCATAGCTCAACCCCCTCAACTCCGGTATCAGCCTAGTAAACCTCCTCTGCACTCCCTCCAAGGCCAAAATATCTTTGCGCAGGTGCGGCGCCCAAAACTGCACACAGTACTCCAGCTGCGGCCTCACCAATGCCCTATACAGCTGCAGCAAGACCTCCCTACTTTTATATTCAATCCCCCTCGCTATGAAGGCCAGCATCCCATTCGCCTTCCTGACCACCTGCTGCACCTGCAAGCTGGGTTTTTGCGACTCATGCGCAAGGACCCCGAGGTCCCTCTGCACCGTCGCCTGCTGCAGTTTTTCGCCACGTAAGTAATAGTCCTTCCTACCATTCTTCCTACCAAAGTGGACCACCTCACACTTGCCAACATTAAATTCCATTTGCCAGTTCCTGGCCCATTCGCCCAGCCTATCTAGATCCTTCTGCAGACTCTCCACACCCTCCGCACAATTTGCCGTTCCCCCAATCTTGGTGTCATCAGCAAATTTCGACACCCTACACTCGGTTCCCTCCTCTAGATCATCTATATAAATGGTAAAAAGCTGAGGCCCCAGCACCGACCCCTGGGGCACTCCACTAGTCACCATCCGCCAATCCGAATAGCACCCGTTGACCCCCACTCTCTGCCTCCTATTTGACAACCAATCCTCTATCCACGCTAACACCCTACCCCCAACTCCATGTCCCTCGACCTTCTGCAATAACCTCTTGTGAGGTACTTTGTCAAACGCCTTCTGAAAATCTAGAAAGACCACATCCACCGGCTCTCCTCTATCCACCGCCCTAGACACATCCTCGTAGAACTCCAGTAAATTTGTCAGACACGACTTCCCTTTAATGAAACCGTGCTGCGTCTGCTCTATCAAGCAATTCCCTTCAAGATGCCTCGCAATTTCCTCCTTAATGACAGATTCTAACATTTTACCTACCACAGACGTTAAACTAACCGGCCTATAATTCCCCGCCTTTTGCCTGGCACCCTTCTTAAACAACGGCGTAACATTAGCCGTTTTCCAATCATCCGGCACTTCCCCGGAATCCAGCGACGTCTGGAAAATAACCACCAAGGCATCCACTATCACCTCCGTCATTTCTTTCAGAACCCTCGGATGCATTCCATCCGGTCCTGGGGACTTGTCCACAATCAGCCCCCTCCAGTCTGTCGAGCACCGCCTCTCTAGTAACAGTAATGTCATTAAGACCCTCCAGTCCTACCACCTTTCCATCGCTAACACCCGGCAAATTATTCACGTCCTCCTCCGTGAAGACAGAAACAAAAAAGTTATTCAATACCTTAGCCATACCCTCATCCCCTACCACTAGGTCCCCTTTCTCATCCTCTAAAGGACCAACATTTACCCTAGCCAGCCTCTTCCTTTTTATATATTTATAAAAACTCTTGCTATCCTTTTTTATATTAAGCGCTAGCCCAGCTTCATAGTTTCTCCTACCCCGCATTGCTTCTTGCGCGCTATGCAGACAAAGCATAGGGAAGGAAAGGAGAGAGTGCAGAATGTTTTAGAATAAAGGTTTAGAAGCAGAGAACAAGAGTAAAAGATAGAATTCTAAGGTATGCTGGGCACAGCTTGCAAGAAGTGGCCTTGTTCCGGCACCATCTTAAGTCTGTGCTGACAAGATCAGCATTTTTTGTGCATTCTGAATTGTCCTTGAACGTAGTGACTTGCTGGGCCATCTCAGAAGGCTGTGGGTCTGATGTCACATGTAGGCCAGACCAGATAAGGATCCAAGGGGATTAGCCATTCAGAAGGATTATGGCAGTTTCATGGTCACCATTACTGTAACTAGATTTCGATTCCTGATTATTAATTGAATTACAATTCCACCAGCTGCCATGTGGGATTTGAACTCATGCTCCCAGGAGTATTAGCCTGGGCCTCTGGATTGCTGGTCCAGTGATGTTACCAGTACTGTCACTGTCTTCGCAATTGATCACCGCACTTAAAACAGAATTAGAACACACACTAAATTCTGGTCAAAATGTTCATTATTTCAGTATTGCTTGAAATTTCACTTCAGATTGGTGGTTAGTAGTAAGACAGATTGCATCTGCTGCAGGGCTCAAGATTGTCACACACTGACTGCTCATCCAAATGAGAAAATCACAGGGACGATTTCCCTAAGCTAATGACTCCAAAAACCTTGGAGCTGGAGACACAGAGGCTATTTAGCAGGCTCCCAGCTGGGTGCCACAGTCTGTGTGTGTCTCCGGCTCCAAGTTTTTTGAAGTCGTCAGCTCCGTGACAGCCAGAAGAGTCCAGGGCCTACAGGGGGGCAGATCGGTGGGAGTGGGGTGGGGGTTCCACTGCCACTCTGGTGGGAGAGGGAGGGAAGTGGGTGATCGGGGCTAGCCATTTGGAGGGGAGGAGATGGGATAGATATTGGAGCTTGTCCGGAGAGGTCCGGGTCCAGGAGGGCAGCAATCGGGTTGGGGGTGGGCACGATCAGAGGTGGAGCAATGCAGAGTTGCAGAGCTGGCCAGCGATCGGGAAGCCGGCAGGGCGCGGCCATTGCGCATGTGCTGATCTCCACTCTGACAGGTTGGCGCATGTGCAGTGGCCCACTCAGCACTATGATGCTGGCCTCTCCAGTGGGAATTGGTCTGGCCCACAGATTTTCTGCCTGAATCTCGCTAGGGCACTCTGCAGTGCTCAAGACCGTGGGCGATTCATTCTGAAAATCACGCTGCAAAAAAAATTGGTGGGAGTTACTCCAGTTGTGAGGTAAATTAGGCACTTAGAATTTTTTGGGAGATTTGCCTCACCCCTACACCCGCCACCCCCCCCCACCCAACAAATATATGCATGCCTATAACAAGAATTGTAAAGTCAGCTCCAAAATCACAGGGTTGCCTTAACGTATCCTGGTCATGCCTCGTGCCAAAAGATGATGACAATGATGCCAAATAAGCCAAATGTTCAAAGTGTTCTCTTCCAGGAATCAACGAAGTGGACTCAGCATGAAGATGGCTTCTATGCTGGTTGCCAGCAGAGCGAATAGCAGAGGACAGCACCAACTGTTCCCTCACCATATGGCAAAACATCAAACTAGAAAAGAATCAATGACTCTCCATACTTCATTTGTGAGAAATCAAAGAAAAATCATCGTATAGCGATGCAAAGGTTAATGGAGTCATTTTTTAAAATCTGATCAAACTGTTGATGGGAAAGGATTACCTGAAATTTTATTTTTCAGGAAGATACAGGAATACTATCGGATTTGACACACATCCAGAAAATGGAAAGAGCGGATTGAAAACGACCTGGCCCAGTTTCAAAATTTTAACGTGGCACTAATTTTGTGTAAGTTTTATTGCTAGGCTTTATAAACATAAAGGCGACATTATTTACGTGCAGGATGGGAGAAGGCATTTGATATAGGCTCTAATCTGTTGGGTTAATATCTTGTACAATGCATCTCATCATCCCGCATGTCAACAATGAAAACGACAACGTATTGTTATAAAAATCAAGTTTCTGTCATTTCTTAGGAGTACCAAGTGTCTCTTTCCTCTGGAGCTTAACTTGTTTCAATGCTCAACGCTGGCTTATCCATCTCTCTTCAGAAGAGCCAAATTAACTTTAGAAGTTTTTTGTGATAATTTTGTAACAACAAATTATAGAATCGTGCATTTTTCTACAGTATTCCTCACACCCATAAAGTGCTCTAAGATGGGGGCAAACCAGGAATAGACTTCATAACAGGAGCTCAAAGCACCGTTTAAACATCAAGGCTGTAAATAGGCTCCTCAGAGTAGAGAAGGCTGCAGCAAAATAGAGGGATACCGAGAATGAACATTAGAGGTAAAGATAAAATGACTGAAATAGCAATGTAAATTGTGATGCTGAAAATGTTGAGAACTGGGAGTAGCTCAAATAGGACCAGTGCCAATTCCCACTCAAACGTGGACCTGTCGACAATTGATTGGGGGCGGCACGGTGGCACAATGGTTAGCACGGTTGCCTCACAGCGTCAGGGACCTGGATTTGATTCACGGTTTGGGTCTCTGTCTGTGTGGAGTCTATGTGTTCTCCCCGTGTCTGCATGGGTTTCCCCTGGCTGCTCCGATTTCCTCCTACGGTCCAAAGACACACGGGTTAGGTGGATTGGCCATGCTAAATTGCCCCTTAGTGTCAGGGGGACGATCTAGGGTACCTGCATGGGGTTATGGGATTGGGCCTGGATAAGATTGTGGTCGATGCAGACTCAATGGCCTCCTTCTGGACTGTAGGATTCTATGATTTTGTCACAAGAGGAGGCAGCCTGGTCTGAGGACCATGAAGTGGCAGCATGGACATGTGGCTGGAAGGAATCGTTGAGAATGAGTGCGGCAAGATCATAAAGAATTTCACAAACAAAAGCATAAAAGACAATTTACTAAGGCACCATAGCCAGTGCAGCTAGGCAAAGATGGAAATCTGGGACATTGTAAGGTGAGACAATTATGGGGGGCATAGGTGGAGAAGGTAGCTTGGATAGCATTTTAGAATTTGGGCGTCCAGTGATAATAGTCTAAGTTAAGGTTTTGGAGCAGCTAGTGATTGGAGGCAAATTATGTTGCATTAAAACAAGTGTACACATTCACATTGTGGAACAGAAGCCAAACTTTACCATGTGGAAACTTAGTTTAATTCATGAGGGCCACAGAATACTCAGGAAGATTTAAGAGTAACTTAGAAGCAGGGGTAGGCCATTTGACCCTCAAGCCTGTGCTACCATTCAATAAGATCATGGCTGATTGGATTGTGGCCTCAACTTCACATTCTTGCTGCCCACCATAACCATCAACTCCCTTGTTAATCAAAAATCTATCTAACTCAACCTTGAATAAGCAAGCTCCATTGCTTTCTGGAGGAATAGATTTTTTTAAAAATTCACCTCGTTTAATCTAACAAGGACCTCTGATTTGCAAAACGATGTTCTGTCATTCAAGACTTCCTCACAAGAGAAACATCCTCCCAACATCCACCCTGTCACATCCTCTTAGGATCTTGCGTTTCAGTAAGGTCACCTCTCATGCTGTCAACTCCAGTGGGTATAGGCCCAACCTGCATAATCTTTCCTCAGAAAATAATCCCTTAATCCGAGGAATCAGTCAAGTGAACCTCCTTTGAACTGCTTCTGATGCATTTATATCCTTTCTCAAGTAAGAAGACCCAAACTGTGCAGTGCTCCAGATGCCGTCTCACTAAGGTTCTACACAGCTTCCCTACTTTTATATTCAATTCCCCTTGGAACAAACAGCAATATTCCATTTGCATTTCTAATCACTTGCTGTATCTGCATACTAACTTTGTGTGATTCATGTATCAGGACACTGAAGATTGCTCTGTACTGTAGTTCTGCAATCTCTCTCCAGTTAAATGAAGTACAGCTATTTTATTATTCCTGCCAAAGTGGACAAGTTGACATTTTCCCACATGATGGTCCATCAGCCAAATTTTTGCTCAATCACTTAACCTATCTACATCCCTTTTAGACTCGTGTCCTCTGGACAACTTAACTTCCTACCTAGTTTTTGTTACTAGCATATTTAGTTACCATACATTAGGTCCCTTCGTTCAAGTCATTGGTAGATTGTAAATAGTAGATGCCCCTGTAGCACTCCAATAGTTACAGCTTGCCAACTCAGAAATGATCTCTTCATCCCTACTCTCTACTTCCTGTTATCTAACCAATCCTCTATCTACGCTAATACCCTCAACAACATGAGCTCTTATTTTGTAACTCTGTTACTATGTACCTCTTAGCAACTTTTGATATGGCAGCTTAATCAATCACTTCAATATCCAAGTACACCACATCCATGGCTCCCCTTTATTTGCATTGCTTTTATTTACCCAAGTACAAAATCAGTAACACTGGACAAAACAGAACAACTTGTCTGAACTGGTCTTCTATTACCTGAAAATAAAACTCCAGTATTACTGATGCCAATATTACTGGTATTTGATTATTTTGAACTATTACGAACCGATTTCCCCAAAAACTGCAAACAAATCAATCAAGCACGATTTCCTTTCACAAAAGCATCTTGACTCTGCTTAGTCGCATTACGATTTTTTAAATGTCCTGCTATTAGTTTCTTAATAATAGATTCTAGCATTTCCCCCGATCGATATTAGGCTAATGGGCCTATAGCTTTCTGCTTTTTGTCTTCCTCCATTCTTGAACAAAGGCATGAAATTTGCAATTTTCCAATCCACTAGGAGCTTCCCAGAATCTGGAGAATTTTGGAAGATCACAACCAATGCAACCACCATCTCTGCAGCCACTTATTTTAAGATCTTAGAAGGCAAGCCATCAGGCCCTGCGGACTTGTCAGCCCACAGGTCTAATAGTTGGACTATTATCTTTATTCCAATGATTATAATTGTTTTAACTTCCTCCCTTTCACCTTTTGATTTTCAAGCCTCTTTTACATGTCATCAACAATGAAGACAGACACAAAATACCTGTTCAACACTTCTGCGATTTTCTTATTTCTCGTTATCAATTCCCCAATGTCACTGTCTAAGAAGCTAATACTCACTTTACATACAGATACTCCTACTATCTGTCTTTATATTTATAGCTGGCTTTCGCTCATCCTCTATGTTCTCCCTTCTTTTGTTCTTAATCATTCTTTGCTGATTTCTAAAATCAGTCCAATCGTCTTACCTACGTTTAACTTTGCAGTATTATAAGAACTTTCTTCCATTTGGATACTATCCTTAATTTGTTTATTAACCACTGACAGTTAATTCTTCTCAGAGTATTTCTTTCTCAATGAACAATATTCCAATCCACTTCCAACCTGTGGATTCTTTTTGAGGGAAAATGTTTTTCTTTTAAACCCATCTTAAGGCTTGCAAATACACAAAGTGATTTTACAACGGACTGACAATATTACTGAGATAAACCATCGCTCAGCTGTTTCTTGAACTTGCATAATATCTATTAAATTTAATAGATTATTCTAGTGACTATCATATTTCATAATGAGCACTTTCTATTGCACTCATTTTAAAATAAAAAATGACATTTCTTTGAACTAACCAAAAAACTTATTCAAAGAATCCCTCCAGTGCCACTCGGCCCATCGAGTCTGCTCCGACAACAATCCCACCAAGGCCTTATCCCCGTAACCCCACATATTTAAGAACATAAGAACATAAGAACATAAGAAATAGGAGCAGGAGTAGGCCATCTAGCCCTTCGAGCCTGCCCCGCCATTCAATAAGATCATGGCTGATCTGTCGTGGCTCAGTTCCACTTTCCCGCCCTCTCCCCATAACCCTCAATCCCTTCTCTTATCAAAAACCCATCAACCCGCTTCTTAAAAATATTTAGCGAGGCAGCCTCCACCACTTCAACGGGCAGAGAATTCCAGAGATTCACCACCCTTTGAGTGAAGAAGTTCCTCCTCAACTCCGTTCTAAACCGCCTCCCCTTTATCTTGAGGCTGTGCCCCCTAGTCCTACTGTCTTTTTTGAGCGGGAAGAGTCTCTCCACCTCTATCCTATCCATCCCATTCATCATCTTATACGTCTCAATGAGATCTCCCCTCATTCTTCTAAACTCTAACGAGTACAAGCCTAGTTTATTCAGCCTCTCCTCATAGCTCAATCCCCTCAACTCCGGTATCAGCCTAGTAAACCTCCTCTGCACTCCCTCCAGGGCCAAAATATCCTTGCGCAGGTGCGGCGCCCAAAACTGCACACAGTACTCCAGCTGCGGCCTCACCAATGCCCTATACAGCTGCAGCAAGACCTCCCTACTTTTATATTCAATCCCCCTCGCTATGAAGGCCAGCATCCCATTCGCCTTCCTGACCACCTGCTGCACCTGCAAGCTGGGTTTTTGCGACTCATGCACAAGGACCCCGAGGTCCCTCTGCACCGTCGCCTGCTGCAGTTTTTCGCCACGTAAGTAATAGTCCTTCCTACCATTCTTCCTACCAAAGTGGACCACCTCACACTTGCCAACATTAAATTCCATTTGCCATTTCCTGGCCCATTCGCCCAGCCTATCTAGATCCTTCTGCAGACTCTCCACACCCTCCGCACAATTTGCCGTTCCCCCAATCTTGGTGTCATCAGCAAATTTCGACACCCTGCACTCGGTTCCCTCCTCCAGATCATCTATATAAATGGTAAATAGCTGAGGCCCCAGCACTGACCCCTGGGGCACCCCCAGCCCTGTTAATCTCTCTAATTTTTGCGTGCTGGAAATTAAGGGGCAATTTAGCATGGCCAATGCAACTTATCCGCACATCTTTGGAGTGTGGGAGGAAATCAGAGCACCCAGGGGAAACCCATTCAGACGTGGGGAGAAGGTGCAAACTCCACACAGAGTCACCCAAGCAGGGAATTGAACACAGGTTCCTGATTCTTTGAGGTAGCAGTGTTAACAACTGTGCCTCTGAAATATCACTTCAGATTTTGTCTGGAAAGACTCAAATACACTGTTTAATATAAATACCAGCAACTGGTTAAGATAGTTAACACATCATATGATTGTCACCTTCTGTCATGCTAAATTAAGTTACAAAATTGGCTGCATGGAATATGAAGAATAGATTACTTTGTTCAACTTCAAAACAAGTCTGATCAACTGTAATCTAGTAAACAATGCCATGTATACTCATTGAAGTAAACAGCACAGAGCACTGACTTCTCAAACTTAATAATATTGAGTGAGCAGAGCACATGCAATTCAAGTTTCACTAAACCTGCTCATTGCAACTGGTGCTTAAATTGGGCAGCTCTGTTGTCCTTTCACATCATAATCAACAGAAATAGTAGTCCCTCATCTGCTCACTGAATTTCAGTGAACCACATGTAGGATTCTTTTGCATGGGTACAATCTAGCCATGGTTACATATTAAAACAGTTGTTTCCGACCACAACAAAGAGGATAGTAACGGGCAAAGCGGCGAAATGGGAAGACACATGGCAGTGGAAAAGTCAACTAAATGGTACAATTTGAAAAAAGAGATGCTGGACGAGAGACTGGGATTTTACACACAGAAGGGTCAGCAGGTGACAAGTTGAGAAGGTTGTCAAAAAGGTATTTAGAATAGTTGACTTGATAATTAGGGACATTGATTACAAAAGCAGGAAGCTACGCTAAACATTTACAAATTTTGATTTCAAGAAGAAATTAGGTATAGCTCTAGGGGCTGAAGGATCAAGGGATATGGGGAGGAGGGTGGGCGGGGGAATCAATGTATTGAATTCTTTGATCAGCCACGACCAAAATGAATGATCGAGCAGGCTTGAAGGGCCGGACGGCCGACTCCCACTTCTAGTTTCTATGTTAACATTGGTCAGGCTCCAGCAGAAGTAGAGAGTCCAGCTCCAGGCACCACACTTCAGGAGGGATGGTAAGATCTTAAAGAGGTGCAGAGGAGATTTCCTGGAATGGTGCCAGGGGTGAAAGATTTCTATTATTGTTTTTCATTTACAGGATGTAAGAGTCACTGGCTGGGTCAGCATTCATTGCCAATCCTTAACTCCCTTTCAGAAGGTGATGGTGAGCTGCCTTCTTGAACCACTGCAGTCCATGTGGTATCGCAATACCCAGTGCTGTTAACGGGGGTGGGGGGGGGGGTCAGGATTTTGACTCAGTGACAGTGAAGGAAGAGCAATATAATTCCAAGTACGAATGAGTGATTTGGAGGGATTGTCCAGGTGGTCATGTTCCTGTACGTCTGCTTGTCTTGTCCTCCTCAGTAGTAGGAGTTATAGATTTGGAAGTTGCTATCAAAGGAGCCTTGGTGAGTAGCTGCAGTGTATCTTGTGGTACACACTGCTGCCACTATGCACCAGTGGTGGACGGACTGAATGTTTATGGATGTGATGCCAATCAAGCTGGCTGCATTGGCCTGGATAGTGTTGAGTTTTTACTGGAGCTGCACCCATCCAGGCAAGTAGAGAGTATTCCATCACAATCCTGAATTGTGCCTTGTAGACAGCGGGAAGGCTTTGGGAAGTCAGGAGCCGAGTTACTCACTGCAGGACTCCTAGCTTCTGATCTGTTGTTGTGGCCACAGTATTTATATGGCTAGTGCAGTTTAGTTTCTGGTCAATGATAATCCCCAGGATGTTGATGTGGAGGATGTAGAGCAACTGGTGGCGTTCTCCGTAAAGCAAAGAAAGTGAAGAGAAGCTTTGACGGAGGTCATATTCTTGAAGGGTTTTGGTAGTGAAAATAAGAGAACCAGATTCCAGTGACAGAACTGGCAGAGACCAGAGGACAGATTTAAAGTGATTTAAAAAAACAAAGATGATTTGTGATTTTTAAAAAAATTATGCATTAAGTTATGAGCTGGAATATACTGCCGGGAAGAGTGGTGGAAGCAGATTCAGTAAAAACTTCCAAAAGGGCATAAAATATCTGAAACTGAAACTGCTGGGTTAGGGGAAAAGAGCAAGGGAGAGTGACTCATCAGAAACCTCAAAGAGCCATCATAGGCATAATGGGCTGAATGGTCTCCTTTTGTCCTGTATCATTCTATGATTTTATGACAAAAGATTGAGTTTAATTGTAAACATTGTAAAACCTGCAAAGTGTAGAATGAAAAATTAAGACATTCAGAAAAAGTTTGAGGTAACTTTATTTCTGTGTGCATAAAAGGATGAACAGATGCAACATTATTCAAGAATTCTACTTCTACTCAGGATGGCATGCTGGTTAGTACTGCAGCCTCAAAATGCTAGTTTGATTCCCAGCTTGGGTCGCTCGCTGTGCGGGATCTGCACGTTCTCCCTTTGTCTGCGTGGGTTTCCTCCAGCTGCTCTGGTTTCCTCCCACAGTCCGAAAGATGTGCTGGTTAGGTGCACTGGCCATGCTAAATTCTCCCTCAGTGCACTCTAACAGGCACCAGAGTATGGCGACTAGGGGATTTTCACAGTAACTTCATTGCAGTGTTAAAGTAAGCAGACTTGTTACACTAATTAAAAAGTTAGAACAAGTGACAATTTTCTAAATTATCATGGAACCTTTTGTGTATCCTATTTCTGCTGCTTTATATTGCCAAACATACCATGTTACTATTTCATGGATGTTAGACTCAAATACTAAGTAAATCACTTGTTTTTAATTACTGAAAGATAACAGATACCCAAATGTGCCAGTTGCTGAATATTGTACTTACAGCAAGAAAGCAGAGCAGAATTTAGTCTGGGATTTGTATGTTAAATACATGCTGGAGCAGCCATTTTCCAATACAGTACAAGGGAGTGTTCACACCTTTATCCCGCCCCTTCTCCCTGTGCTAATCATGTTTCTTCTTCAACACAAAATGCCACCTTTTTACAATTAATTATCTTTATTTTGGTCGCGTTAAAGAAATAATTCAGATCTTTGATCAAGTTTCCTGATCAGTTTTTGGGATCAAGAATATAACTTGCTCTTTCTGACTTTCTAAATGAAGGAAGCAGTGTCAACTTCAAGCGACACTAAGAACAGCAGCTGAAAAATAAAGTCACCCCAGTTCTGTGTAAAAGTGAACCTTTTCCGTAACACAAGGAGAGCATGTTGGTGGTGGGAGGGTTCTGCCTCCAATGCTGATTTTGCAGAGATTTGTGGGGTGAACCCAAAACCTACTAGAAACGGCACCGAGGCTGTCCCAAACCAGTTCAGACAAGTAACATCTGCAGCAGGAAGCTTCCACTCCATCAGTCTGATTCTGTAGTCAATAGCACACACCTTTTTAAAGCTTATTATTCATTCTTGGGATCTTCAGATCACTGAAAAGACAAGCATTTACTCCCCATCTCGAATCCTCCCGCAAGAAGATGGTGGTTGAGCCATCATCCTGAAACACCGCAATCCTTTTGTTGTAGGCATATCTTCAATGCCGTTAGGGAGGGAGTTCCAGAATTCCAGCGGTGGAGGGACAACGATATCATTCCAAATGAGCGGCTTGGAGGGGGAACTTGCAATTGGTGCTGCTCCTGTGCATTTGCTACCCTTGTCCTCCCAGATGGTGGAGGGTGCATGGTTGGAAGATGCTGCCTAGGTAAATCCACCTGAGAGGGTAAGTGTGTTTTACAAAAACTGAAAATGCTGGAGAAACTCAGAACTCAGACAGCATCCATACAGAGAGAATAGAGGCAACATTCAGAGTCCAGATGACCTTTCATCAGAGCTACGTGCATTTGACGTTGGAAAACTACTGAGTGGGAAGTTACTTGAATACAAGTTGTATGCTTGTACTAAGGACAGTTACTTTGAGTATTTTGATGAGGCAATACTGTGGTTATCATGCTTAATAACATTCTGTTCTGGAACTAAATCTGAAAGTTGGTGGTTACATCCCGTTGTGAGGGAGCTGCAGTAGGGTATACCAAGGGAATCTGGGCCACAGCAGAAGAGGAATGAATGGAAAGAGTTAAACAGACAGCATCATGGTATCCACATTCACTGCAGGCAGACAGCATAAAATGCGTGTAACTACATTTCAGATGGCATTAAAACTGTCCCACACCAGTATCAGTCCAAGATATCAGTCCAGCAATCATAAGAGAATTGATATCAATTATCAAGGCTCCACAAGATCTAGAGGGCTTTGACAAGGTTCCAAAAGGTAGTAGGGCTTTGGCAAAGGGTCATCTGGACTTGAAACATCAACTCTTTTCTCTCCTTACAGATGTTGTCAGATCTGCTGAAATTTTCCAGCATTCTCTCTTTTGGTTTCAGATTCCAGCATCCAGTCATTTGCTTTTGTCTAGAGGAACTATTGTGCCTCTGAAAACTTAATCAAATATCCAGGAGATGGGGCAATTAATGCCCCATCGAAATCAGTTTGACAAACATAACTCTTTGATACTGTAAACAGGTTGACAGAAGATGTCCGCAAAGCAATTAAAGCTGAATCATCCAAGGCAATGGAACCGCTTAATGTAATCAAAAGCAGAACTGCAACCAATTCAAGGTAACAATCTGATGACCTGATCAAAATGTAACACATTGTAAATGTAAAGAGAGAGGTACAAGAATGTCCAAGGCCCAATGATTAGCAGAGACTCGGAAGGAAACTGCAGTTACAGCCATGAGTTCTGCTCTCCCTCACGTTGAATGAAGCCGTTTTTGTTGAAGTTCCACAAGGTCTTGGAAGACTCATTTCGCTCATTCCCTCCTACAGGAGCAGCGTGGCTGTGATTGCAAAATCGTTATATAATTCTAGTGCAAATGCTCCCAATGGTTGGGCATTCAGCATTTCATGTTACTTATTTCTAAAGAACGGGACGGAAACACCTTACTGCGACGCCAAATACTGAATGTTTTTCACTCACCAGCATTTGAACTTGTCAGGTTGTACCGTGCATTTAATTTCTTGATGATATTTTCATGTATTTGGTACCATTCACTTTCAGTATTGCACCTGGAATGAAATGGAATGCATTGGTTCAGAAGAGAATCTGAAAAACGTGTCAATATCTAAAATAATTTAAAGAGATTGCACACATAGTTAACCAGCTGGCCATGACAATGACTGGGATTTCAATACATAGTGCCCTTGAGGGGCAGTGGGGAAGCACCTCATTAACATGACAGGGAAGGGCACAGTGTCACAGCCAGAGCTGGAGCCAGAGTGTGGCTCACCCCAGGCTGCTCTAGAGGGGTGCCAGCCAAGCTTCGCACCCCTCACACCAAAATCAACCTATTGGCTGCCTAACTGCAGGTGTCTATTGATATTTAATTGTTTAACACAACTGGGTCTCTGCCATTTCCACGAGAGTTCTGCCCATTTCTCACCAGAACCAGAGTGAGCTGTGTATATGTACGCAGCAGAGTATTCAGAAACTTTAACCAAAATTATCCAACCATTCCTGTCGGTGGGATTTTCTGGTCCCGCTGATGGTGACTGTCTATTGCGGGTGCAAACAGGGGGAAAACCCATTGGGACCACACAATCCCGCCGCCAGCCAATGATGGGCCACCTCTGCCGTAAAACATATCATAGGAGCAGGTGGGGGGAGCCCCACCCTTTGTGTTCAATGTATACGTTACTGACTAGTTTAAAAAGGGGGGAATTTTAATTGCAGTTTCAAACCTGATAAAGCATTAGCAAACCAAAATGAAGCTGTCCTAAAAGTGTGCTTCAAGGGTGCAGTCTGGACATTGATGAAAGCAGTTCTATCATGGGCGGCACAGCGGCACAATGGTTAGCACTGCTGCCTCACAGCGCCAGGGATCCAGGTTAGATTCCTGGCTTCGGTGTATGTAGAGTTTGTGTGTTCTCCCCATGTCTGCGTGGGTTTCCTCTGGGTGCTTTGGTTTCCTCCCACAGTCCAAAGATGTGCAGGTTAGGTGGATTGCCCTACAGCGTCAGAGAGATTAGCAGGGTAAATGCATGGGACTATGGCGATAAGGCCTGGGTGGGTTTGTGGTCAGTGCAGACTTGTTGGCCAAATGGCCTCCTCCTGCACCGTACGGATTCTATGAAGCCAGTACTGTTGGTACAATTAGCATATGTTGTAAATAAACAGCTGCCTCCTTCATAATCACTGAAAATAAAGTACTTTTTTTGGTTTTGATAAAATAGGCTGAAAATAAATTGTGTAGTCCCAATAGGGTTAAAGGAAAGTACATTATTAGTCACATGTAAGGCTTACATTAACGCTGTAAAGAAGTCACTGTGAAATTCCCCGAGTCGTCGCACTCAGACATCTATTCAGGTCAATGCACCTAACCATCACGTCTTTCAGAATGTGGGAGGAAACCCATGCAGACACAGGGAGAATGTGCATACTCCACATAGACAGTGACCCAAGTTGGGAATTGAACCCGGGTCCCTGGCACTGTGATGCAGCAGTGCTAACCACTGTGCTACTGTGCTGCCCTTCCTTTCTTTCATTGGTTTTTCACTCTGACTCTAGTTAACTAAAAATAAAGTTCACTGCACTGGAAGGCTCATTCAATAGTTCCACTGAAAGGGTAGCTAGATTCATATTCCCTCAATTCTTGGATGTAGTCCACAACTTTTACTGAGAACATAAATCCAGCCCCTCCCTTTCCTCCCCAGCACATTCCACATCATTTATCAGGAAAATTGATTTAATTTGCCAATTAAATTTTGTTTATGAAAAGATGCCAAGTGAGAATTAAAAAGCTTGAAAAACAGTGTTGTTTACTGCTCTCTCCTTCCTGTTCAATGGGGTTCATCCACCCAAATAATGGGGTCTATTAATGCACCCTGACATACTGAGCTTCAGTTATGTTCAATCTGGAAGGGAACACAGCAATGAGCGGTTCCAACAATTCTTAGTAACATGAGCTTAATAGAATTCACAAGGATGCAGAGCAACCAGGGGCCAACTTACCACAACGATCGGCCTCTTCACTCATATGCCAAAAAATATAAACTTTCTGCTGAGCTCTTTAAAGTACAGCACATTTTTAATGAGCCCTGGGGATTTAACAAATAGGGCAAACCCATAAATTGCTGCTTAACAACTGTTCAGAAAGTTTGAATTAATGCCCACTCTTGTTTCTCTGAATGTCTTAGGTGCAGATTCTGCATATTGGAAATAAAAACACTAGGTTCTGGAAGCACATAACAGTAAAGAGCAGTGAACGATTGGCTGTGACCAAGTCTTTAAACAAAGGGTTGAGCCAAACATGTTGGAAACCTGTGGCAGATTAATAACACTAACAGTGTGCGCTTTTATTTATACACAAGATTCCAGAAAATATGGAATAACTGAGTTACGCCATTTGTCATGTTTTATCATCTTTTACTGGGGTATTTGCATCACTCCTGGTCGTCTCATTTAAACTGAGATGTTGTTTCTCACCACTCAGCCCACCCTTGCTTCCAACGCTGATCACTCGGGTGGCACAGTGATTAGCATTGCTGCCTCAGTGTCAGGAACCCGGGTTTGATTCCTGGCTTGGGTCACTGTATGTGGAGATTGCACATTCTCTCTGCGTCTGCATGGTTTTCCTCCGGATGGTCTGGTTTCCTCCCACCGTCCAAAGATGTGCAGGTTAAGTGGATTGATGATGCTAAATTCTCCTTCAGCGTACCCGAACAGGCTCCAGAGTATAGCAGCTAGGGGATTTTCACAGTAACTTCATTGCTGTGTGAATGTAAGCCTATTTGAGACTAGTAAACAAACTTTAGAACTTCACTTTAATTCATGGGACTTCTACCATTATTCTGCTGTAGCCTCTTTAGACCAGAAAATAAAGGTGTGGGTGACGTGGTATTGGCATAATCTACTGCCCGCCCTTCATCATCTATCCAGTGATCAATCTGGTCTCATTGCAGCTATTTTGGAATGGCTCAGCATCCGCTGTCTTCCCCCGTTCCCCCTCCCAACTCCCCGCTAAATTCTGGCAGCCTTTTCTTGCTCATTTTATCATCCTGGATCCTACTGATATTTCAAAGCAATTACTATTAGGACCTCCACCTCTTTCTATGCACTAGGAACTTTTGACAAAGCCAATTCATTGCACATCTCCCTTCATTCTTATTATGGGTCACCTGGAGCAGAAGCAAAGGGAGAAGGTGGAGATCAGGCTGATCTTGCTATCCACCCTCTCCATCTCCCTCCCAGAGGGCAGTGTAAATGAATCTTATTCGAGCTACTGTTGGAAGATCTGTGCATGTGTACACTATAAGCTCAACAGCAAGTTAACTGGCCACCTCTGAAAAGGTCTGAAGCCGCAGTTCACCTTCCACAGAGCCCTGTCAGTGACGATGACGATGACAACAATTGTATGGCCTTGGTTCATATCTGTCAGGCACTGGAGACCTCTGACGGATCAGCCAAGGAACTGCATTTAGCAGGTGATACCTGCCTTTGTCTTCAGGACATCAAACTTCATTGATTACTATATTTCTCCTGAACAATAAAAGGATAGATCCATCCACTTCCACAAGCTTGCTGGCTTCTTCTTGGATTGTCCTTGATAGGATGGATATGTTCTGCTAAAGGCTCCATTTGAGGAACTTGTCATTTTCATCAACAAGAATGGTTAACAGTGGCTAAAGTGCTAATTGCTGGCAAAGCACAACTTTAGATCCTGCATATTAACCAAGAGCATCAGGAACTGTCTTTATCACAATATCCGTGTCCTCTCCCACTCTACCATCCATGACTGAAACAGCAAGCAGGTCAAGCAGGTAGATGAATCCTGGAAGTCAAGGCTATCCACTGACACTGTAGCTGAAGACACCATTTTGCATTACCAATAACATAATTAAGAAAAGGTATAGTCATGCCGTGTAACAACCTAGCAAGAGTGGAGAAGACGATGACTGAATGGCTAAGGGGTGGGGGAGTCCTTAAATATTCCCCAGGTGAGGTAGAAAGGGTCAAGGTGGATTGTTGCACACCACAAAAGTCACTCTACAAGAAAGGTTCACCCCTGTCTTCACAGACAAGGTGCCACTGGAACTGAAAAATTCCAGCATGTCCATAAGTCCAGAGGAAAGCATCCCCAAAGGCCAGAGCAGCAGAGGGGCATTGGATCAGGAAGTCTGCAGCCTTTTCTCTGTGGAACGAGTCCTGCGGCGATGTGAACATTCAGGTGGGCAGGCAAGATTCAAAATAATAATCGAAAATTTATTCTGTGCAATAACAGCCAGCCAACAAACAATCTCCGTGTAAAAGCAGGTGAGACGATAAATGCAATAAATTCTCATCAGGGCAGCTCAACCTGAGACAGCTACTGCAAAATGATAGGTTTCTTCACTTGAGTCTGCAGATATTGAAACATATGTCAGAGAGTCATAGAGATTTACAATATGGAAACAGGCCCTTCAGCCCAAATTGTCCATGCTACCCTTTTTTTAATAAAGCCTCTAAGCTAATCTCAATTACCCGCATTTGGCCCATATCCCTCTATACCCATTATACACATATAACTGTCTAAATGCTTTTTAAAAGACAAAATTGTACCCACCTCTACTACTACCTCTGGCAGCTTGTTCTAGACACTCAACACCCTCTGTGAAAAAATTGCCCCTCTGTTCACTTGTATCTCTCCCCTCTCACCTGTTACATGCAACAGCATTGCTGGGCAACAATACTGAAGATGCAGAAGGATGGTGGCCAGCAGACTGTAGTCAATCATGAAGTACTGCATTGTTCTATGAATTACACAACTGCTTTCTTTCAACAGCATTTGAGGTAGGAATGTTGTTAACAGTAATAAACAAATGTTCTACAATATACATGTCTACATCACTGCTTGAAAGCTAAGCAGCACTATGATGAGAAAGTCAATTTCAAAGTCGTACTAAACGTTGGTAGCAAAATCTTTGTAAAAAAAAATAATCAAACTGTGGGGGCATTCCTATCAAAAGAATTTTAAGTGCCAAATGAAGTGAAAACAGGAGAGAATTGCACCTATTTTTTGGAAGAGCTCTTTGACACTATCTTACGCCCCTTAGAGAAAAAAAAGTGAGGCAAAGTGTGATTCTTGCCAGTACGGGGAGTGGATGGAGACAATTCATGCCGGGAAGCCGGTTAATAACTACTACAGTGCGTCACTATGCATGGACAGGATCTCCCAACACAACATATACAATAACACATAGTGCATTGTAAGACTATCAGTCCCCAAGTCCCCCGGACATCATTTCCCCCAGCCCCCGATCGCCGCCTGCGTTCACGCCCTGCCCACCAACCACTACCCCGCCAACCGCCATCTTTCTTCACCCACCCCTCTCACCGACCCATTCATCGAATTCCTTGGCCAATTGCTGATCCTGTAACTGCCCCCCTCCACTCCCCTGCCCAGCCCATCCAATCTCCAACCCAGTGGTCCCTGATTGGTGATTGTACAGCTCGTCATGCACTGCCTCCCCTTCTGGCCCTGCCATTCCCCCTAGGTCCTGACTGTGTGTCCATTGGGCAGTGCCAGGGTGCCAAAGGGGCACTGGCCACTCTTGCCCCCAGCCCAACCACCCAGGAGGCCTCAATGGCATCCGGACCTGCCAGCAAGACCATCATGCATGGTCCCTGTTGCTGGGAACCATACATGGTCCTCGCCAGTGAGGATCCACACTGGTGAGGCTATCAAGGCAAGAACCCAGATGATTGCATCCCAGGCGCAAGGCTGATTTTGCCAGCAATTCAGGGCCCATGTCATCGCAAGAGCCGCAAAATCAGGCACAAACCTGGCTTTTCACCTTTCTCATGATCTTACCAGCTTGCCATGTTGATTGACCAGCGTGACAAGCTAGTAAGATCACCCCCTGTATCTTTCCTGTACACTTTAAACATCAGTTTCTTTAAAATTGGCGATCAATGTTTAAAAGGGCAAAGTATATATCACATCATCTTTTAGATAAATGCGTGCAGCAATTTTAAAAGGTCAGACCTTTTACGATGGATTGTTATTGACAGGGATGTCAAATAGGGAAGACACTTTTCCAGCTCACGTGGACATGAACCTAAAAGAACACCAATTATTTAAGCAACTTTTTAAGATGGGGATTTCAGATCATGAACTTCACCATGTTATGAAGATGAGGAATGCTGGAGAGAGAGAGAGCGAGAGCGCGCCAGAGAGAAATGTTACTGTACATGTAGACTTTAAGCATGTAGTCCTCTTTCGAGTCCCTAGTATCTCTTTCAGATTGAAGCAAGTCTGCAATGCTCAGGACCGCACATCCAAACGGTCGTCGATATTGAGTGTTGCAAGTGTTTTTCTTTTCTCCTGCTGCCATTCGACCTATAGTATCATATAGAACAAACATGCAGTCACTTCATGGCATGGTGTGAAAGCATATGGGGTAAGAAAAACAGTTTGATAAGATTTAAAATCCTTTGATCGCAAAAAAATTACTTTACCCAGTCTTATAATGTGAACGGTAATATATATATCCTTCCTGAGGTCACTGCTCCCCAGATCCTGTAAAAGATACTTGAAATCAGAGCAGATTCGAATAACATTTTACAGCAGGTTTAGGGTGCTGGGGAGTAGGTACAGAGGGGATGTTAGGAGTAAGTTTTTCACCCAGAGGATAGGGTCTTTTAAGAGACTTCTGGGTGAGTACATGGGATTCAGTAGGATTGAGGGTTATAGGTAAGCCTAGTAGATAGAGATATGCTCGGCACAACTTGTGGGCCGAAGGGCCTGTTTGTGCTGTAGTTTTTCTATGTTCTAATAATTAATTAATTTTGGGACTCTGCAGGTGTTATATTGATGACTTAAACAAATTTTTGCTGAATTCAACAGTGACATCCATTCTGGTCATTGTTTCTCAAATTCTGGAAAATATTTCTTGTGTGAACGAAACTGAATTTTTTTGACACAGTCACTTTCGGTTTCCTTGAACAGCACAATATTTGTGAAGGGCAGTTCCCCTTCTGGGCTTACAACAGCATTTTATGATCCTCAATTAGTGAGAGATGAGAGGAACATTAGAATTGAGGCTTAAAATATAAGACAGTGAAACTGATCACTTATTATTTCAGTGTAAAAAGTTGTATTATTTTAAAAGTTGAAAGCATTAATGCAACTCGAAGTAAGTGCAAACTTACGAAATGACCAGTGGATGATGTTCAATGTCTAACTTTGTCTCTTTTCTTTCGATGATGGGAACACAGGAAGTGAGAGGAAAAAGAAAGAGGGCAATGAGGAGGACAAATCTAGGGCAAGACGGGGAGCGGGGCCAACACAAAAGCAGGAAGAGCAAAGGGTAGGAAAGGGGATGGAGAGAAGTGCAGTAGTTTTTGTAGGAGAACGTGGCAGACATGGGCAAGGAAGAGAATGAGACATGGAGAAGAACCAATTTTGGGCTGGGTCTGCTGTGTGTATTGCGGCCATGTTATCCATATCGCACCCACACTTGCTGGCTGACATATTTCTACTCCAACTCTCTTTTCAGCAGGTAGTAAACATCTGGAATAATCTATCCAAACAGGCTGGGGTAGTAAAGGACATTGCAAAAGTTTAAGACAGTAATGGATAAGTATGTAGATTCAGAAATAAAGGAGGTTTGTAATCTTTCAGATCAACCCAATGGAGATGGTCTTTTATGATCTTAAATCAAGTACTACATTCTTATGACCATTGAGACAGATGGTAAGATATGGGTTGGGAAAGGTGTTTTAATTGCATCTAGCGACATGTAACGGGCAACATGGTTTCCTGAAGCGTGCCAAATTGTTTCGAAGTGTTGAGAAATAATTTGTTCTGCTTTTCTTTCCCCTGAAATTGGGTGCAAGATTTGTTTTGAACCCTGGTGTGAGCATTTCTTAGGACCTAGGGAAGATTACACAGGTGCATTATCCCAGAAACGTAGTGAACATTGACATGCTTGGTAATTTTATAAAATAAATTGCCAACCCAAATCTAATATTGTCACTGTCTAATAAAATAAATACCCACGTGCTGGTTCAAACACAAAATTCCAGGGTTTGTGTCAATAGTTAAAGAAGTTAGTTATACTGTAAACTATTACAATGTATCGCATAAGGTTAAAAATGTACTAAAATTTATCTCCTCCAATAAAATATCAATATAAAATATTTATTTTTATAGAGTTTTTCTCTAAAAAATAATATCTATGTGAGCCAATTCAAGGATAATATGAAATATGTTGATAAATCTTTCCAGGGTAGGCGACTAGTTACATTAGTGGGTAAATTAGTTCTTATCTTAAAGCAAGTAATTTTCAATCTCACGTAACATGCAATTTTCTTACCCTTTTTATCATGATTTTGTAAGGGCTCTGCATTATTAGCCTCTGCACTATGAGCAAACGCTACTTGACACCCATGTCCAGTGGCCTGGTTTTAGCCATTCTGAACTCATTTTTCCACTGAAGTTACATTTACAGACAAATCACAAATATAAAAATTAACTTTCCTCTTCAAATTCAGAGCATCATGGCTCACAGAACAAGCTGTCCACTCAAGCAGAAGATTCGGGTGTCAAAATAAATAGCATTTCAAGGGCTACGAGGTGAGGAATGCAAAGAGATATTTTCAATTTATAAATCACAGACATGCTAAATTGAAAAATGCTCAACCAGATGAATATTTTTTCAGTTAGTTGCTAATCAGTAACATAATAAAAGTTTAACAATAAACGTTACACTTACAACAAAGAGTGTGCACTGCCTTTCCATTTTCTCTGGAAATTTCGGCAATCCATTCTTATTCAGTTTTACAAAGAACCTTTCACTGCAAGGAAATAAAATTAGCCATGAGGATCCGTCATCTTTTGACACAGCATATGTGAGTTTAGACATTACAATCTGAAATCATCCCTTGAACAAGTCAACTGGAGATAACCTATAACACTACACAGTACTTGCAAATTTCTTATTCTGCCAAAATATACCTCAAAATATTCAAAAACAAACATTTTATTATAATTATTGTTTTAAAGGCCTAAAAGAGTTTAAAATAGTCTTCTAGATTATATAGACCCTCATGGTGCTGGCAAGGGAGCAATGACATATGTTCAACAGGTAGTATGTTATTAAGAAAACAAAATACTGAGGATGCTAGAATCTGAAAAAAAAAACAGAAAATGCTGGAAAATCTCAGCAGATCTGACAGCTTCTGTAGAGAGAGAATAGAGCCAACATTTTGAATCTGGATGACACTTTGTCAGAAGGGTCAACTTCAGAGCATGAACTCACCCCTCCACCTTCACCCCATTTCCATTTATTTTATTTCATTCCTCTTTTCATCTCATTCACTCACTCATTTTTAAAATCACCCTTCATTCTCAATTCCATTTTTCCACTTCTCCATTCTCGCTCTCTATCTTGCCCCTAAACCCACCTCTGACAAAGAGTCATCCAGATTTAAAACGTTGGCTCTATTTTCTCTCCACAGATGCTGTCAGGCCTGCTGAGATTTTCTAACATTTGCTGTGAGTGTCCTAATAATCACAGGGCCCTGCACTCTATCGTTGAATAAGGCAGCACATAAGGCATTCAGCCCATCATGCCTATGCCGACTCTTCAGTAGAGTTATTCAATTTTTCCCTGATCTTTCCCCAATAGCGCTATGGTTGATTTTTCCCCTTCAACTATTTATCCAATTCCTTTTTGAAGGTTATCATTGAATCGACTTCCAATATTCCTTCAGGCAACGCATTCCAGATCACAACAACCTGCTGCGTAAATAGAAGTGCTTTCTAATGTCACCTCTGGTTCTTAAGGTGCTAATCAACTTAAACTATGTTTTCCAATGATCAATCCTTCAGCCACTGGAGGCAGTTTCTCCTTACTCACCAACTCAAAACCACTCCTCATTTTGAGCCCTTTATCAAAACTCCTTTTAACCTTCTCCATTCAAAGGATTGCAAATCTTGGGTGCGTACTTATGATCTCGTCCTGCTCGACTTTTGGTGGGGTAAGTTTGGGTGGTAGGTGAAAACTCAAACACGCCTGGTTTTTTGGTTCCCCCAATTGTACCGGCCCTGTTTTGCTGGAAAAATTGGCTTTGTGCCCTTATTTAAATATTAAAATTATGGTTTACATGTCATTGATGGGCCCTGGATGCTACTGTCCAGACTCATTTATCTTAACCACCTTGTCAGTTCAGGTTCTCTCCAGTGAGAGTCACAGCTGGTCTCCACCACTGGAGACCAGGAGTGATGGCTTCACGAGGGAGATTGAGGCCTCCACGGGTGGGTGGGGGCCAAGTGCCCAAGGGGCAGTGCCAAACTGATAATGCCCATCTGCCACTCTGGCACTGCTCCAGGCACCATAACTGTCCCAGGGCAATGGGGGTGGGGGGTTGGGGGGAAGGTTAGACCTGAGTAGAGGCAGAGCCTGTGGAATGGAAGGGAGAGAACTCTGCCAGTTGGGAGGGAAGGGAGGAGCTATGCAGGAGTGGGAGAGAAGGGACAAACTCTATCAGGGGCAGGGGAAGATCATTAAGTGCCACGGGATTGCATTTTAAACTCATGCAAAAAATAGGTCTGAAACTCTCCGGTTTTCTTGCTCTTAAAATTTTTTTTGTTAAATCACGCCCCTTGTTCCTCAAATCTTTTACCCCTGGCACCGAGATTTGAGTAGATCTCAAAACAAGGATATTCTCTGCATGAAGGAATGCCATACACACAAGAATGTTATGATTTTAAAGATGAATTTTGCTGTGCTGAATAAAATGAAAAAAAAGTTTTCTCTCAAAGCAAGTACATAAGTTTTGCTATGCTCGGAAGTTTAATGCAAAGGTGAGTCCAGTGGTGTGCTCGTGGGACTCACTTCTAACTCTGTTGTGTTTTGAAAGCTAGAAGATTAAAAACCTTTGTCAAACATAGTGACGCTCAGTTAAACATGAAGTATGTTCCTTGACACTAACTAATACAAGAAAGCTCATCTATGTGCAACCCATTTAAAATATGAGTTGGTTTCGTTGGGAATTGAAAAGTATGTTGATTCATTTTGACTTTCTCCAATATAGGTTCCAGGACTTTTTGTAACAGTAGATTTGGGAGTCACATTAAAATTGCAAAAATCCTAGATACACCAATGAAACATTTTGAAGATTTAATTAAAATAATGGAACTGCTGGAAATGTGAAATGAAAGCAGAAAACACTAGAAACGTAAATCCATCAACATTTGAAGTATAAAAAGACAGATTGATGTACGAGGTCTCCTGATGAAGATAAACCTCTAACTTCTTGCTTCCAGAAGATGATGAACGTAAGCACAGTTCCTGCATTTGTTTTAGTTGAACTATGTTATAATTTAATAACAGGGTGGCATGGTGGCACAGTGGTTAGCACTGCTGCCTCACAGTGCCAGGGGCTCAGGTTCGATTCCCGGTTTGGATCACTGTCTTGTGGAGTTTGCATTTTCTCCCCATGTCTGCATGGGTTTCCTCCATATGTGGCAGTTTTCTCCCACAGTCTGAAAGACGTGCTGGTTAGGTGCATTGATTCAAACAGGCGCTGGAATGTGGCAACTAGGAGAAACTTGCAGTAGCTTCATTGCAGTGTTGATGTAAGCCTTACCTGTGACTAATAAATAAACTTTAATATAGTAATATGAAGTCATATTAAAATTGTAAATCGTAAGTGGCGTAAATATACTGTCACTGGATGAGCATGCCAGACATCCAAGGTTTCTGGGGGCCATGGCAAGTGGTGAAATTTGAATTAATAAAAATCTGGAATTAAAAGTCTAATGATAACCATGAAACCTCTATCATTAAAAACCTCTTTGGTTCACTAATGTCCTTTAGTTAGGGAAGAAGTCCTTTTCTGGTCTGTCCTACATGTGACTCCGGACTCACAGCAATGTGGTTGACTCTTACATTGCCCTCTGAAATGACCAAGCAAGCTACTCACTTCCTGGGCAATTAGGAACAGGAAGGAAATGCTGGCCCAGCCAACGACACCCTGATCCTGTGAATGAGCTTTTAAAAAAACATAAAATCAACAAGTCCCTTTGCCAATCCCATAAAATGATTCAGAAGTTAACATGAAAAAGTATCAAGGCAAGACTAGACATTCCACCCGCATCTGAAGAGCTGAGACAGAAGTCAGAAGGTGGATTATTTTCAACTGCTCTTGTGTTTTTCTTGGCAGACAGATAAAGATGGAGTTATAGGAGCAGACCATCTGCTCACCTTGGTTGAATAGTTTCAGAAGACCCAAAGGAGAGGAATAAATGAGAGAATAAAATGCATGGGAGGAGAGGAGAAAATATTAAAAGGGAGAGCTTTAATTTGATAACTGGAAAAATCTAAAAAGGCAGACATATTGCCAACAATCCCGCAGGACACATCAGCCGGGAATTTCTTGCTCAGATCTGGCATGGTGTACATGTGCAATCTGGTCACAAGTCACTGAAATTATCTAAACGATTGTGGAATTTTTGGCAGGTGAGTCATGCTGAAACCACTTTGATCTTTTCTGATTATTTATTGATTCCCTGACTCAAGCGCATTTCCACAAGGATCCGGATCAACCGGGAGAAGAACTTTCTGCAATTGCTGAAAGGCAGTCTTCCAATTACAGCTAGATTTTCAGGTGCAGAAGGAAGCAAAATAGTTCCCTTGGTGTTTTATTGCCAAATTTGGGTTTTATTTGTCAACAAACACATCCCCACCAAGGCCTGCTCTGTCTCTTACATTCCTTATTTTATGACATCCTTATCAGCCGCATGACAAATTTAAAATTGTGTCAATTGTCGGTTCTTAAGACATGCTTGGTCTAATGTGCATGAATAATGGTGAATGAACAGAAACTTTAATTGCTATATTTACAGAAGAGAGAGATGTGAGGATTTGCCATTTTCCTTCGGTCTTGGTGGTTTATCCTGACTTATATCACTTTTAAATGTCAGCAGATTGATACACATGGAGACCTCTAAACTAACATATTATTTAGAAAGCCAGAAAAGGATGCACATTGTGGCAGATACAATTGTCTTTATCCTGTGATTTTTAAGTGCATGGAACATCAAAATCTATCCTACATGTTAGGAAAAAAATGTCATAAATAAAAAGTAGCCATCAAATGTTTTATCTTTTATGTTGTGCCTTTGTGAATAAAAAATGGCATTTAAAAGTGGCATTAAAAGAAGCCATGGGCTTAATGAGGAAAGAAAATACTTAACTGTGTCTCAGGGGTTCAGGAATAAGCTGTTCATGCAATAAAATGAATAATATTTCGTTAGATAAATATTAACATGGTTTAGTTTGCAGGAAATACAGAATACAATCCTCAGGTGCCTCAATAGATCATAAATCATCGCCTTATTTCCTCCCATATTTCTCAGAGGACAAGATTTCTTAATATAATGAGCAGTTTGCAAATGCCATTCAACGCAGGTATCTGAGAAATAATATATTACGGAAGGAAAAACAAAGGATGACTTTGAAGGATAGGCTAAGAACAGTTTCAATAAATGGTTTAAAATTATGAAGAGTTTCACAGAATGAAAGAGACCATTTTCCCCAGGGATCATCAATTTCAATTTCTCATTGAAAGTGAGGAACATTATTAGAAAAAAATATTTAGAGTCTGCACTGACTCTCTGACAGAATATCTTACGCAGCCCCTCTCCCCTCCCCTATCCTAGTAATGATATCATAGTTACTATAGTTAATGGTGGAGTATTGAGTAGTTGAGGTAAAAATTTTTGTTTCTTTTATGGGGTATCTGGATCAATATTTGAAGGATATCGAATATTGCAAGGATATCGACTGAGAGATTAGTTTTGCATTGTACCCAATGTCGCACAGACATGTAAAATTCAGAGTTACAAATTTAATGAGAGGGCCTATCTTACCTTGAAGTTACTTGCAGCATATAGAAGGTTACTGTTGTATTTCAATGTGGAAAATGATCATAAGCATAAGGCACACCTGTAGGACACCACTGCTGGAATTTTACCACCTCGCCTACCCGGAATCAGATCAAGTGAGGGTTCCACAACAGAAATCTCCATTAGCCTCGGGCGGGATCTTACTGTCTTATCCAAGGTGAGGTGGTAAAATCCTGTCCCACAAGTCTCCTTTCAGGTCTATTATCTTTGTGGTGCTAATACTAGGTTTCCTAGGTTTTTTTCTAACATTTCCCAGGAAAATACCTTTCCTGGGAAATATATTAGAATCATTGCAGAGGCAGTTTGGCCCATTGAGTCTGCACTGACTCTCTGAGAGAACATCTAACCCTGGCCCTGCCCTGCCCCAGTAGTCCCACATATTTTCTATGATTAATGATACTTTGGGACACTAAGGGACAATTTAGGATGACCATTCCACCTAACCTGTAAATCTTTGGACTGTGGGAGGAAACCGGAGCACCTGGAGGAAACCCATGCAGACACCGGGAGAACATGCAAACTCCACATAGTCAGTCACTCAAGGCCGGAATTGAACCTGGGTCCCTGGAGCTGTGAGGCAGCACTGCTAACCATCCATGAAGGGCAGTATTTAGCTCCATACCAATCCATGTGTTTAGTACTCTTTGAATTAAAATGGCCAAAAAGGGTTTGAAATTAGTTAGGTTCCAATTGTAAAAGGTGGAATCATTGGCTTTATGCTATCTGAGAATCTGTTGATCGAAGATCCTGTGACACAAACCTTGAGGCATTTGCAAAGATGGGGGAGAAATGCAGAGGAACATTCAACTTTCCAGAGCTGGACTTTCTCAGCTGAGAGATAGGCAAGCATACGTACCAAGGAAAAGCAAGTTTGGAAGGGAACACGCAAATGCATTTTGTGAAAAGTTGTGATTCCAGCATTAGTGTAATGACGGCTAGGGATTTGAAACCTTTCTTTGTCCACACAGCGAAGATTCCCTGAGCAAGCATCCAATACTCCATCTCAGGAGTAGAAGAGCTGGCCAAGTGCTTATAAATTGCTGGGGGGAGAAGAGGTTTAGAGCATTCAGCAGAACATTCAGTCTTGGGATGTGTTATACCCAACAGGTTGGTAGAATTGAATGTTGCTGATCTTTGCAGAAAAAAGCATCATAGTGCTCAAATAGTTAACCAAAACCCCTTGGGAGAGGGGAAGAGAAGAAAATATTCTTTTGGTTTGGGTTTTATTTGATAGTCAGCCTGGCTGAAGCAATGAAAGAAATAAGATCAAAGCCCATAGTCCTTAGAGAGATGAATCAAATTGTTACTCACATCTCACCTTGTCAAGTACATTCATATCAGGTGGAGCTCTTTCTTGGCCTTTCTTTTTGAAAGGAAAAGAAAATACACTTCCCTACTGCTTCACTTTTGTTTGTTCGTACGTTACAAACTAGTGAATCTTGATGTAATGAGCAGTGTTTTAACTGAATTAAAATGGAAAGCTGCTTGCTAATCCTTCAATAATGAAAAAAAAAGTGTAATCCAAGACCATAAAAAATAATAATAGGAGCAGTCTATTCGGCCCCTTGAGCCTGCTGCACCATTCAACAGCTCAAGTGGCACTCTGTGAATCGGAACAGTGAAATAATGGAAGAACAATCATTAGTAATCCAATTTGAGAGTTAAGGAAGTGAAGAATGTAAATGGTCTCTCAATTCCCACATTTTAAAAAAATGTTCATAGTAATATTGACATGGTAATGGTGGCATTACACAGTGCCCTCCTTTCTCCAGTTAAAGAATATTCAAGTTTACCAATGTGCCACACTGGGTAATAGCCAGGAGAAAATGGTTACCTCTTTTGTGCCTTATTATCGATGTGCTTCTATGCTTTTGCAGGCCAATTTCCAGCTATTTTATATTGAGACGTGGTGTGTTGGCTTTTGCTGCCAAAGTTTTGGGTAAGGGAAAATCTCTATCCAGAATAAAATGAAAAATGATAAAACTACTCAGCAGGTCAGGCAGCATCAGTGGAGAGCAAATGTTTTGGTGCATGACCTTTCACCAGAACTGGCCCAAGTTAGTGATGTAATAGGTTTGAGAAAGGGGCAGGAGGGAGAAGAACAAACAAAGGTCTTTGATAGAACAGAAGACAGAAGAGATTGAATGACAGAAGAATTAGCCCTCCTTGGCTAAGGAGAGTGATGACAGGATAAGGAAAGAAACAAAAAGGTGTGTCTGAGACAGGCCTGCTGTTGACTGAAAGCAAAAATAACAGAAAAACCAAAGCATGCAATGGGGAGATAAAACGGGTGAATAAGAGTTTAACAGTCTGCGATTATTGAACTCAATGTTGAGTCTAGAAGGCTGTACAGTGCCTTATTGAAAGCCTCTTTGCTGTTCCCTAAGGTTAGTTGTTGAGGTTCATTGGAACTGTGCAGCTGGCCAAGGACAGAGATGTGCGCATTAGAGCAAAATGGAGAATTAAAATAACAGCACATTGATTCTCAAGGTCACATTTCTGAGCTGAATGGAGGCATTCTGCAAAACAGTCAGCCAATCTGTGTTTAGTCTCCCCAGTGTAGTGGAGGCCACATTGTAAACAGCGAATACGGTATAGTAAATTGAAAGTAGTAGACATCAATCACTACTTCACCTGGAGAGAGGGAGTTATTGGGGCCTTGTAGTATGAGGAGAGAGGAGGTAAAAGGGAGAGGTGTCAGTGTTTGGATGTAAAGGTGTCAAGCAGAGGGGAAATGGTGTAGGTGGCAAATGAGGTGTGGACAGGTCATCATGGTGGGAATGGTCATAGAGGCATACGGTACAGAAGAGGCCCGTCAGCCCATCCAGCCGGCACTGATAATATCTACCTCTAAGGCACACTAATCCCAGGTCACTCAGTGAATTTGTAATGCAGTGCTGAGCCTAGAAGAATTTGAAAGTAAAACATAATGCGCATTTTCAAGGCAGTGATGCTATTAACTTTATCTCTTCGTCTCTGCTCCTATATTTGATATGCAAATATGATACTCATGCAAGTCAGTGGAAAGTCTTCCTCTGTACGTACAGTTTCTGACCTCCCGGAGCATTACCTTTTCTGGATGCATAACTGACTTTAAGTCAGAGTTGGTGGTTGGTCTGACAAATTTATTTTAAAAAATGTTTATTAGTCACAAGCAGGCTTACTTTAACTCTGCAATGAAAATCTCCTCATTGTCACACTCCAGCACCTGTTCAGGTACACGGAGGGAGAATTTAGCATGGCCAGTGCACCAAACCAGCACATCATCTGGACTGTGGGAGGAAATCAAAGCACCTAGAGGAAGCCCATACAGAGATGGGGAGAACGTGCAGACTCTAAACAGACAGTGACCCAAGCCAGGAATCGAACCCAGATCCCTGGCAGTGAGAGGAAGCAGTGTGCCATGGTGCCACCCTTTTTATTTATTTTTCAGCCATTTTATGAAATGGCTTTCTTTAATAACAAAATGGATGTACATTGACATCAATGGCCTTGATTGCACCTGAATACTGGCACTTATACATCATGCAAAGATAGACTGATTTACTGTAATTTAAGTATGATGCTCCTAAAAGATGCTAGTGTGGCAAAAACTGCATTTTGAAACTTATAACTATGCCTTACTGAATTGGTAGATATGACCAAAAACTTGCATGAAATGAACTAACAGGTAATGTGGGCTGTTTTGAGGGATTGAGGGGGTATAAAATGTGGCGTGTTCACTTGAGAAACTGAATCATAGAATCTCGACAGTGCAGAAGGCCACTTGGCCCATTGAGTCTACACTGACCACAATCCCAACCAGGCCCTATCCCTGCAACACCACGTATTTACCCCACTAGTCCCCCTGACACCAAATGGCAATTTACCATGGCCAATCAGCCTAACCTGCACATCTTTGGAGTGAGGGGGGGAAACCGTAGCGTCCAGAGGAAACCTACGTAAACACGGGGAGAACATGCAGATTCCACACGGACAGTGACCCAAGGCTCGAATTGAACCCGGGACCCTGGCGCTGTGAGGCAGCAGTGCTAACCACTGTGCTACCGCGCCAAATTAAATTTTTTAAAAAAGTTTTTAAGATTCCAAAATCTAAGAGTAGAATGTAGAGGGGTACCATGAGTGACAGGGTGGCAATGTACATCCACATATTCCTCTACAAATGTGGATTTGGAATTTATAACCAGTCATCCACAAGAGGTAAGACATTCATTAGCCCAGCACAAAAGTTGCAACAGGCAATAGAAAAGAAACATGCAGGGTCATGGAGACAAAATAATTATCAAAAGCAAACATGATTAAATATTGTCATTATTAAAATAAACCTTTAAAAAATTGTCCTAAATGAGAATCAACTATACAATTTGAACATAGTCAAATAGAGTATACGTGAGACAAAAATTATGCGCTGGTCCTATGATTAACATGATGTAATAAACAATATAGGGAGATAATAATTGCTGGATAAATCTTGCTGCTACTGCTCATATTATTGTCCCTTACCCATATTCCAAAATTCAAGTTTATGAGATAATCGGAATTCTCTAATGCACACTAAACAGAAATTAAAAATTAACAGGAGGCTGGAGCTGTCAAAAACATTTATCACTTTTGGCCTCAACTTTCCATTCAGTCAACAATTCACACATCAGTTTGCTGAAATGCATTATAAGATTTGGATACTTTGGGAATTAATCCTGCCATGCTGGTGGAATTCATGAATCATTGATATAATCCTGTTTCTAATATCAAATCTTGCCATATAAGGCTTTCCAGTCAGTGTAAATTGACTTATTACCAGGTTTTGTCAGGCTGGATTAATGGAAGAGAAGCGTTGTATGATTTTATAAGCACTGAGAGGAAGGCGAGAAGAGGCAGTGAGGCCAGCACTGCTCAATCTTCATGAAGCAATCAAATATCATCCCGGGCAGATTGCATTGTTCAGTATGTTTTCAATTCAAACACTAGGATTAAGTTAACCTCCAGAAGTCGCTCCCACACCTTCACTTTAAAAAAAAGTCAATCTCCTGTAAAGTTACATTCAAGGAGTCAAGATTCAAGTGTTATCTTCAGGTGAATGAGACAGCACAAAAAGAACTGGGCATGCACCTCAGACTTGCATTCTCACCCAATTTGAACATGGTAAAACTCTGACTCGTTATTATTGCAGTGAAATAGTAAATGTTGGAGCAACGTGGGAAGCAGAAACAGAGTTGATTGGAGCACAATTTGTCATACAGGCAGCTATGCAAAATGGTGGCACTGCAGTCCCACCGATGGCAAGAGGGCAGAATTCTAGGGTGACCCATTCATTGGTAGTTTACAAATTTATCATGGAAGACCCAGTGAGGCTCTGCTGATAAAAAGAAACACAGACCTAAGATTTTGTAATATATTGTACAGACACTCTGCATAACTGATTTATTTTTGCTCCATGGTGCTAAGTATTGCAGTGCAATTGGACATTTCTGTGCCATGTTTCCAAGTGGGGTTGGAAGCTGAAAAATGTTCAGCAGTGGCGCCCAACGATTGTTGAAGGGGCCACTTTGTTTTATGGAAGGTGGACATCACTGGTTGGGCCAGCATTTCTTGCTGGTCCCAGAGGGTACTTAAGGGTCATCCACATTGCTGTGAATCTGCAGTCATATGTAGGCCAGGCCAGGTCAGGTAAGGATGACAGATTTCCTTCCCTAAAGGACATGAGTGAACTAAGAGGGTTTTTGCGACAATCGGCAACGGTTTCGTGATCATCGTTGGTCTTTCAATTCCAGATATTTTATTGAATTCATAGTTTACCATCTGCCGTGGTGGGGTTCAAACCCCACAACATTACCCTGGGTCTCTGGATTACTAGTCCAGTGACAATACCAGAATGCCACCACTACGGTTCTAGTTTATGCTCACATCCTGGGTTCAGAAACTCAATGCAAACGTGAGGACAAATTCAGTATTTTGCTGTGAGGAAGAGGCTCAGAAAATACAAAACAAGTTGAAGCAAACAGTGGAATAGTAGATGAAGAAAGTATTGAACATTTCCTCTTGCAATGAAATCAAAGGAATGAAGCTAAAAGGCATCAAAGGATAGCAGAGACCTTGGAGCAATAATTAACCAAGCAATAGAATGCTCAAGTACACAGCCAAAGCAGCAGGATACAAAGCTGGAGGGGAAATGATGCTGAAGCTTCTGATCATATTTCACCTCAGCTCTGGTCATTGGAGGTCGTTCTGACAAGACCTACTGGACTGATTTTGAGTGTCTGAAGACAGGTATGAGGAAAAACCTTGAGAAGCATGGATTTTTTTTTAACTCTCACGAGGAAGCAACAGGTGTAGATTTAAATAACAAAATGGGATGAGAAAGGTAGAAAAGTACATGACATAAAATTGAGGGAGATCAACAAAAGACAGATTCAATCGAATTAGAAGCAAATTTTGAGACAGATATGAACTTACCTTCAAACAAAGAGCAATCAACACAATGGGTCTCTATGGAGATAGAAATGCTGAGCTTTAACTCTTGGATACCACATTTGAGTTTCTAAAGTGCCTTAGTTGATCAAAGGACTAAGGTGGCCTAAATGGTCTTCCTTCTCAGTATTTATCTTGTGATCTTATGAGCTAAGTGAGTTTGATGGTTAAAGAAATCCTAATTCCTGTCCCCAGGAAGCTTGAAGTGCAAATATTTAGAAAATATAAATGAATTATGCTAAAATGACCTAATTTTCTATGCAAATTAGGTTAATTATACAGTGTAATTTTCCCCACATCTCAAACTTCAGCTCTTGCCTTCATAAATCTAAAGACTATATTTGCATTAAAGTACATTATCTTTAAAACATTTGTTTCGTGAGATTTATGAAATAGACTTTGCACTGCAGTCAAGTTACCAGAAGTGCATGGAACATGGTGCAGTATTGTTCAAGAACATATGGCAAATTAGGGCTTAAAATGAGATGACTAATTACATGCAATTAACATGTATTAAAATAATGCAAGGTTCTTTAAATTAGTGGGGCTTGTTAACATTTTCTAACCGATATTCTTAAGTAGAATGCATTGGTATGTCAGACAAGTCAAATAAACTCCTTTAGCCAGATATTTGTTTCGAGAAATATATGTTTAACTACCTTCTTCCTCATTCTCAATCTGTCTTGTGTATTAACAATGTCTCAAAAGACCAAATAGAAGCTCTAAACAGCTTAGAAGTTGATGGATTTGTTTCAGGTGAAGCATCAGCAATCAGCAGCTTAAACATCACAAAGACAGCATCAAAGCAGAAAGAGAATAGCAGAGCACGTCCAAGGGCAAACGTGACTCAGAACCCACGGACAAGAACGAACTGGCACAATTAACTCTGTGTGTTATTAAAAAGTAATCTTTTAGCTGTACTGAGATAGGAAGCTGTGCTGAAATGTGAACTGCAGGAGCACTCACATCTGGTGAGTGACCATTAACAGATACATTTAATCTAATGTCACTTGTCTGATCGATACCACCCTGAGCTGCACTCACCCAGGCAAATGGAGAGCACTGCATCACACTCCTGCCTTGCACATTTCAGATGGGGAAGGGGCTACAGAAAATCATGAGTGGAGGCCCCTGCTGAATTACTGCCAGTCTCTGACCAGTTCTTGTAGCCACAGTGTTTATATGGTTGGTCCCATTCAGTTTCGGGTCAATGGCAGTACCATCATATTGCCATTGAATTTCAGTAAGAGATGGCCATTGCCTGGCACTTGTGTGACATGACTGTTACCTACCACTTATCAGTCCAAGTCTGAATATCGTCTAGGTTTTGCTGCATGCAGGCACAGACTACTTCATGTGAACATCCCACTTCTGATCTTATGATGATGGGAAGGATCACTGATGAAGCAGCTGAAAGATGGTTGGGCCTAGGACACTACCCTGGGGAAGTCTTGCAGGGATGTCCTGGGACTGAGATCATTCTAGAATCCTACAGTGCAGAAGGAGGCCACCCGGCCCAGCGAGCCTGCACCGACCACAGTCCCACCCAGTCCCCATCCCCTCCATGTATTTATCCTACTAGCTAATCCGCCTGACACTAAGGGACAATTTAACATGGCCAATCAACTTAAAACACACATCTTTGGGCTCTGGGAGGAAACCACAGCACCTGGAGGAAACCCACTCAGACGACATGGGGAGAGTGTGCAAACTCCACACAGACAGTGACCGGAGGCAGGAATCGAACCCAGGTCCCTGGCGCAATGAGGCAGCAGTGTTAACCACTGTGCCATCGTGCCATCTCCAGACGACTTACCTAATTAGAATTACCATCATAAATGCAATACTAACGATTGAGTATTTATTTACATACGAGATGATTGGCCTCCAACAAGTATAGCCATCTTTCCTTGTCCAGGTAAGGCTCAAACCAGCAGACAGTTCCTTCCTTCTGCATGCCTTCCCACACACGCACACACCTAGGCAGAGTATTCCAGGCCCAAACCACGCACTGTGTGAATTACTCTGCTTAGTAAAATCATGAATTCGTCTGGAAATTCAATGACAATGCACCCATTTTACACACATGGAGAAAAGGCACCAAAACATCCAACTTGGCAAGCAGCATGTGTGCACTCACGGGTTCAGGAGTATGCTACTTAAGATATTGGGTGGGATTCTCCAGCCGCACTCACTCCAAAACTAGAGAATCACGCTCGAGGTCAGCAACCCTCTGCATGGTCTGCCGCCCCGCCCCTCATTACTACTATACCATGAAGGGTGGGACCGGCTACTACTTCTATCAAAAGACATACGCAAAGAATGGTATGATATTCCCTTTGCCAAATCAGGAAAACTGAACTCAGTAAAATTAGGCTTACATAGGGCTTAACTTGTGATTCTTAGAGGAATACCAAAGTTGTACATTTTGATAAAATAATTACTTGAGCACAGAGTGAGAGAAAGGATTGTTCTTCCTGCCTTCACAATGAAACCACAAGCCACTGGCTGACTGTCAGGGCCAGAGTCTCTTTACACCCCACCAATTGCCACCTTCTTCCCCCTGCTGATCACTCTTCCCCAATTGCCTCTCTCGCTGAGCTATCTCCATTCTCCCAGTCGCTGCCCCTTCACACCCTCTACTCTGCTGATCCTCCCAGACCCAGCGGTGGGCAGCTGACGACTGAAGTTCTCTTTCCCAGCGAGCTGCCGGGCAGCATCAAGCAGGCGTTCCACGGTTCAATGTGGGCAAGGCCCATTATTCGGGAGGGCCTTCTGAAATCCTGTTTCACGCAGAGATTCTTCTCACTTGCCCAGCCAATGTCTTGCCCGATATTGATCATCTTATTGATGTTTATCGGAAACCGTTAGTGAATAGGTGTCTGCAGTAAAGTAAAAAAAAGTAGGACTTCTGTTTCTTCTGATTTGACGGATCTGTTTAAAGAGCTATTGTAAAATGCTTTGAGATGTCTGAGAAGCATGAGAAATGCTATGTAAACACAGTTCTTTGTTCGAGTGAAAATTAAGTTGTACTGTGTTAAATCCAGGATGAAAGGGCCCAGCTGTTCCCATATTAAATCTGGCACTGGTTTCTGAACCAATGAAATTCTGTCTGATCAGATTAAAGTGCATGCAAAACACTCCAATCCATATTTTGCATAATTTAAATGAGGTCCTCTGTACAACAATTCCAATCAAATGTATTTCACAGACAAAGATCACTTTAATTTTTTCGATGTTTGCAAACATTTGGTTGCTGGCAACCAGGCAACAATTCCTGCTCGGGCCACTAGATGGAGTGCTATGCTAAGGTGGGTTATTCTATCCGGGGGTGATACGAGGGGCCAACTTTCCTGCACAAGTGCATCCCTGTTAGATAATCACAAAGTGACCCTGACCACATCACGTAAACCGAGCACATTTCCAAATCGGCCCATCTCGTGGATTTTCATTTTTTTTAAAAAAAGTGTTCCCAAAAAGGAAGATGAAAGAAGATAGCTGGCATGAAGACGAATTATCTGGATGGGAAACCTTCCAACCTTTCAATTCAAACAGCAATTCAAACGTTGCTGTGTAGCATTCAATGCTTAGTGCATCCCCTTTCTCTGTTGGTCAAGGAAGCCTGATGATAAATAACCACTAACTCTCGTGCAGTTAGGGAAACCTCTGCAAAAACTATTTAGAGTTGTGATTCCTTTTTAAAAAGAAAACAACACAGCAGATTATTTGGCATTTTGTGAAGTAACTGTTAGAATTTCACCATGTACAACATGCTATGATTTATTGGGTAACATAAGTGTGTCTCAATAGGCAATTTCCAGACCCTGCTGAGAGCCCTTGTCTGCAATTTACCAAGGGCAGAATTCTGACTATTAAGCCTTTCCAACAGGACACAATATTTAAGTTACCATTGAAAGGGGCTATATGGATAGTCTTATGTAAAGCTACGTACAGTTTTCTCTTTCTGGCTTTATAAATAGTAATTTGCCACCTTAGGCAATGAAATAAGGTTTAAACCATCCAGATAAATGAGCAAATGCTTCAAATTGCAGTGGTTATTTGATATTTTATTTTTGCCTGATGTCAACCAGTGTAACCTTTGCACCATAATTAATGTTGCCGAAACTAAGGCGACGATCATCTGGAGGAAGAAAAATGAACTGTATGCAAATTTCTCAATAGAAGCAGAAGATGGAACCACGGGGGGCCAACAGCTGATTACCAGAGCATCAGAACTGAACGAGCATACTAGAATGTGGGGACATTATGTCATGTAAACTCTTCTGATTGATGGAGAACAGAAGAATCTGATAAAAACAAACATTCTGCAATTTCTGCTAGCCGATACCATTTCAAATTTAAATTCATGGTAACGCACGATTCAAAATGTACTAGGGTAAAACTACCCCCCCCCCCCCCCCCACCAAACACTGGTGCGGCACTTGTGCTAGATGATCTCAACCCAGGGGAAGAAACAAAGTACTTTTTCCACTGGATGGCATGAATGGAATTCACCAAGACATGACAACATTAAATCCTCACAGGATTTCGTGCCCAACTCAGTCATGCTTTGCCGTTCATGTTCTATACTGCAGCTTTCAAAGTCAGTAAATAAATTCTAGTTTGGCACAGCAATCTGATTCAGAAAAATGCCATTGATGAGCAGGTGTCTCTCTCTGCCTGAAACATAAGGCAGAGCTGTCTGCCAAAATCTGAAGACCAGTATGGGACTATAAACCTGCATCATAGGATGTCATCCCCCTAGCAACAGCCACCATCAACCAGCCTTTGCAAGATGTGACATTCGTGAACATTTAAGAATTTTTTTAAAAAAAATCATGTACTCTGCAGTTGTAAGTTTTTTTTCATTCCTGCCAGGTTGTCCTTTTATTGCTACTTTAATGGCTTAAATGGGGTTTATTTCTTTCTCTGGGATCTTTTATGACCTTGCATTGTGAAGGGGAAGGTTGATTGACAAGTCAAAGTCAGGTGGATCCTCCCCAGGAAAAAAAAGTCTAAAACATACTTTCAATTTTAGTTTAGAAGAGAGTGGACATCAGATCGAAAGCAGTGTTTCTCTCTCTCTCTCCCTGGTATTATAGAGCCTGCTGTTAGCTAGAAGCAAGGTTCCTGACCTTCCTGGAGTAGGAAATCTGCTGATGCTAGTTGGCTTGACCAGAGTCTCACTGGGAAGCTGTTCTGACTCCAAGTTCGTCTATGTGCGCCTCAAGAGAACTGCTGCATTCAACTGAAGGATTAAATTCCAGTTTCACGTGAGGATTAGTCTTTGCTGTATTAAACCTATGGCAAAGATTTTGTATTATGAGATTTGTTTCATTGGAATGATGTTTAGCTGTTAAGATTTATACAATAAGTTTTTTTTCTTATTTGGAATTGGTAAGTTATTGCTAATTTTTTTCTTTACATGTTAACCGTATTCTGAAATAAACTTTGTTTAATAAAAACTCCCTAGTGGGCCATTTGAATCATACCAGAAGTGAAACAAATCAAGCTTACCCTAGCCATACTCAAAGTTCAAAAATTGTGATCCAGGCGGACTTCAGAGAACACTTTGCAGTTTCTGATTTGAATTATAACAAGGATTATTTACAGGCAGAATGAGACATGAAGTCCTCCTGTGTCTCCCTCACTGTTGTTGCCTATGAAACTCCTCTGCAATGAATCAGTGACCTTGCATCCAGAGTCTCTTCCACAGACGGGAGTCATTGATTTAGCAAGGTAGCTCCAAGCCTTTTCATCTCCTCCTTAAGTAGATTAGTGAATTATAGTCTAGTAATTGGATTAATTCTATACCACTATGCTGCACTATAAAATGTTTTCTCCAAAGAAAAGTTTGCCTCCTTCCTTTCTAATGAAGGATTAAGGAAAGCAGAACAGAAAAATAAATTACAAGTCTACTTTAACGAAATAAATCGGCTGAAGAATCTTACAAGAAAGGTTTTCAATTTCACAGATGGAAAAGCAGATTTGTTATCAAGCTGCATAAACACAGCAAATCAAGATACCACATGGGTATACTTCAGCAGATTCCCAGTCACTATTATAGAAATAAGCCATCATTCTGTGTCATGGTAGGAGCATGAAAAGCCATTTACTACAGATACTTAAGGTCTGCATAACTCAAACAACAGAGCCAAGTAACTCAGCGATTGAGGGAAAAGTAATAAAGCTTTTTAAACGAGGAAAAGATAAATTGTACCGAATATACCATACAAAAATCAGGCCATTTGGCCCCTCTAGACCACGTTGGTGCTTGTGCTCCACTTTTAACAAGTTTTTTCACAGAATGAGTGTAGCTGGCTAGGCCAGCATTATTGCCTGCCCCTATTTGCTCTTGGGTGGGTGGTGGTGAGCTACCTTCTTAAATCACTGTAGTCCATGCGGTGCAGGCACACCCATAAAGTAGTTAGAAAGGGAGTTCCAAGAATTCCGGGGTCGCACGGTAGCACAGTGGTTAGCACTGCTGCCTCACAGCGCCAGAGACCCAGGTTCAATTCCGACCTTAGGTTACTGTCTGCATGGAGTTTGCATGCATTCCCGTGTCTGTGTGAGTTTCCTCTGACAATTCAAAGATGTGCGGGTTAGGTTCACCGGCCATGGTAAATTGTCCCTTAGTGTCAGAGGGACTAGCAGGTAAATATGTGGGGTTACGGGAATCGGGACTGGATGGGATTGTTGTCAGTGCAGGCTCGATGGGCCAAATGGTCTCTTTCTGCACTGGAAGGATTGGATGATTCTATGATTCCATAATTTTGACTCAACGACAGTGAAGGAATGGTGATGTAGTTCCAAGTCCTGATGGTATGCGGCTTGGAGGGAAACTTGCAGGTGGTGGTGTTCCCATGTATCCATTGCCCTTGTTGTTCTAGACTTAGAAGTCATAGGTTTGAAACAGTCTCGGTGAATCGCTGAAGTGCATCTTCTACTCCAGTCGCTTCCCATTTTTTCTCATCTAACCATCAACGGACCCTTTTATTCCTTTCTCCCTTGCATACTTATCTGGACTCCTGTTAAATACATAGATTCTTATCAACGATGTTGTATTGTGCTCACAATGGTTAATACACAAAATGTTTATAATAGCTCAAAGTAGGGGAGATGCTTAATATGTCGTGATGTCATAATGACAAATGGTTCCACTGCATACTAATGGAAAATAGCTGTAACTATAATCTTACCCAGCTACTGAAACAAACCCACATTTTTGATTTGATTTATTATCACGTGTATTAGTATACAGTGAAAAGTATTGTTTTTTGCGCGCTATACAAAGCATACCCATTCAAAGGAAAGGGAACGGGTGCGCACAGAATGTAATGTTACAGTTATAGTTAGGGTGTAGAGAAAGATCAACTTAATACGAGGTAGGCCCAACTCTTCAAATTTTAGACTCATTTGTCCAACTCTCAGCCTGATTCGTTCCATCACCATCTACTGTGAAAATACAGCCACCATAGAGAAGTTGCAATTCCCCTCATAATTCTGCTCACCAACTCCCATTTCTAGCAGAGATTAGATAGCGCCCTGGAGTTTGGACATGTCTGTGCATCATGCTTTCACCAAAGCCACATAAACAGCATCAAGGTGGTGGGATTTGGAACACAAATTGGGCACAAATTGAGTTCCCTCAAGTCCTGATGCAATGTCACACGCCTGAAAAGTTAACTCTGCTTCTCACTCCTCAGATATAATCAAGATTTCTTTTAAGGCTTTTTTGAATGACATTCTAAAACACTACTGAATTGCATGGCAGATTTTACATTCAGTGACATGCAAACAGATTGAATGGAAACTTGAAAGATGGAAAAAAAAACAATTTTCAAATTGGCATACAAATGCATGATTAAGGAGCAGGAGTCAGCCATTCGGCCCCTCAAGCCTCATTCAATAACATCAAGGCGGACCTGATTTTAACCTCAACACCACATTCCCGCCGCAATGTCCACCATGTTAGGGGGTGTTTTAATTTTAAATAAGATGTGGTTTGTGCACATTGATTCAAACTAATAACAACAGGTTCATTCTAGGAGCTCTTTGCATGTAGAGTACCAATTGAAACTAAAACTGTGCAACATCCTAATGACCGCACCATAAAATCATGTGATCAACTCTTGAAGCAATCATGCAACTGGTTAAGTATATAACTCCCACCTACCCACTGCCCCACTCCAGCCCCCTCCTAACACCCCCAGGTAACCTTCCATCTCTTTGTTTATCAGGAATCCATCCACCTCTGCCTTAAAAATTTTCAAAAACTCTTCCTGCAAAGGTGGTGGAAGCAGAGTTCCAATGGCTCAGGACCCTGGAAGAAAGAATTTCGCCTTATCGTCATTTTAAATGCTTGACCCTTTACTTTTAAGCCCCTAGTTCTAGATTCTCCCACAAGGGAAAACATTCACTCTGCCCTCAGGATTTTATATGCTTCAATTAAGACACCTCTCATTCATCTAAACTCAGTGGATATAAGCCTCACTTGTCCAACTTTTCCTTATAAAACAAGCCATCTATTCCAGGTGATAGCCCAGTAAATCTTCTCTGCAGTGCTTCTAACACATTTATATCCTTCCTTAAATAAGGAGACCAATATTATACACAGTATTCCAAATGTGGTCTCACCAGTGCCATATATAATTGAAGCATAACCTCCCTATTCTTGTATTCAATTCCCCTCACAATAAACAATAAATTGTATTAGCTTTCTTAACTACTGGCTGCATCTGCAAACTAACCTTTTACAATTCATGCATCAGGACACCCAGATCCCTCTGCATCTCAAGCCTCTACATTCTCTTACCATTAAGGTAATATGCTTCTTCTTTATTCTCTCAAATGGACAATTTAATACCATTTGGGAGCATCTTTGCACCTATCACTGATGGCTTCAAAATGAAAGCTCCAGGTAATACTCAGAATTCACCAGCAATAGTAATGGGAGAAGGTGCTCTGCTCATTACGGTAAGCAAAGAAATGATATCTGAATGTAGATACACAAGAAAGAACATAGAAGGAAAGCCATTCTAGACAATGCTGTAAAGAGGAGAACTAGTATTTATGTAGCACACCTTTGGAATGGCTAACATTCTCTACAAGCAATGGTTTGCTTTTGAAGTGCAGTTAACTGCTGCAATGCGGGCAAATGTGACAATCATTTGCCACACAATAAAGTCTTCCAAACAGTAAATGAGATGAATAAGCACATCATCTGTTTTGGTGGGTGATGCCCAAGAGAAGAATGTTGACTAAGGATCTCTAAGCACTCCCCACTATTCCGTGAACATTACTGGGAGATTTGTATGTCCATCTGAACAGAAATTAGTCCTTACAGTTTAACCTCTCACCAGATACCCGGCACCTCCAGCGATACAGCATTCATTTGGTATTGCATTGATACGTCAGCATAGATGGTTTGCTGACTTCTTCACAATCTTCAGAACCAAGACTTCTTCTAAGCAAAGCTAACTCAGAACTTTATTTGAAGGGGAGGTGGTTATAAAAGGGAGTAACACAGCAGCAATGTATAACACAGTTCCAACAGAACCTTGAAGAATGTTGACCAAGAATTCCTTGAATACAAAGGTGTAAGTTCCAACTCTTGCCCCAATCACAGCTAATCACAACTTAACAAAAGCTTTAGGCTAGCATTTCACGGTTTATTTGGAACTAATCCATAGAGTCATCTTTTTTTAAAAGAAGGAGCTGTTTCAACAATGGTGCTTTAAATCCATTAACTAGTTTTGGGTTATATTCTCATTACACGTTACAGGACTGACATGAAGAGTCTACATGTTGGAAACAGAAAAATCTATTTCAGGCTTTCACTGACTAGTTCCATTTTTTAAAAAATGGAACCAATGCTTCTGTTACGTTATTTAGTAGCTAAAACCACAGGTTCTCAATGAACAAATCCCACAGCAGTCTCAATTCAAAGTACTGCAAATTATGCCAAAAGGGTTTATTTTTGTTTTAAAATATGGAAAACAATTTATTTCACCTGACAGGATGATTTTCCCTGCTATCATAAATTGAAAAGAAGACTTCGAGTTCTTCGCCTAGATTGGCGCACATCAGACTTTTCATTTGTAGAAAGAGGTGGTGAGAGCTTGTTGGTATTGGGGTATCTTTCTTCCGATGTCTGTGCTCCATCTGTTAACAATCAGAGAAATAAAACCAAAGATTAGAAAACGGCCAGTCATGTCTACAACCAAATGATCGTAGTGATAACTGTTGTTTTTTCCTCCCCACAATCAGTGCACAGAATCAATGTAACATGTTTTACAATAGATGGGAGGGTGCAAATTTTTGCCTGCCGTTTCCCCACAAATCCAGCCTCCTGATCACTGTGATCCTGAGGCAGAAGTGTACAGAGAAAGCCACACCTTCCCAGTGGAAGAAAATTTGTGACATACCGCTATAATTTTCTCGCTCAGGCCAACAGCATGACACTTTGCAGCAATCTGTTAGCTAGCCACTCGCTGCACCCTGCAGCTCAAACTAATTGACCAATTGTAATTCACTGGCAGGGAGGGTTGACCTGTGCTAGGGCTGTGGGCCATCTGGAGCCTTAGCAAATAGGACCAAGCTCATATCTTCCTTACTTTTTTTTAATTCATTCATGGGACATGGACATCACTGGCTGGCCAACATTTAGGGACAGTTAATTCTCAACTACATTGCTGGGGACCCGGAGTCACATGTAGGCCTGACTGGGTAAGAATGGCAGATTTCCTTCCCTAAAGGACATTTGTGAACCAGGTGGGTTTTTCCGACAATAGTTTCATGGTCATCAGTAGATTCTTAATTCCAAATTTTATTTTTAATTGAATTCAAATCCCACCATCAGCCTTGGAGGGATTCGAACCCAAGTCCCCAGAACATTAGCCGAGTTTCTGGATTAATAATCTAGTGATAATGCCACGAGGCCATTTTACTCCCCCTAAATTAGTGAAACTTAAAGTTCAAGACAAGAACAGAGGAACAGCGGAGATGGACACAAAGATAATGGCTGAACTAGGATAACAGGTTCAGAAAGAGAAACAGAGAAGGAAAAAATTGGATTGAGAAAACGGAGAGATGATGTGATCACTTAGTTTTAATTTTTTTTAAATCTCCATTTTTAATAAGAGCAATTGGATTGAACAGTTTAAATAGGATTCTTCCTGAGCCAGAGAGGCTGAAAGACACTGCATCAACAACTCTCGCATCATTAAAAAGGTACTTATGCTGTTAAATTCCAGTCCTCTCATTTCATGCTAAGTTATTTTAGCAACTTCATCTGAAAATTCAGTACAAATGCAAATACAATGGGGAAGCTGAGGGCAAAAGGTAATTTATGTGACACAAACTTCGGCATTGTATAAACTGACTCCCAGAGTACTTAAGGAAGTGGCCCGAGAAATAATGGATGCGTTGGTGGTCATCTTCCAAGATACTATAGAGCCTGGAACGGTTCCTACAAATTGGAGTGTAGTTAATGTAACCCCATTATTTAAAAAAAGGAGGTAGAGAGAAAACGGGGAATCATAGACCAGTAAAGCAGATGTCAGTACTGGAGAAAATTCTAGAATTCATTACCAAAGATTTTATAGTGAAATACTTGGAAAACAGTAGCAGGATTTGGCAAAGTCACTATAGGTTTATGAAAGGGAAATCATGCTCGACAAATCTACTGAAATTCTTCAATAATGTGACTAGTAGAGTTGATGAGAAGGAGCCAAAGGATGTGGTTTATTGGGACTTTCAGAAAGCTTTCGACGAAGTCCCACATAAAAGATTAGCGTATAAAATTAAAGCACATGGGGTTGGAGTTTTGTAATGAGATGGATAGAAAACTGGTTGACAGACAGGAAACAAAGAGCAGACATGAATGGATTTTTTTTCCAGATAACAGGCAGTGACTAGTGGGGTACCACAGGAATCACAGTTGGAATCCATGCTATTCACTATATATATTAATGATTTAATGAAGGAACAAAATATAATATTTCCAAATTTGCAGATGACACAAAGCTGGGTGCAAGTGTGAGCTGTGTGGAGGATGCAGAGATCCTTCAGTGTGACTTAGACAAATTGAATGAGCAGGCAAATGAATGGCAGATGCAGTATGATTTGGATAAAAGTGAGGTTATCCACTTAGCTAGCAAAAATGGAAAGGCAGGTTATATCTGAACGGCCATAAGAGGAGAGAGGAATGTACAAGACCTGGGTGTTGTTGTGCACCAGTCACTGAAGGGAAGCATGCAGCTGGAGCAGGCAGTAAAAAAGGCAAATGGTATGTTGGCTTTGATAGAAAAAGGATTCCAGTGCAGAAGCAGGGATGTCTTGCTGCAATTATACAGGGTCTTGGTGAGGCCATACCTTGAGTATTGAGTGCAGTTTTGGTCATTTTATCTGAGGAAGGAAGTTCTTGCTCTGGAGGGAGTGCAGAGAAAGTTGACCAGACTGATCCCTGGGATGGCAAGACTGACATATGAGGAGAGATTGAGTCGGTTAGGATTGTGTTTGCTGGAGTTTAGAAGAACAAGGGGGGGGGGGGGATCTCAGAGAAACCTATAAAAATTCCAACAGGAGGAGACAGGATAGATGCAAAAAGGATATTCCAAGTGGTGGGGGTGTCCAGAACCTGGGTCACAGTCTGAGGATACAGGGTAGACAGTTTAAGATAGAGATGAGGAGAAATTTCTTCACCCAGGGAGTAATCAGCCTGTGGAATTTGCAACCACAGGAAGTAGTTCAGTGCACTGATTGTTGTGTTTTCAAGAAGGAGTTTGATATAGCATAGAATGAAGGAATTCAAAGGATACGGGGGAAGGCAGGATCAAGCTACTGAATTGGATGACCAGCCATGATCACAGTGAATGGCGGAACAGGCTTGAAGGCCCCTTCTTGCTCTTATTTTCTATGTTGCTATGACTCCTAAGTGTAAAGAGATTCATAGCTTCAGACCGATCCTTAAATCCCCTGAACTTGCTGGCATAACAATAGTATACATAGTAGTGACGTTTCTGACCAGATTTGGCCCAATACAAAGACCTGGAATTTCCACTATCACGTACACCATTATTCTAGCACAGAAGTTCCAGTCAGTTACGGTTTGAACAACTTACACCATCACATAGCTACAGGCACTGCTTCAGCGTTGCCACATTATCCTTCATTAAAAAGACGAGTGTATTATAACACCTCTGGCCAATTAAAATCAGAGGCCTTCAATTTGTTGCAATCAAGCCAGCCTTCATGCTGCTGCCAGTTAAATGGAAAACAATAGTGCTAGAGACATGGCAGCAGCGTCACTTTCTTTCATTCTGGATGGTTACAGCAGGGGCTGGGAGGGGTCCTTTCTGATGCCTCCATTATCCATACTTTTGCACACAAGATCAATCCAAAGAGAATCCCAGCCCCACCATCAAAAAGGAAATCATGGTAACCAAATTCACTTGGCATCATAACCATTCCTACTTTATGCAACATGAAAATACTGGACTATTCCCCATTGCTTTATTAATTCAGCATTATCACCACAATGAAATAGCATCATTACATTATCTCTGATAAATACACTAAATGCTATTAATTGCCATACTGATATTCTGTCAGGCATCATAGAATGACGTCATGATGGCAGAATAGAAATATAATTCTGACCTTTGCAAGCCCATATGTACATGCAAGTAAATAGATATCATACTGTGTAGAATAGCAGGAAGACAATTGTGGACTCAATAAATTGTAACTATATATACACCCCTTACTTTCTCCCTTCCATTTATTAAGTGGGTAATGAAATCTGCCAAAACCCAATAATGATTTTTCACTGCACATTCAAGCCGGAATGAAGAATCGATTTGCTAAGAACCATATTAGGCCATCTCAACACATTCAGTTACAGGTGATCTTCAAAACTGGTTTCACCTTGCAGAACCAAACAAACCTCACATCCTTTTGCTAATTTAAGCAATTAAATTTAAGAGGGCTATATATTACAATGGGCATCTTTCCAAACATAGCCTGCTTGTTACATTAATCAGTGTTTGCAGAAAGTCGAGGACATTCAAAAATATTTAAGTATCAAGATGGTGGAACCAGTACAATTATCATTAGCTTCTTATTCTGTACTATGTGTAAAACTTGGTATGTTCTGAATCTGTTCTCAGCTCAATTTGGGACAACTTAGCCACTGGAGAACTGAGGATGACAATGGTCTATAGCAGCAGTTTCCAACCACTCTCTTTATCTGGACCACTAGATCATTATCAAAAGCTTTTGTGAACTACAACGTATGCAAGCCATTTTAAACTTTTTTTTTAAACATAGCCTATGACCAGCAGGAATCAAACTTGAATATCAACAGGTATTAAAACTCAGCTATATCTAATAGTTGATGATGGATACTGACAAATACATTGCACTTATCACAGCACATTCAGCGACAGTAAGTGTACCAGTAGAAATTACCTAGCGAGAAGCTGATAGTTTTTCTCCTTCACGAATCACTTGCAGCGTCCTCATGGTCTGCAAACCACAGGCTGGGGACTACCAGTCTATGGTTTTTGTCATCTAAGACGATGCAACTTTTTCTTGAATTTATATTCAAACTTGAATGAAATGTTCTAAGACTCTTGAAAAGGAAGATTGGATGTTGAATGAGAGCAGGTAGAGATGTGGTGCAAATGATTCATGGAATCATAAAGAAGCAAGAGGTGGTAAGGTGGAGTGCGGAAAGAATTAAAAGGTGGCATTACAACATGATGGGAACAATGTCTTGACAGCTTCTTTCCAAAGATAGCATTGCATTTCCATCGGCAGACCCCCCTCTCCTTCCAAATCTAGAGTCACGGTATGATCACTTTCTGCCCTTGCAAAGATGTTGTGCCCTTCAGGACTCACTGACGATTCTGTTGCACTTCGTTTCTTTCTACAACACTCTCAGGATGCCAACATATCAGAATATGGCTAGGCTCAGATTCTCAATTATTTACTGAAATTTAAACAAGTAGGACACAACAGGACAAATTCACGTACAAGACAGCAGTAAACAACCATTCCATAAAACTGCAGCAAGTGTCAGGAGTCTCTTTGCCAGTAGCCTGAAATGTGCTCCAGCTTTGGAGGTTGACACAGGACTGTAATTCGCACAATTTTTCTGATTCACTTTTCCACATCAAGCAGACTCAATGGGCCGAATGGCCTACTTCTGCTTCTATGTCTTAAATCTACTTTTGTCCTTAAAAATAAATGAAATCTACGGCAAATTCCAGCCAACAACATAACATAATGCATAAAATAAGTTTAAGTCACTTACAGGTCAAATGAGCAACAGAGACAGATCTTACAGGAACAATTTCAATTCTAATGCTCTGTTCAACTTCCCCATAGCCTTGCATCTCTCTAAATCAAATTTGAATTAGAGGCAGATTTATGCCATCTGCCTCTTAGTTTTTGTTTCATCATCTCCCAACATTGTATTGGAACACCCTCCTTTGAATTGCTGCCATTGAGTGACTGCCTCACTCAAGTCTGATATTAGGTGTGGTGTGCACGTGTATGCGCAGAATACTCATGTGGTGAGTTTCACTGCTGTTATGCCAATGGAAATAAAGATATGCACCTGCCGGTGTTCTGTTGAAACGTCTTTACTTAAATTTCCTGGATTAACTCATGAATCCATTGGAGCAATGATTGGAGTCAATCGTGTCCAAAACGGTGCCACCTCTTCTGCAGGTCAGGCAACACGTTTGAAGAAAGAAGCAGAGTTAACGTGAAATATTCCAGGTCACTGAACTTTCATCAGAACTGTCCTAATAACCTGAAATGCTAACTCCCTTTCTCTCTCTGCAAAAGCTGCCAGACCTGTTGAGTCCTTCCACCATTCTTTGTTTTAATTTCAGATTTCCATCAACTTTAGTATTTTGCTTTTGCAATCTGCTCAGTGTCTTCCAAATTAAGGAGCAGCCTTTAAGAAGTAAATCAGGCTGAAGACTGCAAGCAGTAACCGGCAAGAGCTGCAGGTGCATAAGGAACATTGCTTGGCTCATTCACCTGGCAGCTCACTTGACTGTATTTTTTGAGAATCTTTTTGCACCATCTTTCCTACGATGGGGCAGCTGGTACAGTCAAACAAGGAATGCAGCACATTGCTCATGAAGAGGAGATGATACTAAACAGCGTGGTATTTCTTCTCTAATAAGTTGCTGCATATGTTCCCTGAGCCTGAGAGTATGGCCCTGCGTAGTCACTGATTTCTCCCTTTCTATCTCATGCTATCTGACACTGTCTTTTGGGCAGACAAATGCTGAAAAGTACAACCCACAGATTTGTCATCCTCTCTCACGCCATGGAGTCTGTTCAAGTTTGGAGGTCCTCATCACAAGAAACAACTTCACCAATCTGCCCAAAACCAGAGTGAGTTCAGGTCAGGTGAACAGTTTACACCCATCCTGATTTTGAAGTAAATCAGTCAGATGAGATAGGTTGAAACATAACAGGCTGGTACATCAAGTAAAAGACCATAGAATTGGAAGTGGATTAGCATGTATTGAAACATAGAATATAGAGAGATAGAATAAATGGATCCTTTTTAAGAGTGTAAACATGTAACTAGTGGACTAGTTCTTGGCTTACAATTGTTCACTATTTACATTAATGACCTGGAGGAAGGAACACATTTGCAAATGATACAAAGATAGGTGGAAGGGCATGTTGTGATTCTGAAATGGGATATAGATAGATTGGGAGACCAAATGGAAACCTGGCAAATGGAGTTTAATATGGGGAATTGTGAGGTCATGCACTTGGGTAGGAGGAATTAAAAGGCAGATTGTTATCTAAATGGAGAGAGACGGCAGATGAGTGAAGCGCAGAGGGTTCTAGGTGTTTCAGCGCATGAATCACATAGAAGTTGAGGGCAAATGGCACCTGAGCCTTTATTGCAAAGGGGTTGGAGTTTAAAAACAGGAAAGTTTTGTTGCAATTGTACAAGGTGTTGGTCAGGTGCCACCTGGAATATTGTGTAGAGTTTTGTTCCCCTTACCTAAAAACGGATGTAGTAACAACGAGGCAGTCCAGAGGAGATTCATCAGGTTAATTCCTGGGATGAGGGGGTTATCCGATCAAAAAAAGACCAAATCGTCTGGGTCTAAATTCCTTAGAGTTTAGAAGAGTGAAAGGTGACCTTATTCAAACATTTATGATCCTGTGGGGGCTTAACATGGTAGATAGTGAGATAGTCTCAAATGAGGGGGAATAGCTACAAGATAAAGGGTTGGTCATTTAAAACCGAGGTGCACAGAAATTTCTTCTTGCAAAGGGTGGTGAATCTCTGGAATTCTCTGTCCCCAAGGACGGTGGAGGCTGGCTCATTATAAGTACTTAAAGTGGAGGTGGGTAAATATTTCATAGATCAATAGATCTACAATAGACGGTAATGGGGAACGACACAGAAAAGGAGTTGAGGCTGATATAGATCAGCCATGATCGTATTGAATGGCAAGGCAGGCTTGAAGGACCTGGTGGCCTATTCCTGTTTCTATTTCTTGCATTGCGTTTTTGTGACAAGTCTACAGGCACATTCTCAAACACTGTTTAGAAATCTTTGTACACCACATCAACCACAACGTACTTCATCACCTTTCTCTGTTACCACAAAGCTCAATCAAGTTAAACATTATTTGTGTTTAACATATCAGTACTGGGTTTCCTTAAGCAATTAACACTTATCCAAGTGACAGTTTATCTAGTTCCAGATTAACATTTCTACAAGCTTTCCCACCATAGAAGTTAGACTGACAGTTGTGTAGTTATTGGGCTTATCCTTGTACCCTTTTTGGAACAAGTATGTAACATTTGCAATTCTCCAGTCTTCTGGTACAACCCTTACATCCAAGGCAAATTGAAAAATTAAGGTCAGTGTCTCCATAATTTTGTCCCTTACTTCCCTCAGCATCATTGGCTGGAACTCATCCATTCCTGGTGACTGACCAACTAAGTGCAGTCTTCTTTTCTAATACCTTCCATTTATCATTTGTTAGCCTAAACAATACCTCAGCAACCTCCTCTCATCGTGATTTGGGTGATATATACTTTGGTAAAGACATTTGGAAAGTATCATTTAATACCTCAGCCAGTTCACTGCTTCCAAGTATAGAGGGCACCACCCATCCTCTTGCGATCCCTTTATTGTATAAGTGCCTACAAAGGATTGTGAATGTAGCCCAGTCCATCACAAAAGTCATCCTCCCATCCACTGACACCATCTACACGTGTTTTAAAAGCAGCCAGCATAATTAAGGACCCCACACACCCAGGATATACTCTCTTCCACTTCCTTCCATCAGGAAAAAGATACAAAAGTCTGACATCACATACCAACCTACTTAAGAACACCTTCTTCCCTGCTGCCAGCAGACTTTTGAATGGATTTACCTTATACTCAGTTGGGTGTTTTGCTACACTCTAGTATGACTAACATTATATTCTGCACCATCTCCTTTCCTTCTCCCCATGTACTCTATGAACTGTATGCTTTGTCTGTATTATACACAAGAAACAATACTTTTCATTGTATCCCAACACATGTGACAATAATAAATCAAATTAAATGCCTGTAGAACATTTACATTCCCTTTTATATGTTAGCAGCCAGTCTCTGCTCATACTCTCTCTACTCAGTCAATTTCCTTTTTCACTTTCCCTCTGAACTTTATACATTGAGCATAGTTCTCACTTGCATCATGATTAGAATCAGGATAGAGGGCCAGCACAATAGAATGAGTGCGAATGTAAAACTAGTAGGGAGCAAAGCCATTGAGGAATTTTTAGCTGAGAATGAGGATTTTGATGCAGCAGGCAATCATGAGGGCATGAAAGGTGGAAAAAGCTAGGTGATAGGAGGATGGGGCTAAAGACGTGGATAGAGGAGTTTTACGTTGACTGGCATTTTTTGTAGGGGAGAGTCAGAATCCTGACAGAACACAAGAAATGTGGAAACAAAATAATGAAAGAGCAAAGTTCCCTGGTAACTCTGGAAGTAGGGTATTGGCAGAAACAGAATGTTTTGGAGCTTGATATAGATACAGGATTTGAAAAGTAATTCATGATCCAAGAGAACATTGAGGTCATGTAGCCATTAAAATAGATAAATACTTTTTCATGGAATTGAATTTGAATTTAGCTTGAAGTACAACGTTGAAATCATACATAGGGAGTTGGCATTTTGACAGCTCCCTGTATCCTGCCTGTGCATTCACATAATTGTAATGGCAGTCTCCAATAGTAGCATCAATTCTGGGTGGCACAGTGGCAAGCACTGCTGCTTCACAGTGCCAGGGACCCAGGTTCAATTCCGGGCCTCAGGTGACTGTCTGTGTGGAGTTTGAACATTCTCCCCCCATCTGCGTGGATTTCCTCCGGGCGCTCCATCCAAAGATGTGCAGATTAGGTGTATTGGCCAGGCCAAATTGCCCCTTGGTGTCAGGGGATTAGAAGGGGAGTTACGGGGATAGGGCCTGGATGGGATTGCTGTCAGTGCAGGCTTGACAAGGCGAATGGCCACCTTCTGCATTGTCAGGATTCTATGAATTCAGATTTTCAAGGTGGCCATTGCGAAAAATAATCTAAGTTGAGAAAGGGTAACAACACTGAATCAATTCTGCTCATTTACAAATATGACTGAATACTCAGTGAGGTAAACTTTGTGCAATGTTGGCCAGGAGAAGAGAACATCAAATTATCTGAAGCATCATGAATGATGGGGTCCTTGTGCATGAGTCGCAAAAACCCAGCTTGCAGGTGCAGCAGGTGGTCAGGAAGGCGAATGGGATGCTGGCCTTCATAGCGAGGGGGATTGAATATAAAAGTAGGGAGGTCTTACTGCAGCTGTATAGGGCATTGGTGAGGCCGCAGCTGGAGTACTGTGTGCAGTTTTGGGCGCCGCACCTGCGCAAGGATATTTTGGCCCTGGAGGGAGTGCAGAGGAGGTTTACTAGGCTGATACCGGAGTTGAGGGGATTGAGCTATGAGGAGAGGCTGAATAAACTAGGCTTGTACTCGTTAGAGTTTAGAAGAATGAGGGGAGATCTCATTGAGACGTATAAGATGATGAATGGGATGGATAGGATAGAGGTGGAGAGACTCTTCCCGCTCAAAAAAGACAGTAGGACTAGGGGGCACAGCCTCAAGATAAAGGGGAGGCGGTTTAGAACGGAGTTGAGGAGGAACTTCTTCACTCAAAGGGTGGTGAATCTCTGGAATTCTCTGCCCGTTGAAGTGGTGGAGGCTGCCTCGCTAAATATTTTTAAGAAGCGGGTTGATGGGTTTTTGATAAGAGAAGGGATTGAGGGTTATGGGGAGAGGGCGGGAAAGTGGAACTGAGCCACGACAGATCAGCCATGATCTTATTGAATGGCGGGGCAGGCTCGAAGGGCTAGATGGCCTACTCCTGCTCCTATTTCTTATGTTCTTATGTTCTTATGATACTGCATTCAATTGATCAACTCTCATCGTTCAGTAGAGTGATACTGCAAATGAAGCTTAACAATAACTTTAAACAGTCAAACAAAAAAATCAAATGACATTAAATGCAAAAACAGACCTTTTTAAATTCACAACTTGAACAAGTCAGGACTATCGGCATCAATTAATTAATTAGTTGAGGATTTTGGTCTGTTTTTCTGCCTATTATTTATCTGCATCTTTTATCTACTTGAATATCCTTATCGGAATGGGTGTATCCCAGGGTTAGCACAGCAACAGGAATATTCAACATGACAGACTACCACATTTTAAAAATATCAAACCGTGAAATTTTAATTCAGGAGCCATACGTGTCAAAATTATACAAAGAAAAGCTAATGGGTTTTCATGCCCACTTATAGCGGATAGAATTGATGGAATCTGCTTTTCAAAGCTAATATACACTTTACGTCCTGCTTGGAAAAAACTCAACACAGTTACGTTAACTGCATCCTTCTATGCCACAACAGATGTGAGTCAGGTTTATTGTTAAAGATACTACTTTTTTTCACAGTATGAGGGTATCACTGGCCAGGCTGACATTTATTGCCCATCCCTAACTGCCCTTCAGAAGGTGGTGGAGAGTCACATTCTTGAACTGTTGCAGTCCAGATGGTGTATATACACCCACAGAGTTGTTAGGAAAGGAAGCTTAAAATTCATATGTGGATATGCATCTCTCTTGGAACTTCGTCCCTTCCAAAGAAGTTATTTGCATACATTTGTGGGAAGACCTGGTGGGTTAACAATTTTAAAGGTGTAGTCAAAGATGTGGATTGAACAGGATGACAAAGTGCCAATCAATCCCATTTAAGCGGAAGTAGTTGTTAAGAGCAGAAATTGAGCCAATGTGAAAAAGGAGTCATTACATTGGTGACTAAAGGTAGTGGCTTCATTCTTCCCAATTCTGAACTGGGGAAGTTACAATTTCTCCTGAGACTTAATGCTAGCAAAGTAATCTGAGAGATGCAGTCAAGGCTTGGCAGATTTGTTTAAGGGTGACCACTTAAAAATGAAAGCTGCCAGGATAAGGCATCGTTCAACAGCAATTAACAGCTCGAATGGAGCTCTTGAAATTGGCCACAGGAACAGAACTGCAATTCCCAGCATGCTCTGCTGTCTACTTAATGCGAGATTGGCCAGAGCCAGCCTCTAGTTTGGTACATTAAACATTAGCCTGATACAATGAATACTGTAATGCTGCCCTTGGGTCACTTGTCTTTCTGGCAGCCTGCACCCCAGCTCCTCCCGCCTGACACCCACCTCCCCAGCCTTGCTAAATTCTCTGTGTACCGAACAGGCGCCAGACTGTGGCGGTTAGGGAATTTTCACAGTATCTTTATTGCAACATTAATATAAGCCTACTTGTGACACGAATAAATAAACTTTAAAAGGTGTCCGCTGGGAAAGGATTAAAGTTTATTTATTTGTGTCACAAAGAGGTTTATATATTAGATTGCAATGAAGTCACCGTGAAAATCCTCTAGTTGCCACACTCTAGCACCCACTCAGATACAATGAGGGAGAATTTAGCATGGAAAATGCACCTAACCAGTACGTCTTTTGGACTGTGGGAGGAAACCCACACAGACACAGGGAGAACATGCACATTCCATACAAACAGTGACCCAAGCCAGGTCCCTGGCACTGTGAGGCAGCAGTGATAACCACTGTGGTACCATACTACCTCCCTTCCCTCCTGAAACCTTCCTCCCAACCCTACCTACCTGCTACCTCCCCCCCAAACCAGTTTCCCCCAGTTGCCTCCTCCCACTGGACACTTTCCTCCCTTCTTTACACCTCCCTCCCCATTCCTTCTCACCTGCTGCCTCCCTCCCCGGACCATCTTTCTAGCCACCTCCTTCCTACTGCTCACTTCAATCCCTCCCCGGCCTCCACCGCCACCACCCCCCGCCCCAACGTATTTTATGGGAAAGCAATTTGTGTTCAACACATCATTTGCACCTTCAAAACATTGTTTCTCATCTCCATCTTAGAGGGAATATCCTTATTTTTAAGCTGTATCCTCTCATCTCTGCAACAAGCAAAAATATCCTCCCATCATCTATACTATCAAGAACCCTCAGAATTTCGTATCTGAAAAAGGATCACCTCTCATTCTCCTGAACTCCAATGGATACAGGCCGAACCTTTCCAACCGTTCCTCATGAGATAACTGCTTCATCCCAGGATTCATTTGAGTGAACTTTTGCTGATCTGCTTCTAATGATTTACAACGTTGCTGAAATAAGACCACCAATCCAAGCAGGTTCCCCCTATCCACTTGCTTGTTACTTCCTCCTCTCTTGCAGTCTAATATCAAACTCCCCCGAGGAGCAACAGAATTAGGTCGAATCTAAAAGCACTGCTGAATTGCACTTGATTCATAAAAAAAATCAAAGATCTTAAAATTCCGAGTCTCCGTCACTAACAACTTCTACCCAACTCACCCTGTCAAACTTGGTGGAATCAGTCAATTAGCAAATGGCAGAAAAGGAAAAAGCACTTGTCAAACTAACAACTGAAGTTGAATCAGAAGGCTCAGAAAATTCACTGGGGCTAATGGGTTGCAGGAAAAGCACCTTGTAAAGCTGACTGTTCTGAAAGCAAAACTGGAAGATGTGACTCCAACTGAAACCCTGCAGTGCAGAAAGAGGCCATTCGGCCCGTCAAGTCTGCACTGACTCTCTGTCAGAGTACCTTACCCAGATCCTTCCCGTCACCCTAACCCCAAATATTTAGCATGGCCAATCAACTCAACCTGTATATCTTCAGAATGTGGGAGGAAACCAGAGCACCCAGAAACACACACAGACACTGGGGGAAATGTGAAAGTTCCACAGAAGTGACGTCTGTGTGGAATTTTGTCCAAGGCTGGAATTGAACCCATGTCCCTGGCACCGTGAGGCAGCAATGCTAACCACTGTGCCACCGAGAAGCCTGTCAAGGCCAACTTCAAGCTAACATCCTCAGGACAGGCTCAGCACATTTGTCTGAGTCAAAAGGTTGTATATTTAAATGTAGGCAGATTTGAGCATGTAATCTAAACTGACACTGGGGTTTAGAACAAAGGACAAAAAACAAAAGAAAATTACAGCACACGAACAGGCCCTCGAAGCCTGCACCAACAATGCTGCCCAACTGAACTAAAACCCCATATCTCTCTATTCCCAATTAGACTGCACTGCTGAAGGTGCTGTCTTTCAGTTCAGAGTTTAAAGGAAGACTGCCTGATCAGGTTGTGGCAAATGACTCCATCAATTGAATAAGATTAGAGAAGTTCTCTTGTTATCCTTGATTACATTTATTCCACGGCCATCAGCACTGATAATCGGACATCTAGTTCATCTGCAAATTGGCAGCTCAAAGTGATATACAGCTTCAATAAGCAAGAGGTACTAAGATCAAAAGGCCACACATTTTGGAAGCAGTGTGACAGCAGCTTTCAAACAAGATTTTTACAAGATTCATCCAGAATTAAATGGATGAAAATGGGGGCAATGACTGCACAAAGGATGCATTTCCAACTGGCAGCCTTGGTGTGCAGATAACTATGTTCACCAATGACTGAGCTGAATTTAATACCTAAAGGGAATCATGACAGTGAGCTAATTTGGAAATGTCCTCAGATTTTAATCAACTAAAGGTCTCCCTTAACGAGTTATGTCTGCAGCTGTCTGGCAGCTGGCAAAACTTGGCTATTACTTTGCAAAGGGCCTGCAGCTTTCTGAACTGCTAATGGGTGAATACAGGCCTGTTTAGCTTGGCTTTTCTACAGACTACCTCGACTCTCCCTCTGTTCCTTCACAAAGCAGAGGAATGGGGGCAGTGCACAGTAAACACCACTGATTTCTGAGACAGTCTACAACTGTGATATTCAAGATTAAGTAAAAATATTGAAGTACTTCAGTTTTACAAGTTAAAACATTTAAAACACTACGAATGCCTCTTGTACAATAGCTTTGTCACTAATTTCTCCTTCAAATGAAAATTGTTTTATAACAAGATAATAATCAAAATCATTAATAGATGCTCACCAATTTGTACAGTTCTGTGACACTGATTTCATCAGGATCCACCATACTGAACTCTTTCCTTGGAACCAGATCCAGGCCCATCTGTCTATTTAGGAAGATAAAGGAACATATGATAGATTGGTGTAACTTTTCAAGTGCTTTAAATATAACCATATAGTAACTGTGTGTATTTATTGAATTCAGTGCGCTGCACCGGACTGTGGCAACTCTTATTTTGAAATTTCAATTTACATTTATATACCTCTAACACAGATTCAAAATGTTTACAGTGCAGGGGACTGTTCAGTCAATCAAGCCTGCACTGGCTTGCTGAGAGAGCATTCTACCTAGTGTCTCAGTGCCTTATCCCCGTAACCCTGCACATTCTCTCTTCTGAGATGAAAATCCAATTCCCTTTTGAATACCTCAATCAAACGTGCCTCTACTACCTACTCAGGAAGTTAATTCCAGACTCTGATCACTCTCTGGGTGAAAACATTTTTTTTCATCACTTTTACTCCTTTTACCCAATTTTTTGAACCTCTGTACTCTAGTTCTTGATGATCGCATGAGTGGGAACAGTTTCTCACCATTTAGTCGGTCTATACCTCTCAAGATCTTCAATGCCTCTATCAAGCTTCAGGCATCTTTTCTCCAAAAAATTAACAATCTTCCCAATCTGTTGCTACAATTCTTTATTCCTGGAATCATTCTTGTGAATCTTCTCTCTAATGCCTTCATATCCTACCTCAAGCATGACACCCAGAACTGAACCCAGTACTCCAGGCGAGGCCTAACTTGTGTCTTATATGCAACCTCCTTCCTACTGTACTCAATGTCCCCATTGATAAAGCCCAAGATACTATATGCTTTATTAACTGCTCTCTCAACATGCCCTGCCGTCGCCAATGGCTTAGGTACATATGCACCAAGGTCCCTTTGTTTCTGCATCTCCTTCAGTTTCTCTCTTTTTATACTGTCTCTCCACATCCTTCCAGCCAAGGTGAATCACCTCACACTTCTCTGCATTGAGCTTCATCTGCCATTTGTCTGCCTAATCCACCAACACTTCTAAAGTTCCCCCACCATACCCAAAAACATTTCCAATCTTCATATCATCTGTAAGTTTTGAAACCGTGCCTTGAATTTCACAGTCTGGGTCATTAATATGCAAGGAGGAAGAGCAAGGGTCCCAGCACTGACCCTTGGAACTGTCCTCCAATCTGAAAAACAATTTATCACTAGAGTTTCCAATCATTCAGCCACTTTCTTACCCAAGTGCCTACTTCCCCTTTTATTCTATGAGCTATAACACAGTAAGACACACCAAGGCGCTAGGGAGAAAAGTAACAGACAAAGTTTGGCACTGAGTTAACAAAGGGTGTGTGTGTAATTTAGAGAATGCAGAGACAACTGAAGCCATGATGTGGCTTCAGATGCCAGTGTTGGACTGGGTTGGGCACAGTAAGAAGACCCACAGCACCAAGGTAAACTCCAACACGTTTATTTGGAATCACAAGCTTTTGGAGAGCTGCTCCTTTCTCAGGTGAATCAGCCACTCACCTGATAAAGGAGCAGTGCTCCGAAAGCTCGTGATTCCAAATAAACCTGTTGGACTTTATCCTGATGTTGTGAGACTTCATACTGTAGGTGACTGAACGCACAGCCACCAATGGCGGAGCAAAAGAATTGTAGAGGTGTGCATGAGGCCAGAGTTGAAGTAACACTGCAAGCCTGGAGAATTTTAGACTAAGAAAGGATCACAGGTAAAGAGGTGGACTCCTTAAGAGTAGGAGGAGGTGGGGGGGCAATTTTAACATGAAGATGATTTCTAAAGGGCATTTCTCGACTTGAAGGCAAAGTAAATCAGCGAACACAGGAGTGATTGGTGAGAGTTAGGATCCAGACAGACTTTTGAATGAGCTTAAGAACACAGAGGGTGGAAAATGAAAGTCTCATGAGAAGTGCAATGGCACTGGTGTGTCTGGAGGTAAGGATGAGGATTTCATCCACAGATGGGCCTGAGGCAGGGACACAAATAGAAACACTTGCATTTATAAAGCACTTTTCATGACTTCAGCATGTCCCAAAGCACTTTACAGCCAATGGAGCACTTTTGAAGGAGACTGACAATATTATGAAGATCTTGGTAACAGAGGGGCTATGAGTCAGAAACTGTTGAAGAGCAAAAAGGATGCTGAAGCTGCAAAAACAGTCTGGCTCATCCCAAGACAACGGTGAGGGAGGGGAATGGAAATAATGGCAAGGAAATGGAGTCTGTGGCATGGACCAAAATCAATGGCTTCAATCTCCCAAATGTATAATAGGAAGACATTATGGTTCAAAGCAAGATTTTGAATAAGTAAAATATATCCCTTTGCAGACTGTTCAATTTTGGAAAAAATGAGTCAGTAGTGTTGGCAATTCTGAAGTAGCAGACTTGGCCTGAAGCCTTTCTACATGTAGGTTATTAAACCACTATGTGAACTGCAGCAGTATCACTCCAGTGTCAGATCCTCACGTGTAACTCAATTAAACAAGCATCACGTCAAAAAGGGCATCTCACAACAGTGACATGACTCAAATTTGATGTGAAGCTGCATTCTAAATGTCCCCAGGTGGTCTGCTCATGCATTTCTGAAGCTCAGAACGAATACCTTTAATGGTAGGAGAGAATAGATACTCTGCCCAATACTCTAAACAATATAAATAGGAGCAGAAAGTGCTAGTGTCATTGCTCATTGTACACTACAAGGATCATCAAAAGGTGACAGGTACCAGTGTCAGGCTGTTACAACCAAGGCCTAAATAAAGCTTCTGGAAAAAAAAAATCCCTGATGCGTCAGTTTTAAACTCTGCCAACACAGCTTTAAAAACATGTAGTGTTTTCTGACAGCCCTCAATGCTGAGACAATGGTTGGTTTGTCATTTTAATGCTGATATAGTGGCTTTCATGACATACTTGCAGTTTGCCCAATCATGGAGGCTTGAATGCATCACTCATAATTTACCAAGTGCCCAACCCCTTACATGTGCCACTGAAGCACATGGAAACCACTCGATAGACTTTCACACAGCCTGCAATCTTCCCTCACTTCTTCTCTACAGTTGGTGTTCATTTTGCCCAACCCCTTGATATAGGAACATGCCTGTCATGATAGATTCAGGTCACAAACTTAAACGAATGAACCATTACAAGCAGCAGCAAATTTATCCAATTTAGATTTCTGAAATTCTGCCTGCAGTAACAGAATCAGGTTGGACATGATGTCAGGCTGAACAGGACAGTGCTAGGATTGGTAAACAAGAGTTCTGAAGAGAGACTGGAGGTACCAGCATGTCAACTGAGATGGTGAAGACATTGAAGGAGTTTAATTCACGTTTTTAAGATTTCAACAAAGAGGAGAGGTAACGGTGATTTCCTCTGGTTGGAGACACTGGGCAGGATTTTCCAGCTGTGTTCACTGCGGACATTTGCTGGCTAAGATTCCTGTGGTGGGCAGGATGGGAAAATTCCCCATTGTTTTAAAATTACAACAAAAAAGAGTGGGGAAAAACACAACACTGCAAGGAATAGTTTTATTTGGGGATTGAACATTGAGTGTTTTGTCGTAGGGATTAGAGACAGATGACACGACATATAGTTAAGGCGATGGAGAGTGGAGAGCAGTGGGATTAGCTTTACTCTAGCAAAGAGTTGGTACTGACATAGTGGGTCGAATGGCCTCTTTCTATGCATTATAGCTCTACGGTTCTACGTTTTCTAATGATTAGATTGATGCCCTCCAGAAGACAATCAAAAGCGAACAACAGCTGCAAAAAGATCTGACAAATGTCGCCCAAAAAGCTGTAACTTCAAAAAGTAATTGTTAATTAAAGGTGCAGTGTGACACAGGCTGATTCTTTTAAGCAATTTCTGAAAATAAAAATTTGTGTATAAATAAACAAGAATCCTTTGGGACTCATTTCTTTCAAGGGAAATTCTCAAAAATCTAACATGCATGGTGAAACTGCAATTTGTGCACCTCATGACAGAGTAACAGAATGGGAAACGTTAATCACTCAGACGTCAATGGAAAACAAACACTACCTACAGATGAAAGGGAAAAGGCCTTTTTGTACCCTGTGTCGAACTCAACTCTCACTCAAAAATTGAAACCTAAACATTTTCTCATTAGTTTATACCAATTTCCTGCATCAATGAACGCGACAGCTGAACAGATTCAAAAAGAATTTGAGACATCAATGTATTGTCGTTTATGAATAAGCCATTATCTTAATCAGCTTAGTGACAGACTTCATTATAGATTGCCCCAGCTTTATTTTCTATGCTAAACATCATAGTTGACAATCCGTGTTAATTTAACTTGGCAAACATGCCAACTGCTACTGTTTAAAGTTCAATGTTTGAGCATTAGCCTTCGTCAAAGTAAAATTCCCATTGATTAAAACATTGGACTTGCATCAAATTTTTGCAAACCCAACACTGATTTTACATAAGGCTCAAAAGACAAATCTGTTTGGCTTTTCTTTGTTTCTAAATAGCAATAATTTGCCAGTTCTGGAACATAACTATGAGTCAGCTGGTGGTTTAACAAGCTTATCTGAGCAATATCTGAGCCAAACAAACCAGGAAGGTCCTCGGCTCCACCCCACTTATGACAGTAGTAGTGGGATTGCAATTAGTCCCAGTACCATGAATTGGGTAAAATTAGGCAATCAGGTTTGCATTTCAGTATTTATGCAGTGGCTCCAACTGCAAGTGTGTTATCTTGGTTGAAGATGGAATAAGTTTGGCTGTCAACTTGCGGCTCACATACAAATACGAACCATTTTGAAACAGCACAAGACTACAATTACACCCTGGGACTGAAATTTCGATACCTTGGCAGGGCCCAGAAATGCCAGGCATCCGCCTGTATAATTTTCACTCAAAATTCTGGTTTTGGGGAGAAGTGCTGGTGAACCTTTCACACACCCTCGACTACATACTGGAGTGTGTCCATGATAAATCCTGAGTTACTGTAGAACACTCAGCATCCAAGAGCTGTTTAGGGCCATTGCTGGCATCAAAAGATGGCAAATTAAATGTATTCAATCCCAGGGAGGATAGGTTATGTTACGTCCTTGTACTTATTCCTATTGGCTCACTGGAGTGGTGCTGTATTAATGTATGCACCAGAAATAATTTAATAGACCTAACTCTGGAAACAGAGAGGAAACAACTATGGAAGAGACCACATACCATTAATAAAGCTCTGTTCGTTTATAACCAAAGTTCATCCTATATTTCACATCATTAATACACAACAAAAACTGGCGATGAGGACTACAGACATGTGCTTGATAGCCATCTGGAAAGAAGAAATTAACTGAGGAAAAGTCAGAATAAAAAGAAAATTTTCACAAGTGCCATGAGACTAAACAGGCTAGGTGGACCTGAGTAAACAATACTCTACAAGTAGATTATAGAGATGACCATGATTAACAAGAGGCTGAAGCTTGGTCAAGTATCTTGTACATGCAAGAAAATTGGGGAAGCTGCTGGAAATGTGGGTGCAAAGCATGCATACAGGAAACCTGCTTCAGTGAAAAAATGCCCAGGGTTTCAGCATTATGGGATCTTTTAAATAAAAATCAGGAGCAATGGAGCTCTTATACCAAGTGTTTTGATGATTTTGCGCAGGCAAACAAAATACTGAAGGTGTTATGGTGCCCAGTTTCCTGAGCATGATGGGAGAAAACCTTTTAACCTCCCCCATAGTTTAGTGCAAACTGACAAACCCAGCACTAAAATCTTCAAACAGATTATGGAGATTCTGCAAGCACATCTTTCACTGAAACTGCTTGTGATTGCAGAGCGCTTTAGAATTCGTAAAAGAAACCAGGAGGAGGGGGGAGTCAATTATGCAATTTATGACACTGCTTAAAAGACTTGCAGAATATTGTGAGTATGGAGATGTGCTGAATGAAACTAGTTGGAACAGATGTGTTCGTGGTCTATGTAGTGAAGCAATACAAAAACGTCTGTTAACTGAGAGTAATCTTACTCTGCAGAAAGTTATTGAAGTCACTGTTTATATGGAATTGGCTGCAAAGGAAGCCCAGAAATTGAGTTCATGTATTTGAATTGTCCAGCGAATTGACATCCAAAGCTGTTGAAATTCACACGTTACCGGTGTGCAAAGCCAGGGTGTTCTGCTGTTGAATGTCAAAACTGTGGAACAAAACGGCATAGAGCATGCCCGCAGGAAGGAAAAAAGTGAGCTAGGAATAAAAATAAGCAGAACAAACCATGGCAGCAATTAATTAAAATCAAAAGGAGAAATGCGGTGCAACAGGATTGAAAAGACTCACTTTTTGAAGAATTATCACTAACTGTGCCAGCCATCACTGGTGCTACACAAAGATACTGCGTCACTCCACTACTGAATGCGAAGCCAGTAAGGAAAGAAGCTGATACTGGGACAGCAGTCTCATTGGTGCCAGAAACTATCTACAGAGAAACTCTAATGCATTCCCTTATGGCCATCAAGGATAGTGCTGAAGACGTACACAAGTGAAGTGTTTCCTTTGAAGGACCGCATTGAAGTGGCTGTGCAACTCAATGAGCAAGCAGTAGAGCTGCCTCTAAATGTAGTGCAGGGAAACATCTCCAGTGGGTGGTGCATGACTGGAGATGTTTCAAGTCAACATGATGACCAATGGAGAATCAGGCCTCATGAAAATTTTTGAGAGACAATGTTGTTTTTGAGGAATAATTCGGGAGCACAGAGAATATCATGAGTCAAACTGAAAATAAAAGATGGAAGCCAAGCAAAATGCTTGAAAGCAAGGGCAGTACCATGAGGCCAAAGGTGGAGGATGACTTGGGATGACTGATGCTAATAGGTTCAAGAACTCCAGTCTTCACCAGTCAATGGGCCACACCTATTGTTCCAATTATCAGGAAAGATGGACATGTAAGGATTTCTGAGGACTTCAAGGTCACCATAAATCCAATGTTATGTGCTGAACAGTACCTCACACTGAAGACCTGTTTGCGGGATTGGCAGGAGACCAGAATTTCAGTGAAATACACCTGTGCCAGGCCTACTTGTAGATGAATGTGGACAAGAAGTTACAGGAACCTCTTGACATTCATGACACAAAGACATGTTCCGGTATCGAAGATTGCCATTTGATATGTCATCTGCTTGTGCGTTGTTTCAAAGGGCAATGGATCAAACCCAGAGTGAGCTAAGCAGAGTCCACTGATACCTGAATGACATCCTGGTCACTGGAAGCGATGAAGAGGAACATCTTTGAAATTTAAGATAGTCTTCCAATATCTGGAGAGTGCTATAGTCTGAGAGTCTGGAAGGACAAGTCTGAGTTCTTCCAGTCCTTCAGTGAATATATGGGACACGTGGTTGATGCCAGTGGCCTTCACAAATCTCATATAAAGGTTAAGGCCATTACAGAAGTACCTATACATCAGAATACTAACTCGTCATCTTCCTTCTTGGATTGTTGAATTATTATGGAAGATTTGTCCTAAACAAATTCAACAGTTCTGAAATCATTACATAATCTATTGTGCCAGAACAAGATATGGAAGTGTCATATCAATGTATTAATGCCTTTAGGCAAGCCAAAGATATATTACTCAGGTCTGAAGGTCTTAGGCAATTTGATCCTACCTTAGCCACACAGATGGCTTGTGCTGCATTGCCTTATGATGTAGGAGCAGTGGTCTCATGCCATTGGGTGAAGATCCTTCGCTTTTGCCTCTTGAACTTTGTGTAAAGATTCAAGAGGCACCAGATTAAATGGGCTGCACTGGAGATCATTATTGGAGTAAAGAAATTCAATTAGTTCCTGAACGGGACAGAGTTCATGTTGTTGACAGACCGTCATCTACTCACTGCTGTTTTGGACCACAATTCCGTCACTTGCAGCAAGTAGAATGCAAAGATGGGCATTGCTTAAGCAACATTGTGACATGGATAAACTATCAGGATTGCCACTATCAGACAGTTCTTCGGACTGCTCAAACGGGAATTTCTTGTATTTTAGACAAGTGGACAGTACACCAGTCACTTCTAGGCAAGTGACAAAACACACTTGGAGCAATCCTGTACTCTCAGAAGTGACAGATACGGTTTTATGAGCAAAGATTTTGGAACTAATACCTAACCTGAAACCCAATTACTCCAGGAGAATGGAGCTGTCAGTCCAGTCTGAATGTCTTCTATGAGGACTCAGAGATCATTCCACCATCATTCAGAAAACGGGCATTGCAGAAGCTACATGAAGGCCATTGTGTGTCATATGCAAGAAAGAAACAGCAAGAAGTTAGTTCTGATGACCTGGACTGGGTGCGAAAATTGTCAAAAAAGCTAGAAGATGTGCCAAGAGTAAGATGCCACCCTTAGCACCATTGCATTCATGGGAATGACCTGATGAGGCTTGGCAATGTGCGCACGTGGATTTTGCAGAACCTTTCAAAGGACTGTGGTCTCAGTAATGGGTTGATGCTCATAACAAATGGCCACAGATCGCTATGACGACAACAATCTCATCCAAGGAGACTATTGAGAAAGCTACAAGTACTTAATCACTTTGGATTTTCTGAACAGCTGGTAAGTGACAACGGACTTCAATTTGTCTCATGGGAATTTCAGAACTTCCTACAAGAGAATGGTATTCAACACATTAGTTCCACACCATATCACCCTGTTCTTAATAGGCTAGCAGAATGCTTCATCCAAACCCTGAAACATACATTGAAAGCAACCAAGGAACAAGACTCTCATATCATAAGAACGTAAGAAATAGGAGCAGGAGTGAGCCATCTAGCCCTTCGAGCCTGCCCCGCCATTCAATAAGATCACGGCTGATCTGAAGTGGATCAGTTCCACTTTCCCGCCTGCTCTCCATAACCCTTAATTCCCTTGTCTATCAGAAATCTTAAACATATTCAACGAACAAATGTCTCAATATCAATATCAAACATCTCAAATTCCTACTAGCTTACTGGAATACACATGTTCCATAACCAAGACCTCTCCCACCTTACAATAAAAAGACAACTACATCCCACATTCAATCTCTTGCAACCTCCAAAAACTAAGGAGGTTGTGTAGCAGCAAAAAGCACAAATGGAACACTAAGGACAAGGCGTTTTAGCTCAGAATCATTCCACAGGGGAGAAAAGGGTTCCTGCCACCATCCTTGCATAAACTGGACTCGTTTCTTACAACGTCCAGAACAGAGATGACATGATCTGGACGAGATATGTAGATCTGCTATTAGCTGGAGGAACAGACCTGTCAAAACTGGAGCCTGTTGAAAATTCAGGATCAGGATTACAAAGTCCAAACTTGAATCTTTCTACAACCCCTACACTAACAGATGGCATTGAGGAAAAAATCTGTTCGGATGCAGAGACCACCTTTAGTTCTGATGTCAATGCTGGTTAAACCCACCACTGAGCTCGTGGAAAGACAAAAATGCCAGAGGTTTACCATTCTGATAGTGGTGACCTTCAAACCTTCTGATTTATTAATAATAGATTATTGACTATTCTTCATGTTAAACTCGTTTGGGTATGTTTAATTTAAGAGGAGAGAAAACGTTATGTTTTTGTATTTAGTCCTATTGGCTCACTAGGGTTATGCTCTATTAACATAGGCACCAGAAATGACGGAATAGATCTACTGCATGAAACAAAGAGAAGCAGCAGCCATGGAAGAGATCATACAGCATTAATAAAGCCCTGCTTGTTTTTAACCAAAGTCTATGCCTTTGTGTCACATCTCCAATACACAACAGGTTACCTTTAATAATCCAAGCTTTGAGTTATTTTAGAGTACAAGGCTAACATTTGGGCAGCACGATGGCACAGTGATTAACATCACTGCCTCACAGCGCCAGGGACCCGGGTTCAATTCCGGCCTCGGTTCACTGTCCTCGTGGAGTTTGCACCTTCTCCCCATGTCTGCATGGGTTTCCTCCATGTGCTCCAGTTGCCTCCCATGGTCCAAAGATGTGCAGATTAGGTTGACAGGCCATGCTAAATTGACTCTAGTGTCAGGAGATTAGCAGAGTCAATATATGTGGGGTTATGGGAATAGAGCTGGGTGGGATTGTGGTTGGTGCAGACTTGATGGGCCGAATGGCCTCCTTCTGCACTGTAGGGATTCTATGATTAAATCTTTAACCCTTCCCAGATTTTGAGGTTTGTCTGAGAGAACAATCGTACGTCACGTTAACAAAGCACTGCTTCTAAAATGCTTTTACTGTCACGAGTCAATCACCCAAACAACGTTCGAGACCAAATTCAAGGGATTTGGGGTATTTTACAATGGGCATTCTGTTTCAATTCACTTCCAGTGCAGAACCTTGGAATTTCAGGGCTAAGTAGCTATGGAACAGCTTTGTGCTGCTGGCTTTCTGCTTTGTACTATTTTAACCTCACAGGCACTAATAATGACGTGAGGTTATCTCACACTCACTCAGTAGTTACTGAGAAGAAAAATATTTTCCACAATCTCTGTCCTCATTTTGAAACGTTTTATTGAAGTGTTTAAATCCAGTATTGTGCTTTAGTGTTGTGCTGTGTCATACTGTTTCTGTACAAAATTCAATTTGTAAATAAATATTAGATTATTAAGTACAGGCTAAAACTGACAGTATGGTGTAAATTGCATTTCAGAGCAGAGACAAAATATTTTATAACATAACCCAAATGTCAAAATGGTCATTCCATACAATGTGGTGTGGCATATTGGTTATCCCTATGCCACACTTTTTCACTCAATGCATGGATAAGGGTAAAGGCTTCAGCTCATGTAGTACCGTTCTGCGTATGCAAACTGCCTTCCTGATATGAATGTAAGTTAATATGTAAGAAAGCCAAACCAGTAGCACAGAGACAGGATGTTGTTTTGAACACAAATTGGGCTCATTTTATTCTCAACTGATTTCACCCACGTTTTTTGATTGTGGGAAGCTCGATGCAATTCAAAAATCAATATTTGCCAGGCGAAGGACAAGTTGGGAGGCAGGAATTGGTTATTGCCTTGGACAATTTCAGGTCCCTCAAACATTTTACTAATGAGAATTTTCACACTTGTTCTGAATTGCATCAAGGTGCCCCTGTATGACTCAAATATGGTAATGCAGCAGACAGGCTCATAGTAGCTTCTGAATTTCCAGCTACACTTTTCAACTGCTATTCCAGATAAAGTAACATTCACCTAAATGTCTAACTCTTTTGCTGCAACTTAGGTTTGGTAATAGGATTTGTTTTCTGTGGATTTATATGCATGAAATAGCTATGTAATGTTTTAAACACCATACACAGCTTTCACTGTCTAATTTCAATAGTGACACAAATGGTGAGGCTTGTTATTAAAAATTAAATCTAATTTCATACAACATCTTACAACGTCAAGCAGGGTGCATCATTCGAGGATTTCATTTGGAAAAATGAACATGAAAGCAGGAAATGGTCACATTAAAAGCAGCAGCAAGGTAATCCTGATAATGGATAAGCAAACTTTCATTCCTAAAGTCAATGGAAGTGGAAAGCAAATTTTAAAATATTCCAGAAAGTACAATGAATAATATTGGAGACTGTTGCACAAAGTCAAGTCTGTAGGGAAACGTGGGCACCATCTGCCACACGAGAGGCAGTCATGTAAAGGCATTACATAGGCAAGATAAAAGGAGCTGCCTTGCCAAAGATTATTAAATCATTGAAATTGTAATTAAAAGTTTAAATTATAAAATATTCTCAACAATATTTATTCCAGTATTTATGCACATTAATTGTAGGTTTCAAAATTAACCCTGAACCTGTTAATTTCTGAATAATAATATCTTCATGCTTTTGTTGGTGGCCTATTATAAATTATACAGGTCATATAACCAGTTATCTTGTTGGAACATCATTCATTTAAAGTAATACACTTTATTCTGGAATTTCAATGCAAACGTAGAAAGCTTCAAAAGTGTAAGTTTGTCTCAGAATATCCACGTTCGGTAACAGCAATTTTAAATAGAATCAGGAGGCTGCACAAACTGTGTAGTGTGGCAGGGTGGCAGAGAGACAATGCTTCCGCAGTTAGGAAATCAGCCACATTGTTCAGTCAACAGCAATCAGGAGAGGATGCAATGACACAAGTAGTGGGAAATCTATTTACATCGGATCATGACCCAGAGCCCACAGTTATTTAAAGCTCCAGTGATTGCCAAGTCACTTTTCTTCCTTTTTGGAGCAGCCTGAAGCCCAAGGTGAAAAGATAGTCATCAATAAACAATAAAGCACATTTTCCACTTGGTCTGTCCGTCAGGGAACGTGCACAGAGCTTTTTTTGTAACCAATCTAGGTAAGTGCTAAGGGCAACTCCCGAATCATTGAGGAAGGGAGGATGTGGGGGCAGGGAGGACAAACCACAAGACTTCTTAACGAGGGACTGATTTCTGTAAAGGAAAGTAGTTGAAGGAGAACTAACAACTGTCTTTTTCACCAGAGAGGCTGCAGGCTCTGCCGAAGGAGGTGATGAAGAGGAAAGTAGTTATTTTGGAGGCTTCAGGGATATCTCCGAATGGAGCCACTATGCAGCTGTCACAGAAGAAACTGGCAAGCCTTGCACATCATTGCAGCTGCCATGGTCTCTGGGCTGAGAAAGATTGCCAAGTTAGCTATATCTAAAAGTTGGCCATTCAAAAAACAAGGAATGCCTGTTCAATGCATGCAAATATAACCTCAGAGCATACATGTCACGTCAGCATTGCAGCTTCCAAACACATGCTGCACCATTCACACACTCATCTTATAAAACCATGTCAGTGCAACTCTATTTTAGCAGCAGATGGGCAACAGCCATCTTTACCCCAACTATTTGCGTACTAAGCTACTAATCAAGGTGCTCCTGATGTTACATGCTGCTACCACTAGTACTTGTATATATCATCTTTTTATCATTGCAAAACATCCAAAGGTGGCGCACAGTAACCATTATCAATCAAAATGATACAGAGGTAGTCATGTTGCAGCTTTACAAAACTTTGGTTAAGCCGCACTTAGAGTATTGAGTTCAATTCTGGTCACCTCTTCACAGGAAGAAGATGGAGGCTTTGGAGAGGGGACTGAAGAGGTTTACCAGAAAGCTGTCTGGATTAGAGGGTATGAGCTATAAGAAGAGGCTAGACAAATTCGGGTTGTTTTCTCTGGAGTGGCGAAGGCTGAGGGGAGACCTGATAGAAGTTCATAAAATTGTAAGAGATGTAGAGAGGGTTGACAGTCAGAATCTTTTTCCCAAGAGTTGAAATGTCTAAAACTAGGGGACATGCACTTAAGGGGGTAAGTTCAAAGGAGATGTGAGAGGCAAGTTTTTTTTTACACAGAGTGGTAGGTAGCTGGAATATGCTGCAGGGTTGGTGGTGGAGGCAGATATGATAGGGGCATTTCAGAGGCTTTCAGATAAGCACATGACTATGCAAAGAATAGAGGGAATCAGACCAAGGGCAGACAGAGGGGATTAGTTTAATTTGGCATCATGTTCAGCACAACTTTGTGGGCCAAAGGACCTGTTTCTGTGCCGTACTGTTCTATGTGCCACATAAGAAGACAGATGACCAAAAGCTTGGTCCAAGGTGTCTTAGTGAGGAAATAAAGGTAGGGACTCAAGAGTTTAGGTGGATAATTTTAGCACTTAGAACCTCGACAACTGAAGGCATAGTTGTCAATGGTGGAGTAACTGAAATCAGGAATGTTCAAGGGGAACAGAACTAGAGTAGCCTAGCTATCTTGGAAGTGGTGTGGGTCTGAAGGAGATTACGGACATGGAAGGATGAGGCATTGAAAGGATCTGAAAACAAGAATGAGGATTTTAAAATCAAGTTAACTGGGAGCCACAGAAGTGATGGGTGAATCAAACTCGATGGGAGTTAATGACAAGAGCATCCAATAAACTTCAGTTTCTGGAGAGTGCAAGTTGGGAGGCCAGTCAAGCGTATGTTACAATAGTCGAGTCTAGGTGACAAAGGAATGGATGACGGTTTCAGCATCAAATGGGCAGAGACTGGGACCCCACCCTCCTGTTCTTACAGCTGACTAAATTTCCTCTTACAAATGGCAAAACGACATGGCATTGGGCAACCATCAGAATTTGAAAGACTTTCTCCAGGGTGTGGGGCAAGATCTTACCTGATCTAAATCTCTGATTCAAGAGAAAAGAAAATCACATAACCAATCAGACTTCTGTTGAAGGCAGAAGCCTCACTGTCCTTTCTCCTGAGCTCAGTGTAGGTGCTACAGACAGAGTTTAAGGTATAACTATCATGCTCCAGCAGCCAAAATCTAGTGCGCCTCCTCTATTAAAATATTGCTTCCACTGTGGACCAGCATAAGACATTGGCTGCTGCTGGGGTACTATAGCAGCGTGGCCCTTTCAAGGGGAGCATTTGCCATGGGCCACATTATTGGTGAGAACCTGATGGAAGCTGAGCCAACTGCCGGGGGGAAGGGGGTGTTCACGGTACCCCCGATACACGGTACGTACTCTTGCAACTCGGCCAACGTCGTCTACCTAATACACTGCAGGAAAGGATGTCCCGAAGCATGGTACATTGGGGAGACTATGCAGATGCTACAACATCGGATGAATGAACATCACTTGACAATCACCAGGCAAGACTGTTCCCTTCCTGTTGGCGAACACTTCAATGGTCACGGGCATTCGGGTAAGCATTCTCCAAGGCGGCGTTCATGACACACGACAGTGCAGAGTCGCTGAGCAGAGACAGATAGCCAAGTTCTGCACACATGAGGACGGTCTCAACAGGGATCTTGGGTTCATGTCGCACTATCTGTAACCCCTATGACTTGCCTGGGTTTGCTAAACCTCACTTACTTTACTGTCTGGAGACAATACACATCTCTAACTTGGGCTTAATGCTCCTTCCACTCACACTGTTGACCACTTTAAGACTTGAATAGCAGGTTAGGCGTAAAGACTCGCATTCTAATCAGTAATCTGTAAACTGTCTGTGATGTTATATGCTGTCTGAGGCCAGAACTCTCCATTCACCTGACGAAGGGGCAAACCCCAAAAGCTTGCAAGTTTACTATCAAATAAATCAGTTGGACTTAAACCTGGTGTTGTCAGACTTCTTATTGCAGAAAGTAACTCAGAGACTAATTAAGACTGTGGATCAGTTACCTGAAATGCCAATGTAATGTTTTCCCCCTAGCATTGGAACTTCTCTTCCTCCTGCAAAACTAGGACAACCCAATTGAATGCCTTTGCTAAACAATGTGATTGCAACTGTTTTTGGCATTTGGGAGGAAGGATTGGGAGTCTGGACTGAAGGAATCTGGTATTGCAGAAATACAGCAAATGGTTCAGAATGTTTTTTGAACTAGCAACATAAAAGAGCAGCTTGGCTTTACAAGATAGGAAAAAAGACATCTAAAAAAGTCTAATAACTTCAAGAAGGCCTTGCCGTGTGCAAATCATTATATGTCTAAATGCAACACATTAAAAACAATAAGCTAAAGGCAAATGTTGCCTGTGCATGCAATGTACAACATCAAAGAACTACTATTGATTATAATTATCTTCTGATAACAAAACAACTGTGATAAGAAAGCTGATGTCAATTAAGATAAGTGACTACCAAGGAATTTGGGCACTTGGAATTCTGCCTCTTTGTGCCAGAAAGGAAATGGGTATTATATCTTGCGCCGGGAATCTCAATGGACATGAATTGTAGAATAGGAATTACAATTATTATTGCTGAGTGACTGATCAACACCACACAGTCAAAACACACAGCTGACACACAAACAGATTGTGCAATCTGATCCACACCTTGATTTCAAAAGGAAAAATTATGCTCCTTCTGTTTATCTGTAAATCACATACTGCTGTTGAAGCCAGCAATAAACCACAAGTGAATCTGCTGCTAGAAAGTCAACACAAAAGGTTTCACAGACCTCGCTGACAGCCCCTAAATATTTAGTCAGGATATCATAGCTAATTTTGAACACTTACTTACAATAATGCTCAAAAGGCAGTTATTAACTGTAACAATACAGTTGATTAAACACATAAACACTGGAATCAAAGTGGTGTTACAGTCCCCATAGAGACCACTAATCTTTAAAGAGAACTGCCAAGTCCCTGCAATTTACTCCAGTGAAGCCATAACATTCCATGGTTAAATTATTTCACTATACACATGTCAAACAAAGCTAATTGTACGGACTAAACACTTAAGTTACCAATTATATTTGCTATAAACAATGTTTATAATTAAAAAAAAGACTTACACAATTACTTTAAATCAGAAATCCTCAACTGAAACTTCATCTTTTCACTTCCCCGCCACCTCTCCAGAAAGTCTTCGGCTACCTATCAGACTCTTGAAAGTTAACATAAGAACATAAGAAATAGGAGCAGGAGTAGGCCATCTAGCCCTTCGAGCCTGCCCCGCCATTCAATAAGATCATGGCTGATCTGTCGTGGCTCTGTTCCACATTCCCGCCCTCTCCCCATAACCCTTAATCCCCTCGCTTATCAAAAACCCATCAACCCGCGTCTTAAAAATATTCAGCGAGGCAGCCTCCACCACCTCAACGGGCAGAGAATTCCAGAGATTCACCACCCTTTGAGTGAAGAAGTTCCTCCTCAACTCCGTTCTAAACCGCCCCCCCCTTTATCTTGAGGCTGTGCCCCCTAGTCCGACTTTCCTTTCTGAGCGGGAAGAGTCTCTCCACCTCTATCCTATCCATCCCATTCATCATCTTATACGTCTCAATGAGATCTTCCTTCACTTCCTGGGACCAAACCAAGTGCCACAGCTCTCAGGAATTCACTTTGGTTCACAGTTTTACGATTATCCCCTGAAGTACAAGCTTGTCTTGGGATCCTTCCATTTGCATTACCTGAGTGACCCTCTATTACTCCTTAACCACCTTATGATTTACACACTCCAGCTCAAACTAGGGCACTCTTGTTTAGTTACACAACTCTAGAAATATACCTGATTGCTGATAGCTCTTTTACTTCTAATTTCTAGCTTCTTTACAGCTCTTTGCAAACTCCCCAAGTTGAACTGTTTCTGCGAGCAAAAACATAAAAAAAACCCACACAAAAGGGTTGTGCCTTGCAACCAATCTCCATGGACATGTGACATACTTGGGATACTCCAAACATAATTATTGACCTTCAATGCAATTTGTTTGATTCTGTGAAGCACATAACTAATTTATATCTCCAGTGAAGTTAATAGACATCCTCTCCAGACTTCCTGCTCCCACCAAGACATATCCTTGTTTACCAAGGGGCTTTAAGTTTCAAAATCAAACCTTCTGACCATTTGGTTTGCAGGAATAATATGTCTCTAATAAAGTCAGGACAGTGAAGCTCCAGCAAACACTTTCCAATGGTCCAGCTCAACAACTACCTCCATTCCCCCCCATGCTAATTTAATGACTTTCACCCTCCTAATTCTGACCTCCTAAGAACACAGAGAGATCTTTGGTGTTGTTTGACAAATTCTGACCCTCAGAAGTTCAGTTACCTTGCACCTAAGATTGTAATCTCCCCAAAACCAAAGATTAACTCTAAAATATTAATAGAAACAAATGAAACTGGAATATTATTTGAAGTATACATAGCCTTGTCTCAATAATTTGCAATAATGTTCCACCCTTATCTAGTTGATCCATCAATCTCAGCCAGAAGTTTATTTTGATTTGTTGACAGGATGCGAATGTCACTGGCTAGTCCAGCATATATTGCTCATCCTGAATTGTCCTCAAGAAGGTGATGCTGAGCTGCTTCCTGTCTTCTTGAACAGCAATAGTCCAACTGGTGTTAGGGAGGGAGCCCCAGGACCTTGAGCAAGCAGCAGTGAGGGAGCAGCGATATATTTCCAAGTCAGGGTGGTGAGTGGCTTGCAGGGGAACTTCTAGGTGGTGGTGCTCCCATGTCTGCCCTTGTCCTTCTCGATGGCAGAAGTCGAGGCTTTGGAAGGTGTTGTTCAATGAGCCTTGTTGAGTTCCTGCAGCGCATCTTGGAGATAATACAAACTGCTGCTATCGTATATCAGTTCGGTGTGGAGGGGCTGAACATTTAAGGAGATTAATCAATTGGAATTTTCAGGACTGAGATTGATAGAATTTTGACAGCTGAGGTTATCGATAGTTGTGGACCAAACTGCAACTAAATAAATGGGAGGTACAGATTTGTCATAATCTAATATAATGGCTGAAAAGGCACAAGGAGCAGAATAGTTTAATTCTCTTCCTATATAGTTTTGACACCACTTCCAAATGTACAAATTTTCATAGATCATAGAACACAGAATCCCTACAGTGTAGGAGGTGGCCATTTGGCCCATCGAATCTGCAACAACCACAATCCCATCCAGGCCAAGCCCCGTAACCCCACATATTTACTCCTCGAATCCCCCTCACACTAGGGTCAATTTAGCATGGCCAATCTAGCATGGCCAATCAACCTAACCCGCACATCTTTGGACTGTGGGAGGAAACCAGAGCACTCGAAGGAAACTCATGCAGACATGGGGAGAATGTGCAAACTCCATACAGACAGTGACCCAAGGCCGGAATTGAACCCAGGTCCCTGGTGCTGTGATGCAGCAGTGCTAACCACTGTGCCACCCCAGGTCCAGCAACTTCTAAAACAATAATTTAAAAACTGCCCCTTCACTGAGGAAAACACACAAGTTAGAAATGTTAAAAACAGAAAATGCTGGAAATTTTTCAGCAGGTCTGAGAGCCAATGCTACCATTGAGTCTGGATAACTCTTTACCAGAGCTGAAAAAGTGCCTTTTTGAAAACTGACAACATGTGCAAAAACTATGACCACTTATATTACAAAAACTTTTCCCAAACAGGCCAGACTTCCCATCCCATTTTGTTCATTTAAATAATTTTGTTATTTTCTAGTCGTATTGCAACAATCAGATGGACATTTGATTATTCATACAACTGTTGTTCTGTTTTCCTTTAATGCTTTTTGCACAATATCGATGTTAGCATCTTAATTTTTTACGTGATTACATTTTGGTTATTTTTAACTACCGTGGAAAAGAAAATCGTTAAAAAAAACAAGCTACATGTACCAGGGTAACATCATTAGAAGGAAATGCTTACTCATTGCCCCAATCCAGGCGAGCTGTAATGTGTCTTTTTACATCTTTCATCCGGTCGTGTGTTAGATGCCCCACGAGTACTTGCCTACGTAGGTCAAGTAGCTCATTCATCACATGCCAGAGTCGATGGAAGAGATCCCCTTCATTCTTCTGTCAAAGGAAGGGAGAAATAAGACAAAACATTTTGCACACTGCACAAAAATAAAATGTCCCCTGAAGAAATTGGTCAGCACCAACCACAAGGAATTTAGTACAATCCGACACCATGGCTCACACCAAAAAATACAAGGATTTCCAATGGAGGTAATGATCTTAAAAGGGTGAATGCACAAAATTCCAGTGCCAGTTAACTTGTCAGTTCAGCAACACTCTTCCAAATGCCAGCCATTTGGTCAGAGGTTTAAGGCCTAGAAAGATCGTCCACCACTCAAGGTGGGCAGGCAATTAGGTTCATGAAGAAGCTGGTTAAGGGCCACTGAAAGACTGGCAACTGGGGTTTTCCCTAGTCAGTAGGGATCGTATCAAACGACTGGAGGTGGGCACTCAGTGGCAGGCCATGGTGTCAGCAATCCAAACAGGCATCGTTGCCCTCCCTGCCTGGTTAAGGTTATAGCCAAAGGCCACCCTCCAGAGGGACATCCCCCACCTCCAGCAGTGGTGGCCTGACTGCTTTTCAATTATAGGTAGCCGGGAGTACACCTTCTTGCAGCACCCTCACACAGTTAGCTACTTCGTACCGCTGCCAGGTGCTTCTGAGGCTGGAAGACCGCCCCCCGATTGGCCATCCAGCATTGAAAGGCTGCCCGTTATCCTTAACTGAACAGGGGACACAACACTATGCCAACTAAGGGCTCAGTAATGTGAAAATCATAACTTTAGTCAGTTCCCCCCGGAAGGGGAAATTCCTTGGCCTTCTGGCTAAGGTCAGGCATCAGATCAAGCCCAAGATGGGGTGAAAATAAAAGAAACCTGACCCCTGTTTTCTGCCTCAGTGTCAAAAATTCAGCCCCGATGCTTCATCAGAATTAAAATCTAGAAGTTAAGTAAGCTCGTTTGTGGGATTAATGAGGAGGGAATGAACAAACAAGGTAGAAAACAAGAATTAATAACTTCGCTTCAAGTTACAGCGGGAGTTAATGGATTAAGCAATCGGCAAAAGTTTTTGAATGTGGGGGAAATAACTGATGGGGATTTGGTTAAAAAAATCTTTCAAGTAGGCAATGAATAAACATTATAAAAGTAGAAAAAGGAAATCGACTTATTTACCATCTTCCACATCCTCAGCATGCTCAAAGCATTTCACAGGTAATGAATTAACTTTTTGAAATGTTGCTGCCTGTAGCACCAAACGTAGAGGCTGATCTGTCAGAACACAGCTCCACAGTAGGTCTGCTCTTTAGATCTGAACTTATCTTTTCTCTTTTGAGGATGACACACATAGCTCTGCGCTTTGGGATTACATTATAAACTTTCAATAATTCTTTATCCTTCCTGACTTTGTTCGAGAACATATATGGTTTCCTTTTCGACTATCCCAACTCATTCAGAATCCTCCCACTCAAATTTTGCTATTGGCATCATAGTTTTCTCTTCCAGATTTCCATCACTAGCATTATTCATTATCATGCACAATGGACAATGATTTTCAAATTATACCCAACATGATACATGACTGAAGATCGTACCGGAAAGCAGAAGGTGCACTGGGTGCAGGTTTCTCCTATTGCAGGAATTATGCAAACGACTGCAGAATAATTCATTTAATCTTATTTGATAATAATCAAGGTCACTGGAAGTTTACAGCACGTTTCCAATATGCAGTTGGAAAATATGACACCACCCTGCAAAAAAAAAAATCCTGTTCTGCTTCTGGATCCCGTCCTTGTCGTCACCCTGAGCTCCAATCTGCTCCTACTCCAAGGCATTAAATAAGATTGCACTGTGGGTGAGGATTTCTCATCTTACTATCCTATTACCCACAAAGGGCAGCACAGTTCATTGTCCCAGAACAGCAGCACTGTGAGGTGCCAGTTGGGAAGAGTGGGTAGCATGGTGGCACAGTGGTTAGCACTGCTGTCTCACAGCTCCAAGGACCCGGGTTCAATGCTGGCCTTGGGTCACTGTCTGTGTGGCGTTTGCACATTCTCCCCATATCTGCGTGGGTTTCCTCCAGCTGCTCTGGCTTCCTCCCACACTCCAAACGTGCGCAGATTAGGTGGATTGGCCAGGCTAAATTGGCCCTTGGTGTCCAAAGATGTGTAGGTTAGGGGGATAAGCAGGGTAAATACTTGGGGTTGCGGGGAACAGGTCTGGCTGGGGATTGCCCCTTGGTGTCAGGGGATTACATGGGATTACAAGGAAAGGGCCTGGGTGGAACTGCTGTCGGTGCAGACGCGATGAGCCGAATGGCCTCCTTCTGCACTGCAGGGATTCCATAATTCTATGATTCTAGTGACGAGGGGCAAACAGAGGAAAGCTGGCTTAACTGTGAACTGGGGTAGGTGAGGTCAGGAGGAAGAAGAGTGTACCATGAATTGGAGATTGGAAGAGGTGAATGTTCGAATCAACTGGAGGAAGGAAGGAGAGAATAATACATAATGAGATCAGCAGCTGAAAACATACCCACAACGACTCAAACGAAAGGAAATCCCCCTCAATTATTTTGCCACAATCTACTTCAGTTTTTAAACTGGACCCTGGTAAATATTTTGTTTACACTACACGTTTGGCTGTTACTGAACAAGAAAATGACTGGCAGCTCTGGATCAGCATCCTTTAATGAAAACCATGTCAATCCTTTTTGATCAACTGAAATATGCACTAACTGAACTGGTGGCAGATGGTAATGGAGCATTTCTCCTGAGTCCTCCTGACCTGAAATGCCATGTTTCCATGGGGATGTGGGACATGGATTTAAATAAGGATTTTTATTAGCAGGCGGATGTGGTTTCGGAAAATTTCATCTGCTTTTTGTTTTGAAATTCAAACAGAGAGCAGCAGAATACATTTTATTACTCAAAGAACTCCTCCAGTACGATTCTCTGTTAATACAATTGCCACATTCACAGGAAACCCCAAATCACAGCAGCTGTATAAATAATGGGTCTGAATCAATTCAACTATCGGCAATATGCATTTGGATTTTATTTGGCTCACTGTGTGCACCTAAGCTGGAAAGCATCTCCCTAGTAAATAGAGGGTGAAATATTGATCACAACTTCTATTTCAGGTACATTACAGCTTCACAGCGTTCACGCCCTGTACTTTTTCAGTTTACTATCTAGTGCATTAGAAACCCCTTCGTAATGGCATGACAACAGTTTTCTTCTGCATCTTTGAGAGGGCAAGGACCTGGAAAATAACCATCAGCACAGGATGTGATGGCATTGGAATTATCTTTGTTCAGTTTCCCATCCAAATTTTAAATACAATTCCCCTCCCATCCTGAACTCAGTTCCCACGATCCCCAAAACTACACAACATCTCCTGACCATCGGTTAGTGTCCTGAAATGTTTTTCAGTCACAGAATGAAGGAATCCCGACAGTGCAGAAGGCAGCCATTTGGCCCGTCAAGCCTGCACCGACAACAAGCCCACCCAGATCCTATCCTCGTAACTCCACATATTTACCCTGCTAATCCCTCTGACACTAAAGGGTAATTTAGCATGGCCAATCCACCTAACCTGCACACCTTTGGAGTGTGGGAGGAAATGGGAGCATCCAAAGGAAACCCAGGCAGACATGGGGAGAACATACAAACTGCATACGGACAGTCACCCAGGATTGGAATTGAACTCGGGTCCCTGGTGCTGAGAGGCAACAGTGTTAACTGTTGTGCCATCCACTTAACACAATTGGAAACAACAAGAATAAAAATGGAAGTCTTGCTCTGCCTATCTGGACCTAATGAGGAGAAAGATTACGGATGTAATGGTCTACTTTAGTAACTGAACAATATAAAATTGATACCGGTTAACAGTGCGAAAAGGCATGAGACACAATGGAGGATTAGGTTATTCATCAATCTTATCCTTGAAACTGATACTTTGTATTTCAGCTGCTTATTACAGACACACTGCTACTTTAATCTACTTCACTGTACTGACTTTAGTTGTCACACCTTGAAAAAGGTCAAGAAGAAGCACGACATGACGTATTTCACATTGCCTCAAATGAGAGTTAAGCCTATCCCTCGAAATCAGCCAGGGATTGGCCCTGCCACCGATGAAGTACATTGCTGCTATAACCACCTCAAAAAGATTGAGCCGATTTAAATTGGACACATATCGAGCTTTGATTATTTTCTGACAACTGCTGAAGTGTATTTTACAGTTGCGTTCAACACTCCGACAGTGAAATATACAGCACATTTTCCTCACAAACTTGACAACAAAACCTCAAACTATCAGAAAACTGAACAGGAAGTAAGAAGGTTTTATTTTAGAGACCAGAACTTCCTGTCAACTGTGGTGTACGTGGATTAGACTGTCTTTTATGTCTGAAATAATTCAGACGGCTCATATGGTACCAACTAGTATTGAGCTAATTATTAGAATTCAGAAAGGAAAAGCACCACACAAAATTCCTTCAGAAGAATTTCTGTACCCTGGAAAATATTTTTAATTAAATAGCCTTCTCCAAGATTCAAGTTATCCAAGTAAAAACAAAACCAAAGCAGCCAGTTAAATACAAGGCTGTGAAATACGTCGATCACAAAAAAATTGAAAGTTTATGCATGGATGCAATCAAAAGCATTTGTACTTCCAACCTACTCACCCACTAGCAGTTGAAGAAAAGATTTCATATTAAACTCACACCATTGCCACTTCAGCTGTCAGACTTAACACAGGGTGTCTTGCCTGGCTCTTCAAACAGTAGACAAGTGTCAAAAATGTTCACATGTGAGGGGAATAGGAATGTGCAAAGACTCATTAGGTCCAATCTATTTTTAAATGTGAACATGGCTCCTGGATGTACTGCTCACCCAAGCTGATTATTTCTGTGCGCAAATAATGACAGAATTGCAGTAAATTCCTCTGGTCCCATAGGTTATTGCTTTGAACTGAGCATCTACAATTATGACCAAGAGATGACAATATGTGGCTGCTCTGATTTCAAGAAGTCATAGAAAATTTACAGAATTGGAGGAGAACATTTAACCCACGCAAGCATATTTCACGATAGACAGATTTGTTTGTTTTCAAAGTAGAAGGAAGAAAACCATTACCACATAAAGCTGTTTCCACATAATTCCCCATTCTCGTAAAGTTCCTGTCATTTCGGTAATGACAGTGTCTTCTGTCGGAATGATTGTTTCAAATTGCCTGTGGTTACAAGAAGAATACATCATCCATGAGCTGACTGTCGTATGTTTGAAATATGTCATAAAAGCGGTGGGCCTTTTCACTTTGAATTTATGCATTTAAGTCCTTTAAAATTAGAGGATAATTTAAAATTCTACCTTGTTAACTTCACAAGGTGAAAAATTTCTTCGTTGACCAAAAACAAGTCAACAGAAAACGTTACAGTTCATCAAGTTTTACGAGTAGATCATAAGCATTCTGCATATATCTGCATGCTTAACAGATTCTTGAAAGATACAGTCAATAAAAGATGACAGTATTTATCTCAAATTGTTCAAACCACAGGTGCACCAAGTGAAATGGCCCTGCAGTAACTACAGCGACCCATTCAGGAATAAACAGTGTAAAGAAATGGTATATAATTCCTTCCTTCTATTCTTTGCTTATGATGAGGACTCAACTTTAAATAGGTTCAATTTATATTTTGAGTCCCAGAAAATATGCTTTTTTCCCAGTTTTATGAGTAGTTTATGTATCAGCAACGCAGCAAATTTGCTCAATATTTTTGGACTTTTTAAAATTTTCCAATTTATTGGATAAATATGTACAACATAGCCAATTATCTATCTGCCCTTCAACAGACAACCAAGTTGTTGGACGTCTACATTCAAAACCCATTTTCACGCAAAGTCATACGTACATCAACAAATACACTTACACGCAACTGAAACAATACCATGGGGCCAAAAGCAGGAGCTCTTCAGATGCACCTGCAGTTTAAGTATGCAATTTTGTGATGAAATAAAGATTAATGTGGAAATAATTAAGTCAAGGTAATGACCTTTCCTTTTAAGTGGAGTTTAGTCTGGAAGACCTTGCCTTTTAAGTGGAGTCTAGGCTGGGACATTGATGTCAGAAAAGGGGGAAGGGGTGGAAAATGGTGGGTGGGGACACTTTAAAGCTGGCATTTCTTTGTTGACAACCTGTTAAAACATGAGAAGCCATTTGCCAGTCTGCTAACTGGGAGCAGGGTCCAATTGCGTGTCCAGGTGTGAAACATGATCCAGAGCCTTAATTTTATTTTTTAAAGTTTTTTTTTCTCTCTCTTTTGGAAGGGCAATGAAAGGGTTATGGGACATTAGAATACAGAGGGGACGTTTCTGCATTTGGAGGAATGCCTCTCTCACTCCCAGACAAGTCAATCGTTAATCCATTTTACAAATCCAAAAATCTGGCAGATGGCGGAGATGGTCCAGTCACCCACTGGGAGCACACTGAAACAAGATGATTGCCCTCAACCTCATACTTCAGCAATAGCATTCATTGGCTTGTGCGTCTCAGCACTAATAACAAGATGTGGAGCCTTGAATTATCAATGGTCCTAAAATTAACTTTAGGAAGATCAATAAGAACACCACCAATGGAAAGCAGCCTCAAGATTCATAAACCTAATTAAAGCTAATCACTACCTATGATGGTAAGCTACTATAAATATTCGGGTTTTATCACAGAAACATTAGATCTAATGACAATTTCTCTGTTCACTAAAAGTAACTGGAAGTTAAAGGATTAAGGTCAAAAGTTGTTTCTTTATTTATACTTGGGCTTCAATGGAACACAATCCAGCACAAATTGGGGATTGCATAACCAGTTATCATTTAGGTTATGCTTCATCTATTAAGCTATTGTGTAACAAGTAGCTAAAATAAAAGTGACAACAGATCGGTCAAGAAAGATTTGGAGGCACAAAGAGTATATAAAGGTTCCTACATATACATGAGTATGGGTGGGGAGGGATTGGGTCAGTAGGATTAATTGTTGAGTCCCAGATACTCAAGATTGTAAAAGGAAATCATTGTTAGCAACACTTACTGTATTCAAATTTAGAAAGGAAAACACAAAGAAGAGTTATTTGTTCTCATTATATTCTTTTGTAAACCCTACACATGTAAATGATACACAAAAAAAAATTTCAGGATTTAAAGCCATCCAATCACTCAATGTTATTTATGAAAGCCTTCAGTAGGCAGCTCATTTGATCACCACTGGAGAACAATTATAGATTATGAAGGATATTTTGATCTGCCATGTCCAAGAATTATTTCTGTGTGGGGATCTGGGTACTACGATATGGTAATTACTGTAGCAATTCAGTACAATAACTGTGTAAATCATAACATAATTCCTAACCTCAAATGGAAAACTGTCTTCTCTATCACAGTTTAGTCACTCAACTTACCCTTTGTTTTTGACATTTGCATTTTTCAAGTGAACATAGGTAGCTGGAAAAATTCCCTGCAAGAATAAAAATAAACGTTTTTGAACTAGCTTTGTTACTTCCAAAACACACAATTCATTATTCAGAAACAGTTACAAAAAAATAGACTTGCGACAATTTGTTATTTTTGGATAGACCATTTGTTAATATTTGAGGTACAACGGTCAAATCAATTTTCTGCTCAACCCTAAAGCCTGTTGTGAATTTGACTTAGAAACATAGAAAATAGGAGCAGGAGTAGACCTTCAGGTCCCTCAATCCTGCTCCGCCATTCAACATGGTCCTGCCTAATTCTCTCCCCATACCCCTGGACAACTTCTATTTCCTTCTTAACTATATTCAGACATGGCCTCCACAGCCGTTTGTGGTAGAGAATTCCACAGGTTCATCACCCTCTGGGTCAAGAAATTTCTCCTCATCTCAGAACTAAATGATCTGCCCTGTATTCTGAAACTGCAACGTCTTGTTCTCGACCTCACTAACCAGGAGGAACACCATGCCCTGCATCCACACTATCCAGCTCTGCCAGAAATGTATGTGTGTCAATGACATCCCCTCTTCTAACTTACAACCCACTGACTGCACAAGTTTTTTTTTAAATAATCAAGATAGCATTCTGACTTGAGAGTAAAAATCATGGAAAAGATTCACTGTACTATGATACGGTAGTTTAGGCAGTTGTCAAAGCAGACTACCTGATATATACATCAGGGACAGTAGAAAACACAAAATTTTCATTTCTGATTGTATGGGCATTCTAGCTGTCAAAATGTTTGTCAACTTTCAGAAAGAAGCCTCATAACACCAGGTTAAAGGCCAACAGGCTTATTTGGGATCACAAGCTTTCAGAGCACTGCTCCTTCATCACCTGATGAAGAAGTAGCACTCTCAAAACTTGTGGTCCCAAATAAACCTGCTGGACTTTAACCTGGTGTTGTGAGACTTCTTACTGTGCCCACCCCAGTCCAACGCCAGCATTTCCACCTCATAACTTTCAAAAAATTCAAGTGTAAATTTTTATTGGGTATACATTCGGATTCAAAGGTTAAAAGGGTTGATTTTAGAAATAAACCATTAGGTGCCATCCGGGTATAATTACATGAGAGGTCCAAACATGCATACCTTAATGCTTGGATTTTTTAAAACAAATCCTCTGTACCAGCCTAAAGAAGAAAACAAAATAGAAAAGATAAACATCACTATGTGTCAAATTGCATGAGCTGGAAGATACTTCAAAACAGGAGATGACAGAAGTCCACAGGGAACAGACACCACGATGCACCTAAATCTGAACTAAACTCACCATTGAAAATTAGAGCTAGTCCAAATTGAAAGTCGGTCTGAAGTGAAGCAAGGAGTTTGTACTGAGGCTAGTTGAATGTCACATACATTCAATTCATGCTGGATTAACTGTCAAGACATGGCTTTAATAGTGTAGAACGTGTTAATTATGACCAATAAACTTCTCTGACATTGACAATTAACTATTACAAGCGTGGAGACTCATTTCCTCAGAATACAATTATTGGGTGGTTTAAACTGGAATATTATTCTAAATTTTCCTAAATGTTTCTTTCTTTCTCATTTGCTCCAGTCTTTCAGCCTCCTTGTTTATTTTTCTGTACCTGATTTGACATTGAATTCACCCAAATTTACACTTCCTTCCCATCAAAGGCAGAATGATTAATATTGGGAGTGCTCAAGGCACTGACTTCAGAGGAATAGGCATGTCTCAGAGAATTGTCGGGTTAAAGGAGATTTGGGAAACTTGAAAACAATGGGAATTTTAAAATTGAGAGGCCAATTTAGCAGGAATCAACATTGGTCAATGATTATAGAGAGGTGGGTTAATGGGACTTGGTGCGAGTTGGGACACCAGTAGCAAAGGTCGGCCTGGATTACATTGGAATAGTCAAATCTGGCGCCGTAACAAAGATAGGGGTAAGGGTTTCAGCAGCAGATGAGCTGAGACAGTGGCAATTTGGTAATATTATGAAGGTGGGAGTCTTTGTGCTGACATAGTTGTGGTTGGAAGATCAACGCAGGGTCAAATGTGAGAGCAAAGTTGTGAAGTGTTGCTCAGTCTCAGACAGTTACAAGGAAAAGGGACGAAGTCAGTGTCTGACAAACAGAGTTTGGCCAGGGCTGAGGTTTAATTGAAGGGAGTTTCTGCTCATGGAGTACTGCAAGTCAAACAAGCTATCTGATAATTAGGGATAAGTGGCAGATGTACAAACAAAAACTGATGCTTCTATTTATGGATGACGTGGCTGAACTGAAACTTCAGTGAACTTAAAAACTCAAATCGTATCGGGAAAAAAAACAATTCAATTAAAACTGATTGGAATTTAACCACACTTCCATGATTAATAAAACATTTGCAACACATTGGTTCTGAATTTGCACCCATCTCCACAATGCAATTTGCTGAAATGAGCAGAAACCAGCACAAAAACCAAGGAATTTCAACCACAATCAACACAAAATGAGATTGTGATCTTTTATACCGAACCCAGACCCAGATTGAATTATTCACAATGGCAAGTTTATGTTAATTGTGCCCAAACGCCAACCTTTGAAGAGGCTTTTTAGGCACAAGGTCACCAATAAACACCCTGATAAAATATTTGAAATCGTTAAAATATCTAGTTTACTCAGATAGAGAATGCATCAAATGGAACTAATAAATTGCTCATTGTAGTTCTTTTGCTAAGAGTCATTTAAGGTCAGGTTACTCATTGTTGGTAAACCCGACACTCTGTATGAGAATGCTTATTTCTTCTGACAAATCCACTTCCAGATGTATTATTAGAACAGAGCTGGCTTGCCAATAGTTCAATGACTTTGTTAACATTTTAAAATCATGGTTTTGCTTTATGTGCTAAAATGCAGCTGGACGGGCTGTGCCAATTCATTCAACGTTTTACATTTCATGAAATGCAAATGAATTTGAGCAGAAGTTTGAGTAAAACAAGATTTCTTTGCAAAATTCATGCACGTTGTATTGGATTACTGACTGCAGCCCAAGCAAAAATTCTCAGCCCATATCTTTTTCATTAGCTGCACAAGCAAACATGTTTCTGTTGACACGCTGATGAAAGCAAGTTTGAATTTATAAAAGAGGGTTTTCTAGTCGAGGATGTTATATTTTCCCCGTTCTTTGGTTGTTATGGCAAACTTACCATCACATTTTTCTAGAATTTGAACTGTATCTCCCACTTCCAATGGTAAGCCATGGGTAACTGTTCCCCGAAAACTAGATATCACTGAAAAAAGAGGAAATAAGAATGCTTTGGTTATTACACTTAAAATGTTATTCACTAAAACATTATCTATTAATAAAGCGCAAGTAAGTGTTATGATAAGAGCAATTGTTTTCCATATATCTGAGGAATGCTTACAGCATTAAAATAGCATGATTCAATAGGATGTATTTAGAATATGGTGACCAACTCTTGAGGAATAAGGGGAAACTCGGCATCTGAGCAGAATGAGAGCTCTGGCAGACCTATACGAGTGAAGAAGCATGAGTGCTGCCAACTCTGCATGAATGTGGGAGCAAACCAGTGAGAGGACAGTACATTGTTCATGTGAGAACTACTCATGGAAGAAATTCAATGTTGAGAATACGGGTCAAACAACATCTTGGATGCAGACAACCAGGATAATGCAGGATGAATGCCTCAGATGTGGGACTGCCCCAGTAAGTCAGAGACAGTCAGTCACCTTGATTTAGGAACACGCACACACATTGAACAGAATTACGTATGACAAACATTTTTCACATTTAGATCGTCTTAAATCTATGCAGCTGAACTGTTCAACGAATGGGGATTAAAATGGAAAAGTTGATAAATATGAAAATCGAAACAGAAAATGCTGGAAGTATTGGTCAGGCAGCATGATGTGTGGAGAGAGAAAAACAAAGGTGACACTTCATTTGTTGGTGGGGGTGGGATTTTCTATTCTCCCCGTAAAGTGTTTCTTGGGGCAGGAGGTGGCACACTATTCGCCGGTGGTGGGATCTTCTAGTCCTGCTGCTGTCGCTGAGATTTCCCATTGACTGCTCCCCTTGTTGCTGGGAAACCCCACTGCAAGGGTGTAACATAGAGCAGGACCAGAAAGTCCCGCTGGCATGAACAGTGAAAAATTCCAGCCACTAATTCTTCCTCTGCACAGAAGTTTACCGATTTGTTCAGCATTTGCAGCACTTCCTATTTTGATTGCTGATTTCCAGCATCTGCAGTATTCCGTTCATAAATGTACATTTTGGCAAGCATGACCTGAACATGATATTCACATCATCATTAAAAGCAGTGATCCATAAAGGGCGTCTCCACTTTGCAGATTCATATCGAAGCAGGAAAACTTCAGAGCGCAATAAAGCTCAAGTGTACTACTTAGTTAATTTAGTAGAAAAATAAAGAGTAAATGAGTGCCCAAGAGTTTGAAATCTAAACCGGGCTATTAAGCTGCAACGTTCTGGACGGGCAAAGATAATTACTCTGGCGAGAAATGTTTGACCTTCACTCCAAACGATTACATGTCGTATTTTCCTTGAGTGTCCAGTTTTGGATTCAACACCACATTTCATTTAACTTTTCATCTAAAATTCTGAAATATAAACAGATACAATTTTTCCCCTGTTTTTCTTCTGTATTTTGTTTCAGAGCCATGAGGGGTTATTGAAAGTCTTATCATTTTTCACCCTGCTCAGATTTCGAGTTGGGATTTGATCTGATAACTCAGATTAAAAAAAGAAGTTCTCAAAGACATAACATGTTTAAAGTAATAATAAAGGGCTCTCCCTGTTGACCGATTATCCAGTTATGAACACATTGAAGTCTGTGGGAACTTGCTGTGCACAAATTATTGCTGCAATTCCTACAGTAATTACACATTGAAAGAGGTTAATTAGTCACAAAGCTGGCTGTCAAACACTTTGGGATACACTAAAGCTCTGAAAGGTGCAATGTCATTCTCATCTTTTCTTCTTAGCAATAGCCAAGAAAGTAATTATCTGCGCAATATTGGCCACATGATTTCCCAGATTTTGCTACAGAAATTTTAAGTTTGAAACAACACAGATGCCAAATCAAGTTCAGTGAATTACGCGGTTCATGTCATCACAAGCGTTCAATTCTTTGCTCTCAATGACCGTCATAAAGCTATCACTCGAAAAGATTACTGAAGGAAGAAAATAAAGGGCACTTTGGTTGAGGTCATCTCCTTTGTCATGTTGTTCCACAGGAAAACGTACACCTTGGAGACCATCTCAATGACGAGTGGACCTCAAAAGTATTGCTGTTAAGCAATCTAAAAAGCACTAATTGGCAAAGGTGCAGTTAATTATGAAGGTTCTTTTGCAAAGCTCAATTTTCACAGGCCAAACCTAGCAATTCTTTACTGCTCTAAGGAATTCATATTTGCTGCATCAAAAAAATTTCTACTACTGTGCCAACTTATTTTAAAACTGGCATAATTAGGGTCATGTTCCCCTGCAAACAAGAGTTACGTTTTGTCACTTCCAAACATGTGACATAAATTGTAATTGTTACAACTGAGATTCATAAGTTTGTTATATTTTAAAACAGTGTCTTTAGTTTAAGGTAAATGGAGGTAGTTGGGTGACTAGTTCTGGAGTCTGCCTGGCAGCAAGCCCAGTGGTTTCATTGTTAGAGATTAAAGGGGGTCAAGATTGTTTTACTGGGGAAACAAGGGCAGGAGCCCATGTAATAACAGTGGATAGACTAAAAGTCTCCAAAGTCTCATGGAAGTGTTGAGAATATCAGGTTGTAAACATTGCCTTAAACTCGCTTTTTGCTCCCATCATCCGTCATCAAAGAAGAAATAGCGAGGCACCTAGAAAAGAATGGTTTGATCAAGCAGATGCAGCACGGATTCGTTAAGGGGAAGTCGTGTTTGACGAACTTATTGGATTTCTATGAGGATGTGACGAGTGCGGTAGACAGAGGGGAACCGGTGGATGTGATGTTTTAAGATTTCCAAACAGCATTTGATAAGGTGCCTCATAAAAGGTTGCTACAGAAGGTTAGGGTGCACAGAGTTGGGGGTAAGGTGTTAGCGTGGATAGGGGATTGGATGTCTAATAGAAAGCAGAGAGTTGGTATCAGTGGGTGCTATTCTGATTGGCAGTTGGTGACTAGTGGAGTGCCGCAGGGATCAGTGCTGGGGCCTCAACTATTTACCATTTATATAGATGATCTGGAGGGGGGGACTGAGTGCAGGGTGACGAAATTTGCTGATGACACAAAGATGAGTGGTAAAGCAAATTGCGTGGAGAGTGTGGAAAGTCTGCAGAGGGATCTGGATAGGCTGAGCGAGTGGGCGAGGACCTGGCAGATGGAGTATAATGTTAGCAAGTGTGAGGTTATCCACTTTGGCAGAAATAATAGTAGGAGGGATTATTTTTTAAAAGGCAAAAAGCTGCAGCATGCTACAGTGCAGAAGGACCTGGGGGTCCTTGTGCATGAGTCGCAAAAACCCAGTCTGCAGGTGCAGCAGGTGATCAAGAAGGCAAATAGAATGTTGGCCTTTTTAGCGAGGGGGATAGAATATAGAAGTAAGGTCGTCTTGCTGCAACTGTACAGAGTACTGGTGAGGCCGCAGCTGGAGTACTGTGTGCAGTTTTGGTCACCGCACTTGTGAAAGGATATATTGGCCTTGGAGGGGAGTGAAGAGGAGGTTCACTAGGCTGATACCGGAGATGAGGGGGTTGGACTATGAAGAGAGGCTGAATAGACTGGGTCTGTACTCATTGGCGTTTAGAAGGATGAGGAGGGATCTTATAGAGACGTATAAGATAATGAAGGGGATGGATAGGGTAGAGGCAGAGATTCTTCCCGCTTCAAAAGGATAGCAGGACTCGAGGGCACAGCGTCAAGATAAGGCAGAGGGTGCAGTTTAGATCAGAGTTGAGGAGGAGCTTCTTCACTCAGAGGGTGGTGAGTCTCTGGAACTCTCTGCCCGTTGAAGTGGTGGAGGCTACCTTGCTAAATATATTTAAGTCACGGGTAGATAGGTTTTTGATAGACAGGGGAATTAAGGGTTATGGGGACAAAGTGGGAAAGTGGAACTGATCCACTTCAGATCAGCCATGATCTTATTGAAATGCGGGGCAGGCTCGAAGGTCTAGATGGCCTACTCTTGCTCCTGTTTCTTATGTTCTTATGTTCTAAGTTAAAAGAGAGTTAGGAGAGGCCGAGTCTCAAAGATAGTTAATCAGTATTTCTGCCTGGATATATGGTCCATGTGATTAACAATGCCATACAGATTGGTATTGAAGGGTCAAAACTAAGATGTCACAGAAGACTCTCAGTTCATTGGCCAGGATCAGGAGAGTACCTATAGACAGCAAGACACAATGGTGCACAATGTGGGAACATAGGTGGGAACTCGTACATTTATTAAAAGATGGAATTTATGAATAGTTAAAACAAGGTTGTGGAATTCCCCCAACTTGCACTCGAGTCAGAATCACCAAGGGAAAAGAACACGCTATGAAAGACAGCTCTGAGATTTAAAGTTCCGAGGCTAAGAAAGGAAACTAACAGAAATAAACCCTCAGCAGCTAAGAGTCACCTTGGGCTGATAGAAGAATTGAATGCCTCCGTAACAGTTAGCATTAAGTATATCTGTGAAGTGTGTTCATGGTTGTGCTAAACAAAGTAGGTTCTGATTTGTGGTTTCAGGTATTTGTTGCTCACAAAGACAGTGCTTTTAATCTTTGATTACAGTGGAAGTCTTAAAACATTAAATCTTGTTGTATGAGCTTTTCTGCCATTAACCAGAAGTTCACCTTCCTCTTTTTTTTTAAAAAGTGATACTGATCTCCATTATTGGTCTCAGAGATCACAACAGTATGCATAATTCAATCCAATGTCATCAAAACTATGCATTTCTCAGAATAGTAAACTTGTCTGTACAATACACAATATTGGTACTTCTCAACACTGAGATCAATATTATTTTCGATGGCCCCTGATCTTGGGTTATACTTTGGCACCATCGCCAAACACCCAAGATGAAATATGAAAAATGCATTACAGACAGCAATGGAATTCAATCTCCTTGAAGTCACACAGCACTGCAATTTTCTGGAATTAATATTATTTCATATATAAAAAAGGCTAGTTGCCTTTTTAATAGAAAAAAACAGCAAGAAGAACAGGATAGTCAGGTAAAATAGTCAGGACAGGTGACCAGAGGCTTGCACATAAAGAGCAGTCTGAAAGTCTTTCAAGAATGAGTGGGTATATATACCCACTGAGCTATATATACCCACTGGGCTGAGTGAGTGGGCGAGGACCTGGCAGACGGAGCGTAACGTTAGCAAATGTGAGGTTATCCACTTTGGTAGAAATACTATTAGGAAGGAATATTATTTAAAGGATGAAAAGCTGCAGCATGCTACTGTGCAGAGGGGCCTGGGGGTCCTTCTGCACGAATTGCAAAAACTCAGTCTGCAGGTGCAGCAGATGATCAAGAATGCAAATGGAATGTTGGCCCTTTATCACGAGGGGGATAGAATATAAAATCAAGGAGGTCTTGCTGCAACTGTACATGGCACTGGTGAGGCTGCAACTGGAGTACTGTGTGCAGCTTTGGTCCCCTTATTTGCAAAAGGATATATTGGCCTTGGAGGGAGTACAGAGAAGGTTCACCAGGCTGATACCGGAGATGAGGGGGTTAGCTTACGAGGAGATATTAAATAGACTGGGCCTGTACTCGATGGAGTTTAGAAGGCTGAGGGGGGGATCTTATAGAGACTTACAAGATAATGAAGGGGCTAGATAGGGTAGAGGTAGAGCGATTCTTTCTGCTTAGAAAGGAAAACAAAACTAGAGGGCACAGCCTCAAAATAAAGGGGCGGGGGGGGGGATGCAATTTAGAACAGAGTTGAGGAAGAACTTCTTCACTCAAAGGGTGGTGAATCTCTGGAATTCTCTGCCCATGGAAGTGGTGGAGGCTACCTCGCTAAATATATTTAAGTTACGGGTAGATAGGTTTCTGATAGACAGGGGAATTAAGGGTTATGGGGAGAAAGCGGGAAAGTGGAACTGATCCACTTCAGATCAGCCATGATCTTATTGAATGGCGGGGCAGGCTCGAAGGGCTAGATGGCCTACTCCTGCTCCTATTTCTTATGTTCTTATAGGTGGAAGAGTTTCAGGAGGGAATTAGTGACCTGACTAGAGGTGGGTAAATGCACTAGAACTGACAGTCAAGACTGAAAGATATGGGATGGGTAATCTCCTGAAATTTTGAGGTAGTTTGGACACAGCACGCCTGGCGAGATTACACCATCCATTCTGACCATGTCCCAGTAAATTCCATGGAGTCATTCGTGAATAGAAACTCAAAATCAGTACAAACCCTTTTTGCATAAAACCAAAATATTGCGGACGCTGGAATCTGAAACAAAAGTAGAAAATGCTGGAGGATTGGGCAATTTACAGCCTTTCAGACTGAATAGAGTTCAACAATCTCAGAGCATGAACGCTCTCCTCCACCTTCAGCCCACTTCCATTTATTTTATTTCATTTTGTTTCTTCTTTTCATCCCATTCACCCATTTTTAATCACTCTTATTTCTCACTTCTCCATTTCGCGCCCCACTCCCCCTCGCATCACCCCCACACTCCTCCACTTCAGGGTGACTGCCTTAACCATCTATACCCCTGTTCTGCCATTCACACATTCTGATCACTTAATAGAAACTTTAGCATCTTTCTCCATCCTGATTTACATTCCCTTTGTCCAATTATAGCCCCCCACCCCACTCTAGTAAATTTCTTTTGATTTTCTTTGCTCTTTGTTCTGACAAAGGATCAATCAGACTCGAAACTTTGGCTCTATTCTCTCTGCACAGACACTGTCAAACCTGCTGAGATTTTCCAGCATTTTCTGTTTTTCCAGTTTCCTTCTTGCAGTGGTTTAAAACAATCTACAACCACATTTACAAACACAATTTCAAGTTTGTTAAATAACACACGTGACAGAAAAATAATATCAAAAGTATATAAATAATCAATATTTAATTGAAGAAATTAAGTGCAAAACACCATCACAGAATGTTTTCAGAGAACAGACCTCAAGATGAAAATGTTTATAGCTATCATAGTCACAAACATGCCCATGCCTCCTACATCATTAAGATGTTTTAATTCACTGAGCAAACTGTGCCGAAGGAGGAAAACGATTATAATGAAAATGAAAAGCTCTGGTCTTTGCAAGATTGATCCTCTGTCCCAAAGCCACACTAAACCAACTGATCTTTGCCATCAGCGAAAATCAGTCAATATTCACTCGATTAGAAACGTGATTGGACAAGTTCAAGTGAAAAACAAGGTTAAATATGCAAGAAGAAATGAACAGATACGGGGGGCCTGTTCCTTATAAATTACATTACTGACCATAAAAATCACAGAGGAATACCAATTCCAGTAACATGTCTCATCTACAAGTTGAAGGCAAAACTGGGATTATAGAATTCTGCTGTACACTTGCCAGAATTCAGAAGTACCCAGAATGGGATTACACCCTCTCTCTCGCCACCCTCCCACACCCCCACTTTTCAATAAGTAACTTAATTCCCGATGCCCCAGAGTCTCCCCCACTACGGGGCACAAGTAAGGAGCGAAATTGAATATTCTCCACTTGATTGCTAAGCACAGTTACAACACTTAAGAAACTCAATATCCCAGACATGATTTTTCTGACATCTGTGGTTAAGGTGATTGACTGCACATGACATTTCACACCCCTGCCACCCTTCACTGATCAACGCACCCAAACCCAATCGCTTACCCAGCATCACTCCGACACTCAGGAATCGCCCCGAAGAGGCTTAAACACCTCACCCATGCTTAACTGCCAATAACGCCAGCCATGAATACTCCCAAACTGCTATGACAATTACATCACTCAAATACATGCTCATTTTGCCCGCTCTCTAGTAGGTGGCCCACCATCGGAAAGGGACCCGCATGGCTGGCTGAGGACCAGTCTGCCAGCATTCCCTTAACACACTGGAAAAGATGGTGCATAGAATCATCAGAATAATGCCTCATCCCCAGCCTTACCCCAATTGCATTTGTGCTTTCAGTTAGTCTTGAATTGCTGCCAGGTCAGGCACTGCAGCTTCAAGAGCAAGGGCTAGAGTGAGCAGCAGATTGCTGAAGGAGAAGTACCATCACTTGGCTTGTCATACACAGTCCGTAAGACATAGGAACAGAACTAGACCACTTGGCCCATCGACTTTGCTCTGCAATTCAATCGTAGCTGATATTCTTCTTAGCCTCATTCTCCTGTCTTTTTCCCATAACCCCTGATCCCCTTACCAAGGACTTATCTATCTCTGTCTGAAAGACATTCAATGACCTGGCCTCCACAGTCTTCTGCAGCAAAGACTTCCAAAGATTCAACACTCTCTGGCTGAAGAAATTCCTCCTCATCTCTGTTTGAAAGGATCATGCCTTTAGCCTGCGGTTGTACCCTCTGGTTCTAGATTTTCCTAGTAGTGAAAACATCTCCTCTATCCAGGCCTCAAGTTTTAAGAAGATTCCCCCTCATCCTTCTGAACTCCAATGAGTACAAACACAGAGTCCTCAACTGTTCCTCATGCAACAAGCTCTACATTCCGGGGATCATTCTTGTGAGTCTTCTGGACCCTTTCCGAGGCCAGCACATCCTTCCTTACATATGGGGCCTAAAACTGCTCACAATACTCAAGATAGGTTCTGACCAGGGCCTTATACAGCCTCAGAAGTGCATCCCTGCTCTTGTATTCTAGCCCTCTCGACATGAATGCTAACATTTGCCTTCCTAACTGCCACTTGAACCTACATGTTAATCTTAAGAGAATGAACAATGACACCCAAGTCCCTTTGTGTTTCTGATTTCCTAAGGTTTTCCCATTTAGAAAAATAGTCAATGCCTCCATTCCTCCTTCAAAAGTGCATAACCTCATGCTTTTCCACATTGTATTCCATCTGCCGCTTCTTTGCCCACACCCCTAACTCGTCCAAGTCCTTCTTCAGCCTCAATACTGCCCGTCCCTCTACACATCTTTGTATCATCCGTAAACTAAGCAACAGTGCCTTCGTTCCTTCCTCCAAATCATTAATGTATATTGTGAAAAGTTGTAGCCCCAATCACCCAATCAGATACTAGCACTGTGTGCACTTCAGAGGTTAGTGTGTGCTAACCTGTCTGGATGGATGGGAAGAATGGGCTGCAGCCAGGACAAGGGGATAAAAGGCCAACCTATGTGCAAACTCCCAGAGGGGGAAGATAAACACCAGGTTCTGCTGGAGGTCACTGTGTTGAGGCAGATTCGAGGAAAACATGAATGATGCATACAGTGATTCTTGCTGTATTAGTAACCTTAGCAGACAGCCTCCAGTCATTGGTTCAGAACATGAAAATTAACTCTAACACGGTACAGGGCATCACGCAGGTTTTCCAGCATGGAAGTGGTGGCAACTTCATGACAGCACAGTCAGACCAACACACGTGGCTGCTGTCAGCTTCCACTGAAATGCAGGCAGAATTTTTTTTCTATAGTTCTTTTTGCAATCCAAGCTCAGATGGAGATCAAGAGATCCCCAGTACGCAAGTTCAGATTGGCGCTCTCCAGGCACTGAGCATCCATTCTACCGCAAAACTCACTGCTCAGCAGGCAATGGAGGTTCCCTCAGCAGCCCATCACGATGTGCTCCAGGAGACTGTGAAGGTGGTGAAGGTGCTACCACTGGGGAGTGGAAATGATGAGAGCATGATCCTGCTGTCCACTCAATGTCAGCATTCATGCTCTCACCACTTTCAGCTCACCAATGCCTTGGCTGCTGCCTTTCAGCCCTCTTAGCCAGATTGCTGTCACTTCCTTCCAAGGTAGTGCAATCCAACCAGGTTCTCAAGGCACCGAGCTGCTCAACAGCAAACTTAAATGTCATCCACAGTGCCAAAGTCAAAAGCCTTCCAGCAGCCCTGTGGCTTCAACTGGAGTAGCATTGCACAGAATAACTAAAGGCATCCCTGAGACCTGCACTAAGGAGATGTGTGAAGTTGATTTTTTTTTGTATTACAGGTGTTATGTTGAGATTTTTGTTGCTGGCCTCTCCCTCTATTGGATGATGTTAGCCAAGGGAATTTTGTGATGGGATGTCTGAAATTGATGTACGGCTAAGGAATGGAATGTCCATGTTGTGGGTGGGGAAGTTTACTTCAACTAATGCAGGTCGCTCTTGTTCCAAAGCGGCATCAGAGTGTCTCCCTCCCTTCCAAGTTGACTCTGGGTCTGAGGAGGTAATGGCTGGACCCTCATTATATAACGTTGCACTGGGTGCAGCACTCCATCACAAACATGAACATCCATGTTCAGGCTCAGGTGTGGAATGCACTGTCTGGAAGTGTGGTGGAGGCAGGTTCAATTGAGGCATTAGAGAACTATTTGAACAGATACAGTGAGCAGGGGTATGGGGGAAAAAAAACAGGGGAACAGCACTAAGTCATGATACTGGTTTGGAATGTTGGTGCAAACATTATAGATAAAATGACCTTCTGTGCCATAACAATACTGTGATCTGGTTGGAGTGATTTGAGATTCCAAGTCATTGAGAAGCAGGTGGCACGACTCTGTGAAGCACAGGTTTCTGAGTCATTGCTCTCAGCTCACTACAATGTAGGATTGTTGCTCCTCACGTCCTAATTGTGTTGCATAGAAAGTAGCACTGCAAAAACTGCCCCCATGCTAATGCAAGACACTGTTATTTTCTGCCTTCCTGTGGTTAGCAAAACCTCCAAGCTATTTGTGCAATTCACTGGTACTTCACCGCAAACTGCCTGTGCACAAGCAAGTCAAAAGCACATCAGCTGCAACTTGCTCAGTGCTCTTGAAATAATCCCAGAACATGGCCCACCTTGCTTCATGATGCTTGTTATTTCAGGAGTGCATGCACATGAGTTGACCAATTTGGGTTTCCTGGCTCTGCATCACAATCTCAGTTTTTCAGTACCTTCGGGCACACACAGGGGACACGCCTGGGTGCACCACTCCAGCTCACTAACCCCACACAGGCAGGTGTCCATTTCACATGCAAGAAAACCTCAGGTGTAGCTTCATACTGTCAGACTATGCAAATTAATTTAGTGCTTTAAACATTTTCATTGCCCCACACGTGCACAGATGATATCTTTTCTGTAAAGCAGAAATAACCCGTCTTCATAACTATCCACTTTTAGAAAATTCAGACTTCAATTAATGCATCAATTGTTCAATGGACTAAGCTAGAGAAAAAATTCAAAGTCAAGAAAGATGTGACCAACTAGTTCTTAAAACACAGAGCTGTATCTACCATTCTAATAGAAACATAGGAGACAGGAGGAGGCCATTCAGCCCTTCAAGCCTGCTCCGCCATTCGTCATGATTATGGCTGATTGTCCAACTCAATAGCCTAATCCTACTTTCTCCCCGTAACCTTTCATCCCATTTGCCCCAAGTGCTATATCTAGTCGCCTCTTGAATACATTCAATGTTTTGGCATCAATTAATTCCTGTGGTAATGAATTCCACAGGCTCACTGTTTGGGCGAAAAAAATGTCTCCTCACCTCCGTCCTTAATGGTCTAATCTGAATCCTTAGACTGTGATCCCTGGTTCTGCATTCCCCCAGCATCAGTAACATTCTTCCTGCATTTACTCTAATCTAGTCCTATTAGAATTTTAAGTCTCTATGAGACCACCCCCCACTACCCTCATTCATCTGAACTCCAGTGAAAACAATCCTAACCTAGTCAATCTCTCTTCATACATCAACCCCACCATCCCTGGCATTAGCCTGGCAAATCTTCGCTGCACTCCCTTGACAGCAAGAACATTCTTCCTCAGAAAAGGAGACCAAAACCGCACACAATATTCTAGGTGTGGCCTCACCAAGACCCTACATAATTGCAACAATACATCCCTGCTCCTGTACTCAAAACCTGTTTTAAATGTTTGTTTATAGGAATAGACAGAAGACAGAGAAGTGAATGAAAGACATACATGGTGTGAATAGCTTTTGAGAAGAGAAACAATGTTAGATACACTCGAGGAAATGTGAAAGGGTTGGCAAGGAACAAAGCAGGAGTGAGGGAGAGCGAGGCAAAAATTGAAATCAGTGATAACATTCTCACCTTAAAATAATTCTTAATATGTCGCCCCAAACTCTCAACATAAACACTTTGTACATCACCCAACTCATTTCCACGTAGTTACTTTTTGAAAAGCTGAGTTAAAAGGTGGAAGTAAAACAATTTCTTAAGAGTTAGAAATGTAATCCAAGAAATACGTTGGCAATAAAGACTTCAATAAATTATCCAAGAAACTGAGAAACCAAACAATTCCATCAACAATTGGCAAGTTTTACATTCTAATAAGCATCAAGTAACAACTTGCATAATTTTCACATCATGGTAACAAACCCAGAGAATTAATCATGGGACTAAAACATTTCTTTCTTCACAACATCAAACACAAATTGAACACACACTGCATCTTCACATAACTGTCTGGTAGCTTGCAAAAGGTCACCCATGCTGTCACCAACCAACTGACATCTTACGTCAATGGAACATACATATTATTGTGCATGAATTGCCCTATTAAAGAAAAATTTTGCTTCTTCCCATACAATTCATTTATTTCCGAATTCACTTTGTTGAACAATGACTGGATTGGTGCAAGATATCTCCACAATGCAAGGATGTAACTTTCAGGTAACATGAAATGCACACACATGCAACATTCTGAATACAAAATCCGTCTCAAACTGTAGATAAGGAGATATAGTCCACAGGTACACGTATAAAAATCTTACGTCCTAGATTTTGTCAAAAGAGCTCACGAGAATCATCCCTATTTAATTCCTTTTTCCACAATTTGTTTTCAGAATGGCAGTCAGATTGTTCTCTCACCTTGCCACACTGCTACAAATTTTTGAATGGTCTTTAATATTTCCCAATACTCTAAAATTACTGTATTTCTGAGGGAGTTGGGTTACTGGATAGTATATTTCATAGCTGGCCTAACATTATATCAAACCAAGAACCCCATTCATTGCCCATAAATTTTTTTTTTACTTTGTTCATTCGCATTTCCATGATGAGTCCACGATTATACTCTATTTCTCTGTGTTGTCTTGTACAATTCAGTATTTTTCTCAATCTTGGCAGTGATGGCTGTATTTATTTTGCTCATAATTGGAAAGCACAAAAAAAGCCATTTACATTGTGGAATACAGGTGGAGTTGACAGAGATGAAGTGACTTCACAACAACTAATGTGTCTAATGTGGCAGAGTTGATGTAGCATATTGGTGCTCAGTGTACAAAGGCAACCTGCTGACACTGAATTTGGCATACTCATCACTGCATTTCAGACTGCTCGGAAATGGGTTTGTACATCCAGCTCCTCAAATGGATACCTCTGATAGCCATTCATTGCGCGTGCCAATGCTTGCACCAATATAGCATCCGGTGTGATTCGTCCCATATTGTGTATGCATGCTGTGAACTTTATTCAGCAGTGACAAGGGCACACACAAAGCCCAAAGGACAAGAGCTAACCAGCCTAATTTCTTGCTCGACAAATTCTGACAAACTCAAGGCATGCAGTGTGCAATCTTGGAAATGATACGCTTACAAATGGTCAGCAATATACAATCCGTATATTAACAACTAGCTTGTTGTTCATGTTAGCAACAGCAAGACAAAATTATGCATGCAAAAATAACCTTCACTCAGTTTCATTCACAGTTTTCCAATTCAAGTGAAAAGGATGAAGACATTTGACTTTGAATCTCTCCATTAGTAATTTGTTTTCCCCAACAGCAGAATATTAAACTTTATCCATGGGCACTCCAGGGCCAATTCCTCCCAACAATAAAAAGGTTTTTAAACTTAAATCCTGCAGAATATTTCTACCCTAATTTAACATTTCAAAATCCAATCCACGAATAAGGTTGGTGAGATGTACAATCTCAACTTTGTTTATTTTCTGCAGTTAGTTAACATTCAAACAAAACAGCACATCTGATGAAAGTAGCAGTGGCTCTGTTGCAATGTAAAGGCAAATACACTTTTGTCAGACAGTTACAAATCTGAACACAATTAAAAGTTGAAAGTAAACGTAATCTATCCTTGGGGCACACAAAGCACCCAAAAGAACAGCCAGCGGCATGGTGGCACAGTGACGAGCACTGCTGCCTCAGGGCACCAAGGACCCAGGTTCGATCCCTAGCTTGGACCACTGTCTGTGCAGACTCTGCACTTTCTCCCCACCTCTACATGGGTTTCCTCTAGTTGCTCCGATTTCCCCTCACAGTCCAAAAGATTTGCTGGTTAGGTGCACTGGCCATGCTAAATTCTCCCTCAGTGTTGCCAGAGTGTGGTGACTTAGGGATTTACACAGCAACTTGATTGCAGTGTTAATGTAAACCTACTTGTGACACCAATAAATGGAACATAGAACATAGAACATTACAGCGCAGAACAGGCCCTTCGGCCCACGATGTTGCGCCGACCAGTTACAAAAACAATGACCCACTAGCCTATACCAATCCCTTTTCGTCCATAAACCTATCCAGAGATCTCTTAAACGCCCCCAAACTAGGCGCATTTACAACTGCAGCAGGCAGGGCATTCCAATCCCTCACCACCCGCTGGGTAAAGAACCTACCCCTGACATCCGTCCTGTAGCTACCCCCCCTTAATTTAAAGCCATGCCCCCTCGTGCTAGCTTTCTCCATCCGAGGAAAAAGGCTATCACTATCCACCCTATCTAAACCTCTAATCATCTTATATGTTTCAATAAGATCCCCTCTTAGCCGCCTTCTTTCCAACGAAAACAACCCTAAATCCCTCAGTCTCTCCTCATAGGACGTCCCCACCATACCAGGCAACATCCTAGTAAACCTCCTCTGCACCCTCTCCAACACCTCCACATCCTTCTTGTAATGCGGGGACCAGAACTGCACACAGTACTCCAAGTGCGGCCGCACTAGAGTAGTGTACAGTTGCAACATTACACTGCGACTCCTAAATTCAATCCCCCTACCAATAAACGCCAAGACACCGTACGCCTTCTTAACAACCTTATCTACTTGATTCCCAACTTTCAGGGATCTATGTACACACACACCTAGATCCCTCTGTTCATCCACACTATTCAAAGTCCTCCCGTTAGCCCTATACTCGACACATCTGTTGCTCCTACCAAAGTGAATTACCTCACACTTCTCCGCATTAAATTCCATCCGCCACTTCTCGGCCCAGCTCTGCAACCTATCTAAGTCTCCCTGCAGACTATGACACCCTTCCTCACAATCTACCACACCTCCAATTTTGGTGTCATCAGCAAATTTACTAATCCACCCAACTATACCCTCATCCAGATCATTAATAAAAATTACAAACAACAGTGGCCCCAAAACAGATCCCTGAGGCACACCACTCGTAACTGTACTCCATGATGAATATTTACCATCCACCACCACCCTCTGTCTTCTATCTGATAGCCAATTCCTGATCCAACTTCCTAGATTACCCACAATCCCATACATCTGCATTTTCTGCAGAAGCCTACCATGGTGAACCTTATCGAACGCCTTACTAAAATCCATGTATACCACGTCAACTGCCTTGCCCCCATCCACCTCTTTGGTCACCTTCTCAAAAAACTCAATAAGGTTAGTAAGGCACGACCTACCCGCTACAAAACCATGCTGACTATTTCTAATCAATTCATTACACTCCAAATAACTATAAATCCTATCCCTAATAATTTTTTCTAAAACCTTGCCCACAACAGAAGTAAGACTCACCGGTCTATAATTCCCGGCAAAGTCTCTGTTCCCCTTCTTAAACAATGGGACAACATTCGCTATCCTCCAATCCTCCGGGACTACACCAGAGACCAATGACGACCTGAAGATCTGAGCCAGAGGCTCTGCAATCACCTCTCTAGCCTCCCAGAGAATCCTAGGGTAGATCCCATCCGGACCAGGGGACTTATCTATTTTCAGCCCCTCAAGAATTTCCAGCACATCCCCTTTATCAACCGTAATACTGTCTATTTTACACCCCTGCAACCCAATGTCCTCCTCAGCTATATTCATGTCCCCCTGCGTGAACACCGAAGAGAAATATTGGTTCAATACTTCTCCAATCTCCTCCGGTTCCACACACAACTTCCCCCTGCTGTCTGTAACTGGCCCTAATCTTGCCCTGACCAACCTTCTGTTCTTGACATACCTATAGAACGCCTTAGGATTCTCCTTAATCCTATCAGCCAAAGTCTTCTCATGTCCTCTTTTAGCCCTTCTCAACTCACTCTTCAACTCCCTCCTAGCAAATCTAAAGCTTTCTAGTGCACTATCTGAGCCCTCCAATCTCATCCGAACATAAGCCTCCTTTTTCTTTTTAACCATCGACTCAACTCTTTTAGTGCACCACGGTTCCCTAGATCTACCAAATCCACCATGCCTGACAGGGACATACCTATCAAGGACTCGCAGTAGCTGCTCCTTGAAAAAACTCCACATTTCAGACGTTCCCAGTCCCTGTAATCCCCTAATCCAATCCATGCTTCCTAATTCACTCCTGATAGCCTCATAATCGCCCTTACCCCAGCTAAAATTGCTGACCCGAGGTTCATGCCTATCTCTTCCCATCACTAAGGTGAACGTAACCGAATTGTGGTCACTATCACCAAAATGCACACCAACTTCCAAGTCTAGTACCTGGTCTGGCTCATTTCCCAGCACCAAATCCAATATAGCCTCACCTCTAGTTGGCCTGTCTACATACTGAGACAAAAAACCTTCCTGCACGCTTTGTACAAACACTGACCCCTCTAGCGAGCTAGAACTATAGCAACTCCAATCAATATTCGTAAAGTTAAAGTCCCCCATAACAATTACCCTATTACTTTCACTCCTAACCAGGATTGTCTCCGCAATCCTTTCCTCAACCTCTCTAGAACTTTTAGGAGGTCTATAAAAGACTCCCAACAGGGTGACCTCTCCTCTCCTATTTCTAATCTCCGCCCATACTACCTCAACTGACAAGTCCTCATCAAACTTTCTCTCTGACACTGTGATACAGTCCTTGACTAGCAATGCTACCCCACCCCCCCTTCTACCTTCTTCTCTACTCCGACTAAAGCATTTGTACCCCGGAACCTGCAACATCCATTCCTGACCCTGCTCTATCCATGTCTCAGAAATGGCCACAACATCAAAGTCCCAGGTACTGATCCACGCTGCAAGTTCATCCACTTTATTGCGAATACTCCTCGCATTAAAGTATACGCATTTCAAACCCTGCTCCGCCCCACCCCCACTATGCCGTGCCTTGCATTCCCCAACTATGCCCCCCTCACTTTCACCCCCTTTCCTCACTATCCCTCCCCCCCTCCGAATCAGTTTAAACCTTCCTGCATCGCTTTTGCAAATTTACCCCCCAGGATATTGATTCCCCTCTGGTTCAGATAAACTTATAAAACTTACAATTTCTTGCCTGACATTTTTGACGAACTTAAGAGTCACGCATCATGCAATCTCTAATGCTACTGCCCATTTCTATCATTTCAGAGGTTTACATTCATCAATTCCTTTTGAGACTTACACAACCATGCAGCAATCCATTTTAGGGATTTTTATGGGAGGCAGGAGACAGAAAAATAGCAGGAGCTGCCTACCAGTTCCATGGCAGAAAAAGGCTCTTCCCTGATGAGAGATGTCAGGACAGCACTGATAGGATTTTAGAAAAATCTGAAAGGAAGTGTCACATCCCCAACCTCCCAGCTAAACTCATCAAGCAAGATTCACAAACTTCATTTTGAACTATTCACTTATAACTCCATGTATAACTATTAAGTGGCTGGTGCCCATAAAAGGTAATAACAGTCAAATGCAAAATTGTAAACTCTCCCTTTCATAATTAGTGCCTAAAACTAAGCTAAAACGGCATCGTGGGGGTGGGGCGGAGCAGGGTTTGAAATGCGTATACTTTAATGCGAGGAGTATTCGCAATAAAGTGGATGAACTTGCAGCGTGGATCAGTACCTGGGACTTTGATGTTGTGGCCATTTCAGAGACATGGATAGAGCAGGGTCAGGAATGGTTGTTGCAGGTCCCAGGGTTCAACTGCTTTAGTCGGAGTAGAGAAGGAGGTAGAAGGGGGGGAGGGGTAGCATTATTGGTCAAGGACTGTATCACAGTGTCAGAGAGGAAGTTTGATGAGGACTTGTCTGTTGAGGTAGTATGGGCGGAGATTAGAAATAGGAGAGGAGAGGTCACCCTGTTGGGAGTCTTTTATAGACCTCCTAAAAGTTCTAGAGAGGTTGAGGAAAGGATTGCGGAGACGATCCTGGTTAGGAGTGAAAGTAATAGGGTAATTGTTATGGGGGACTTTAACTTTACTAATATTGATTGGAATTGCTATAGCTCTAGCTCGTTAGAGGGGTCAGTTTTTGTACAAAGCGTGCAGGAGGGTTTTTTGAGTCAGTATGTAGATAGGCCAACTAGAGGTGAGGCTATATTGGATTTGGTGCTGGGAAATGAGCCAGACCAGGTGCTAGACTTGGAAGTTGGTGTGCATTTTGGTGATAGTGACCACAATTCGGTTACGTTCACCTTAGTGATGGAAAGGGATAGGCATGAACCTCGGGCCAGTAGTTTTAGCTGGGGGAAGGGTAATTATGAGGCCATTAGGAGAGAATTAGGAAGCATAGGTTGGACTAGGAGATTACAGGGACTGGGAACGTCCGAAATGTGGAGTTTTTTCAAGGAGCAGCTACTGCGAGTCCGTGATAGGTATGTCCCTGTCAGGCAAGGAGGAATTGGTAGGGCTAGGGAACCGTGGTGCACTAAAAAAGTTGATTCGTTGGTTAAAAAGAAAAAGGAGGCTTATGTTCGGATGAGACTTGAGGGCTCGGGTAGTGCACTAGAAAACTTTAGATTGGCTAGGAGGGAGTTGAAGAGTGAGTTAAGAAGGGCTAAAAGAGGACATGAGAAGACTTTGGCTGATAGGATTAAGGAGAATCCTAAGGCGTTCTATAGGTATGTCAAGAACAGAAGGTTGGTTAGGGCAAGATTAGGGCCAGTTATAGACAGCAGAGGGAAGTTATGTGTGGAACCAGAAGAGATTGGAGAGGCATTGAACCAATATTTCTCTTCGGTGTTCACGCAGGGGGACATGAATATAGCTGAGGAGGACACTGGGTTGCAGGGGAGTAGAATAGACAGTATTACAGTTGATAAGGAGGATGTGCTGGATATTCTTGAGGGTTTGAAAATAGATAAGTCCCCTGGTCCGGATGGGATTTACCCTAGGATTCTCTGGGAGGCAAGAGAAGAAGTGATTGCAGAGCCTCTGGCTCTGATCTTCAGGTCGTCGTTGGCTTCTGGTATAGTACCGGAAGATTGGAGGTTAGCGAATGTTGTCCCATTGTTTAAGAAGGGGAACAGAGACTTCCCTGGGAATTATAGACCGGTGAGTCTTACTTCTGTTGTGGGCAAGGTTTTAGAAAAAATTATTAGGGATAGGATTTATAGTTATTTGGAGAGTAATGAATTGATTGGAGATAGTCAGCATGGTTTTGTAGCGGGTAGGTCGTGCCTTACTAACCTTATTGAGTTTTTTGAGAAAGTGACCAAAGAGGTGGATGGGGGTAAGGCAGTTGACGTGGTATATATGGATTTTAGTAAGGCGTTTGGTAAGGTTCACCATGGTAGGCTTCTGCAGAAAACGCAGATGTATGGGATTGAGGGTAATCTAGGAAATTGGATCAGGAATTGGCTAGCAGATAGGAGACAGAGGGTGGTGGTTGATAGTAAATATTCGTCATGGAGTTCGGTTACGAGTGGTGTGCCTCAGGGATCTGTTTTGGGGCCACTGCTGTTTGTAATTTTTATTAATGATCTGGATGAGGGTATAGTTGGGTGGATTAGTAAATTTGCTGATGACACCAAAGTCGGAGGTGTGGTAGATTGTGAGGAAGGGTGTCATAGTTTGCAGGAAGACTTGGACAGGTTGCAGAGCTGGGCCGAGAGGTGGCGGATGGAGTTTAATGCGGAGAAGTGTGAGGTAATTCACTTTGGTAGGAATAACAGATGTGTTGAGTATAGGGCTAACGGGAGGACTTTGAATAGTGTGGATGAACAGAGGGATCTAGGTGTATGTGTACGTAGATCCCTGAAAGTTGGGAATCAAGTAGATAGGGTTGTTAAGAAGGCATACGGTGTCTTGGCGTTTATTGGTAGGGGGATTGAATTTAGGAGTCGCAGCGTCATGTTGCAACTGTACACAACTCTGGTGCGGCCGCACTTGGAGTACTGTGTGCAGTTCTGGTCCCCACATTACAGGAAGGATGTGGAGGCTTTGGAGAGGGTGCAGAGGAGGTTTACCAGGATGTTGCCTGGTATGGAGGGGAGGTCCTATGAGGAGAGACTGAGGGATTTGGGGTTGTTTTCGCTGGAAAGAAGGCGGCTAAGAGGGGATCTTATAGAAACATATAAGATGATTAGAGGTTTAGATAGGGTGGATAGTGATAGCCTTTTTCCTCGGATGGAGAAAGCTAGCACGAGGGGGCATGGCTTTAAATTAAGGGGGGGTAGTTATAGGACGGATGTCAGGGGTAGGTTCTTTACCCAGAGGGTGGTGAGGGATTGGAATGCCCTGCTTGCTGCGGTTGTAAATGCGCCTAGTTTGGGGGCGTTTAAGAGATCCGTGGATAGGTTTATGGACGAAAAGGGATTGGTTTAGGTTAGTGGGTCATTTTTTTTTAAACTGGTCGGCGCAACATCGTGGGCCGAAGGGCCTGTTCTGCGCTGTATTGTTCTATGTAGATTCCTTCAATGTCACAACAAGCTAATCCAGTGATTACCTGAGACAGAAAATAAAAACAGGAAATGCCAAGTTCGATCCTCACTTTTTACTGATTCTTGTTGTAACAGGTGATTCAAGTTTATTTATTGGCGTCACAAGTAGGCTTTACATTAACACTCCAATGAAGTTACAGTGAAAGTCCGCTACTTGCCACATTCCGGCGCCTGTTTGGGTACATTTCAGTGTTTTGGGTTACGGAGAAAGTGTGGGCGCTGGGTGAAATTTTGTAGTTATCAACAATGATGTCCCCAAAGCCAGCCTTTCAATATTCAGTCAAAGATCACTTGGATAACGTAATAAAGGCCAATCAGGGCTTATTAAACCTGGCATCAACAAGGAGTTAAAATACTTCTGTAAACTTGGATTCCTTTAAATTATCTACTATCACCTGTAATATTTGGAACCCCATACTTTTGTGAAAATTCTTTAATTGCTAACAGCAAACACAAAAAGAAGCAACACAATTGATGGTACAGCGAAACTGGGGGGAACAGAGGGTACAAGCTGTGTCGAATTACAGTTAATCACATAATCACTAGTACTTTGTTGAGAGTAAATCAGAGTTTAAACAAACTGATTAGAAACTGGATCTGAAGAATTGAACAGCAATTGCTGAGGGAGGTGAACACAAAGGTGAATGGCATTCCAGCTTTGAAGGATCTCAAAGAGAAAAGATCAGTTCAAGATTTGATGAGGTTGACAGTGAGACTGGAACCCAAAAAGGAGGATGGTTATTTTTTATTCTTTCCTTCCTGAGATTTATTATCCATTCCCAATTGCCCTTGAGCAAGTGATGATGAGCCACTTACAATTGAGGTGTTGGCCAGTTACAGCACACAATGGGCCAAATGGCCTCCTTCTGCATTGCATCAATTATGTGATTGCGTGTCAGGAAACAGAGGTTGTTTTAAATGATCTATATTTGTATTTGTGGATATCAGAAGTAAGGTATTGCTTTAAGTTTAATTTTGTGTTTCTGTATTTGAAAGAGTTAATGATAACAGTTTGATTTAGCTGCATGCATGGTAATGAGGGCTTACTACATGAAAGCAAGTAAGGTTTAAAGAAAAAATAGGCCGTTGCTTAGCAACCAGAGGCTACTTAGGGGCAGAAAGAACTTTTGAGTCAGTTATAAACTAGAAGCAGGAGAAGCTGGACAAGACAAGGAAGCTGCAGAGAACAAACTTCTCAAAAGAACAAAAAAAGTCCCAAAAATGAGGGAGTAAGTCAAAACAAATTAAGAACAAGAACTTGAACAAGGTCCTGTTTGATGAAGTTATGGTAAAAAGCAGATAGTGCTGAGTTAAAGAGACAGCTACAAGAGTTAGGTTTCAAATTGGCAAGGTAAGAAGCCAGACATCTGAGGTAAATGAAAAGTTTAGTGACATCTGAATGCAACCTGTGAAGCATTGGTGTTATGTTTCCATAGCTGGCTATCTGAGAGATTGTGTGGAAACTTGAACACAATGGCATTCCAAGGTAGAGGAACATTGAAAGGAGAAGTTAAAATCCTGGAGGTGGCTCCTTAGTCAGGGCATCTGAAACAATGTGCTGTTTGGGGGAAGATTCTAAGCATGTTCTTTGAGAGTACGGTTTGGAAACACAAACGTCAGAGTTCCTGTGAGACCAATTGACTTGCAGTGTGACAAACATCCAAGGGGATTTAATGAGAAATCTACAGAAGTTGTGTTGGATGGCATCTTTCACTTGGTTTTAGAGTGTGGGGTGTCTGACCACAGTAGGCTATTGGTTTATGTATACTTACTGAGAACTTTAAAAGGATAAGGTAAAGTTTTTACCTTGTGTTATCCTTATAAATCTGTGTACATCTGTAAAGATAGAGCTATGGTGAAGGAGTCATGCATTATAGTTAATATTTTCTTGTTTAATAAATATTTTATTTTGTCAAAAGTTAATTGCTAGTCCTGAGACTCCATTCATTCACATCTCTAAACAAAAAAATAGTTATGTCCTACTGAGTCGGGGACCACTCTGGGACCTGACTGCCCTGGATGAACATCAACTGGGATCATAACATAGGCCATTTGAAAGGTCAATCAAAAGATACCCATATTGTTATGGGTCTGGTGTCATATGTAGGCCAGGCCAGGTAAGGATACTGGATTTCCTTCCCAAAGGACATTTGTGAACCAGATGGATGTTTTATAATATTCTAGTATCTTCACGATTAACAAGGTTAACATTTTGTTCTAGATTTATTAATTAATTGATCTGACATTCCCCAAGCTGCCGTGGGGGCATTTTACACTTGTATTTCCAGAATATTAGTATAGGCCTCTAGATTACTAGTGCAGTCACAAACAATTATCATTTAGACATTCACCCAACATGCTCTGTTTGGATTCATAGTAAGTGGCAAATTCCAGAAGAAGCACAACTCCCCAAAGAAACAGGAGACACCCCAGTTATGTCTGGTCTCCGTCATTTTACACATTAATTCATCAGGGATAGAACCACTCTACGCTGCTTGCAAGCTAAATGATAACTTGGGAATACAGAGACCCTCAAGTCAGTTACTCTCCTGACTGGATGTCTATTACTGGTAGTTGTGACACATCCAGGTGTACTAGCATTCACAAAAGGATGCTTTGGCTCCATTGATGGGGTCCAAATCATGTCAAGTGGTGCAGACTTGTGAATTGAAAATTTATATCTTTTGATTTTTTTTAATAAATATCAATAACTGCCTAGACTGGTCACCGGAAAAGCTTTATTGAAATGAGACCCATATTGATTTGAGCCGTTCTCACAGCTGTAAAACCCCTGTGTCACAATATGAGGTTCAATATCACCAGCACAGCAATGAATAGCCTATCTTGAGAATTAATAGTGAAACACTAAGCTCCAGAGTGACTGCTTTTCAATGAAGCACAATACCATTTGGTTGGTCCAGGACTTATGGGAAAAACACAAGAGCTCGGTGAAGCTAAATTCAGACACAAATGAGAACTTGTTCACAGGGTCAAAAAAATGAAGAACATGTCGCTGATGTAACCCAGCTAGCAGTCTGAAGCCAACAGGAACTCATTCAACTTTTCTGACCAGTTAGCATTGAACTGAACTGAAACAGGTTACGAATGAGAAAGACAGTATTCTGACTGACCAGCAAAAAAGAGTTTATATACAAAATGGAGAATACAACGATCTACCTTATTTTGTAATGGGATATTCTGATGTAATAGAGACAGAGAAAAAAAAGACAAAAACTAGTCAAGATTAGAAAATAATTTCTTAAAAATTTACCAACTCCAGCCTCCGCAATCCCTGCTCAATTTTCTGCTTGCTTGCGAAAAAAAGTAACCCATCTACAACACTTAATGGTTTTCTGTTCACCGTTACATTTATCTTTACCCTGAATATCGCATGTAGACACTCTGCTTGCTATCTGTACTCAACTTGAGATCAATAAATAATACATTACCGTTTTGGCCTACTTTAAATAAATTGGGTCATCCTCTTGTAAGGAGGCAACTAAACAGAAAATTCCAATCAAGGCAAATGCTTGTTTTGTTTTATTAAACAATATTCATAAGCAGCAGCCTGAACTATCATTGCTGGACAGCCGTCTTGATAGGTGCTCACTCTTGCAACTTTTCTGTAAATGTCCCATAAAACATTAGAGGGTAAAGTGATGCTGCTTCCACATTGGATCATCTTCTATTAATACAGAACTTGAGCATTGCAGAAAAAAAGTTATACTTTCGAAGCCTTGCATCCTTGTCATGCACACAGACACAAAAATGCCAAATTTCCCTTTGAAATTTGGCATTTTTGCATCAGCCTTGATGAGGACAAGATGAAAAACTTCAACAGTACATCTCTTTTTCTCAGCAGTATTGAATTTTTCTATTAATTTGTTCTGATGGTTATTTAATTCTTGCCCAAATGTTATGCTGCCAACTTTTACCTTGGATAGGCCCTTGTAAAATACAGGATTTTACTCGCAAATCAGGTGTCTGTATTGAAATACACTCTAAGATTTTGCCTTAGAACTATTTATTCACAACCATCACCCATCAGTTTGAACGTCCAAATTTAATGTTCGTAGCTTTGGCCAGCTTCCAAACCTCAATTATCCTCAGATCCTTTTTTGTTTTCTCCCTTCATCTACCACATGTAACTAATGCAGTATTGTAGCACCCAACTCTCAATTCACCTCCTTCGCTATTGGTGTTGTTTTCACTTTTATGCTTTCCTTTCTCATCCACATAATTTTCTGCAACAAGAGGTTCTCAAATCAAGTAAACAGGGACACCACTCACGTAAACTATAATTTCTGCAATCAACATTCAAGTCAATGCACAAATTATGCAGATTAAGCAATTAATGTATTTCTGTTTTGAGGCAGTGAGATTAAACAAAAAGGAAAAGAAAGGGATGAGGTGGTCTAACAGAAATGAATGCACCATCAATTTGCCCTTGCACGTGAAGGCAACACTACAAGCAAGTTGCAAAAGCAAACATTTGCAACAGCTTTACACATGCTAAGATAACACAGGTGGCCATAAAGTCACACAGCGCAGAAGAGACTCTTTGGCCCATCAAGTCTGCACTGACAAAACTACAGTAATCTCACCTTCCAGCAATTATCCCATAGCCTTGAAATGTTATGACATTTCCACTGCTAATCCATGTACTTTTTAAAGGTTGAGAGATTTTCTGCCCCTGCTACTCTCCCAGACCCTTCCAGGCTCCCAACTCAGTTTTTCTCAGAGCCCCTCACTTTAAATTTATGCCCTCTTTTTACTGACACTTCAACTAAGGGGAGCAGCTGCTTCCAATCCACTCCCCTCATAATGTTATACACCTTAACCAGGACCCCCTCAGCCTTCTCTGTGCTAAAGAAAACTGGCCTCTATCTGGCCTCTATTCATAGCTCAAATGCTCCACCCAGGTAACATCCTGGTTAATCTCCTCTGCGCCCTCTCCAGTGCAGTCACATCCTGCCTATAATGAGGCAATCAGAACTGCACACAATACTCCAGCTGTGGCCTAACCAAAGTTTTGTATGGCTCCAACATATCCTCCCTGTTCTTATAATGTACGCAATGACAGAGAAGACCGAATGTCCCATAGGCCTTCTTACCTACCCTTTTTTTTGGGGAAAAGTCCACCCAATATTTCAAAAACTAATGGACAGATTTCACTGAAGCTTGGTACACAGATAAAGAATGACCCAAAGATAAACTGATTTGGTGAAGATGTGGACCCAGATTCTGGAATTTTTTTTTAAAGCATCCAATAATATAGGGAGATACAACAATTGATGTTTTTAAGAATGTTGAGAGTGGTTTTATTTTAAAATGCCGTGTATTATTTTACCATGTTGTGGATTATTTTAGAATGCTGTAGATTTTCTCGCAATTGTCAAAATGTAAGCAGGGTTTTCAGAGCAATCTGTAGTTGTGCACTGGCCAGAGGCCACCTCTGAAAAGGAAAATCTTATTTTTCCAGCTTTATAGTTACAGAACATCAAGCATGGCAGGGAAAAGGGAGAGCTGTGTAACTGTAATAATGTTGAGTTATCACAGCATGCTGGAGTTATGTGCTCGACTGAGTGCCCTTTTCACTTGCTTAATCCGCAATTTGTCTCAGCACTGAGTTAGGGAGGGGAAATGAGCCACGAATATCATTCTCAATGCTACTTAATATCACTGCTGCAAGTGAGCAAATGTCTCAAAAACATGATCAAAACTGGTCCTCTCTGGAATATCCCGAGGGACCGTGTTGTCTGCCAATGGCCACTGTTCAGGTCACATATCAGATAATCGTGCCTTGGATTAGGTGACAAAACACAACCAACTGGGTTGTCCAGATGTTTTCTTGAATGGATGATGGGTTTTCATTCCAAATTTCCCCAATGCAGCAACATCCCCATCCCACCCCATTCCTGCTCCAGAGTGAATATGCACAGGATATGGAATTACTACTAGTTGCAGTTGAACATTGGGATTTCACACGTATTACTACAGATAGATCCCCTAAATAAGGTACAGTGAGGTATTCTAATACGAGAGGAATGTGCTTGTTACCAGCACTGCTACTGGTTATCAGTGCAATTAAGTTACATTACCAACTGGAAAAATCCCACCCGATATTCATCCCAACAAATTCTTCCCTACCTTCAGTTTTCCTTTTGCCTGCCCTCGAGATTTGCTCTCGCCTGCTTGCTGGTTCTCACAACTTATCACATAACAGCAGCAGCAGTAAAACAGAAATATGCAACCACGCGATATCCAACCTGTATTAAAGTTATATGCCATAACATTTACAGATGTCATGTGATAAGATTTCACACAATCAGGTATTGTGGCCATGAAAGGTTCTAACCAGAGTTGGTCCCTCCGCAATTAACAACAATGAACGTGCCTCTCAATGAGCACACTCCCCCCAGATATTCTCTCTTCCACTTTCTTCCATCGGGAAAAAGATACAAATGTCTAAGGTCACGTGCCAACCAACTCAGGAACAGCTTCTTCCCTGCTCCCGTCAGACTTTTGAGTGGACCTACCTCGCACCAACTTGATCTTTCTCTCTATCCTAGCTACGACTGTAGCTATCGCACTACATTCTGCACTCTCTCCTTTCCTTCTCTATGAACGGTACGCTTTGTCTGTATAGCATGCAAGAAACAATACTTTTCATATATACTAATACATGTAACAATAATAAATCAAATCAAAAACAGTCCATGTCTTGTGGGGTGTATAGAGAAAGAGTACAGGAAAACAGGAAACAAAACTAAAAGCTTCAGTTATATTTTGACATGTAGTTCACCAATAAGAATTACTTGTGTATTGTATATCCATGCACTATAACAGCACTACCTAAAGTGCTAATTATCCATTTTTTAAACAAAGTATACAACTAGTGTATCACAGCACAGAAATTTCACCTCCAGGTTTCTCAACCACTCCAATAGAGTGCTATAAGCCAGGTAGATTTGTTTTTGAAATTCTAAAGTCCAGGCATTGACCAAAAGAACAAAGTCACAGGGTTCACTGTTAAAACAAAAGAACATGAGAAATAGGAGCAGGAGTAGGCCATCCAGCCCTTCGAGCCTGCCCCGCCATTCAATAAGATCATGGCTGATCTGTTGTGGCTCAGTTCCACATTCCCGCCCTCTCCCCATAACCCTTAATCCCCTCTCTTATCAAAAACCCATCAACCCGCGTCTTAAAAATATTTAGCGAGGCAGCCTCCACCACCTCAACGGGCAGAGAATTCCATAGATTCACCACCCTTTGAGTGAAGAAGTTCCTCCTCAACTCCGTTCTAAACCACGCCCCCTTTATCTTGAGGCTGTGCCCCCTAGTCCTACTGTCCTTTGAGCGGGAACAGTCTCTCCACCTTTATCCTATCCATCCCATTCATCATCTTATACGTCTCAATGAGATCTCCCCTCATTCTTCTAAACTCTAACAAGTACAAACCTAGTTTATTCAGCCTCTCCTCATAGCTCAACCCCCTCAACTCTGGTATCAGCCTAATAAACCTCCTCTGCACTCCCTCCAAGGCCAAAATATCCTTGCATAAGTGCGGCAACCAAAACTGCACACAGTACTCCAGCTGCAGCCTCACCAATGCCCTATACAGCCACAGCACGACCTCCCTACTTTTATATTCAATCCCCCTCGCTATGAAGGCCAGCATCCCATTAGCCTTCCTGACCACCTGCTGCACCTGCAGGCTGGGTTTTTGCGACTCATGCACAAGGACCCCGAGGTCCCTCTGCACTGTCGCCTGCTGCAGTTTTTCGCCACGTAAGAAATAGTCCTTCCTACCATTACTCCTACCAAAGTGGACCACCTCGCACTTGCCAACATTAAATTCCATTTGCCATTTCCTGGCCCATTCGCCCAGCCTATCTAGATCCTTCTGCAGACTCTCCACACCCTCCGCACAATTTGCCGTTCCCCCAATCTTGGTGTCATCAGCAAATTTCGACACCATACACTCGGTTCCCTCCTCCAGATCATCTATATAAAGCTGAGGCCCTAGCACCGACCCCTGGGGCACTCCAATAGTCACCAACCACCAATCAGAATAGCACCCATTAACGCCCATTCTCTGCCTCCTATTTGACAACCAATCCTCTATCCACACTAACACCCTACCCCCAACTCCATGCCCCCTTACTTTCTGCAATAACCTCTTGAGGTACCTTGTCAAACGCCTTCTGAAAATCAAGAAAGACCACATCCACCGGCTCTCCTCTATCCACCGCCCTAGACACATTCTCATAGAACTCCAATAAATTTGTCAGACACGACTTCCCCTTAATGAAACCGTGCTGCATCTGCTCTATCAAGCAATTCCCCTCAAGATGCCTCGCTATTTCCTCCTTGATGACGGATTCTAACATTTTGCCTACAACAGACGTTAAACTAACCGGCCTATAATTCCCTGCCTTTTGCCTGGCACCCTTCTTAAACAACGGCATAACATTAGCCACTTTCCAATCTTCCGGCACTGCCCCGGAATCTAGCGACGTCTGGAAAATAACCACCAAGGCATCCACTATCACCTCCGCCATTTCTTTCAGAACCCTTGGATGCATTCCATCCGGTCCTGGGGACTTGTCCACAATCAGTCCCTCCAGTCTGTCGAGCACCGCCTCTCTAGTAACAACAATGTCATTGAGACCCTCCAGTCCTACCACCTCTCCATCGCTAACACCCGGCAAATTATTCACGTCTTCCTCCGTGAAGACCGAAACAAAAAAGTTATTCAAGACCTCAGCCATTTCCCCATCCCCTATCACTAAGTCCCCCCTCTCATCCTCTAAGGGTCCAACGTTCACCCTAGCCAGCCTCTTTCTTTTTATATATTCACAAAAACTCTTGCTATCCTTTTTTATATTAAGCGCTAGCCCAGCTTCATGGTTTCTCCTACCCTTCTTTATCATCATCTTTGTCAATCTTTGTTGACATTTAAACCTCTCCCAATCCTCTTCTCGCCCACTACTCTTAGCTACTCTAAACGCCTCCGCTTTTAATTTAACACTTTCCTTCACCTCCTTCGTTATTCACGGCTTATTACCTCTCCTCCTACAGTCCTCTTTAACCGTCGGAATAAATTTCTGCTGAGCACCAAGAAAGATCTCCTTAAAGATCCTCCACTGCTCCTCAGCAGACCTACCTTCCAACGCGCTCCCCTAGTCCACATTCGCCAATTCTTCTCTCATCCTACCATACTCCCCTCTGTTCGAACAAAGGACGTGTGTCCGGGAAACCAAACTATTTACTACACAAAAAGCAGAGCATGAATGCTAACTACACTATCTTATACGTTAAAAATATTCAGAAGTACAGTTCCCAGGGTGACTTGTAGTCTAAACCGAACTTAACACAAATTTCCTCCCACACCCATTTGACTGATGTTCCCGAAAATTCCAGTCAGATATTTAATAGAAATTTTAAGACTAGCCACTTGGTCTAAAAGTTTCAAAGGTTTGTTTGAAGGCTGAGATTTCCTGGGCCTTTCTTACTTCTGGTAAAATTTTCATTAAGACCATAAGATGTCAGAGCAGGAGTAGGCTATTCAGCCCATCAAGTCTGCTCCACTGTTCACTGAGATCCTGGCTGATTTGATAATAATCGCGAACTCCAGTTTCCCACCTTATTTTCCTGATTCTGTTACTGATTAGGAATCTGTCAAAGGTCTTCCACCCATGCCACAACTGTAGATTCACAGTTCAACACTACCTTTGCTAGAGCCTTAAGCGTAGCCACCTTGGGTCATGGAACTAATAGTTCTAATATACTTCAATTCTATGCTTGCCGAGAGGAGCTAAATCTTTCACCTCTCCCCCTCTTCAGGTTGGCTATCCCGGAAGACCAACCCAATAGAGTCCTTCATTTTCAAAAATTTTAAACCCTCTTAGCCAGCACACAGAATTTCAGCTCAACTTTGCTTCATCAGATGTTGCCTGCAGTCAGCTTACTCTAAATTAAACTGCTTGAAATAGTTGTTCCCTGCAATAAACCTCTTGCTTACCTTTGGCTTTATCATTTTTCCGCCAGTCAGCTTGGTCATATGATCAATTCCTGGAACAATTTTTTTTATATAAGGACTCATCTTCAAGAGAAAGCTAGTTCAAGGGACCATCCTCCTACCATAAAATATAGGTTTCTGCCCCCTTCCCCCAATCAAAAGCACATGTGCCATCACAAGAGAGTGAGAAAGAACTCTCCTCAGAAGCCAAAGTTGTATTCCCACCATGACACCAGTATTATCTGGTATCAGCAGGTACAGCAGCAACAATCAATCTTCATAAGTCATGCAGAATGTAAAACAGTTTTAAAAATATGTTTCACTGTCTTCTTCAAATGTAATGCAATAACTAGTAGTGCTGAGAGAGAAAATTGCACGTGTCAAAAGTTGTAAGCATGTATGTATGTCAGTTGGGTTTAGGTTTAAATGTGCCATCAGCTAACACTAGCAACTTTTCCAAGTTTGCAGCATCCTGGCAACTGAATAAACAAGAGTATGAGCTGCACTCCAGGGTTTGAGCAGGCTGACGTTCAAAAAAATCCTGCCAGAGGTCTGTTAAATTAGTTTCCTGCACCGGTAGACCACAATGATATTCAAACAAAGAGTAGAGATTCATTCTGCTGCCCTGGCCAAAATTTCTATCTCCACCTACAGCAAGCAAAATACAGATTCATTCATCACATTGCTACTTGTCAGATCTTGCTGTGGGCTCTTTGCTGTATAAAGGTTAATGTTACAAAAGCAGTTAATTGTGTGCAAGGAACTTCAAGATCTTTCCCACAGATGCGAGAAGGCTTCTTTTATCCTGGCAGGGCCCTTCATTGTGCTCGATTTATATAAGGACAACCCATTTTAGTGTTTATACTTCTTTTTGGATTGAATAGCCAACCCCATAACGTACTAGGGCACAATAATTAGGAGGTGTTTTACAGATTTATAGCACTGCCAATTATGGAAAACTGGTTCAAATGCAGCTGAAAGTTTTGTGTCCAAAGTAATGCTTTGACATGTCTAATGTTCACATTTATTGAAGCATTTCTTGTTTGGGCTGCATTTGAGTGGGGATTGCCGCTTTATCACAAGCCATACTCTTTCTCTTGTGAAAATGTAATGTATGATCACATGGCACACTTTTTCACAATTGAGTAAATAGTCCAACAGAAGAAGTAACGCGTTACTGTTGGTTACGGTTGTGTTTAAAAGTCACTGTGAAAGCTGCATTAAAGGATGGTCGCAAACAAAAAAATTCTTTGCGGTATTATCTAGAACAGGAACTTAACGCTCTCTCCCCACTCCCATTTTTGATTAAGAAATGAAAAAAAAGTAGATGACATTTCAGGAATGGAATTAAAGAATTCCTGGAAGCAGAAATCCAATAGTCTTGTCTCGTGTTTTTCCATTTCCCTTCTTTCTGAATGTCATGTCCTGACTAAGTAAATATGTAATCCACTCTCAGTCACCGGTTAAAACTGCCTTCCCCTCAAAGTTTCCCACCACCTTTGTACAGACTTGCTTCTCGATGGCAAAAATACAAATGGTGCAATATTCAGACCTAAATTTGTACCTGCACGTTACAGTATTTCAGAATCTGTGAGAAAAAAAATGAAATATGTTTACATTAGGAAAAGTTGTAAAATTAGAGAAGTCTCGAAATTGTCAATTTCAATTATCAGAGTAGCAGGTGTCCCAGAATAAATGGACGTACAGATACAAGTTTGAATCTGTCCCTGCCCAAAATCTTGAGCAAAACTATTAAGGAGGCGACGAAAGGAGAAATGTTCTGAGCACTGACTTCACAATGGACAGAATGAAGTTTGTACGGTAACTTGAGGTTTAACACGTCAGAAGCAGATTACCTTCTTTACTCAGAGGGCAGTAAGGGCGTGGAATGTCCTGCCTGCAGCAGTTGTGGACTCGCCAACTTTAAGGGCGTTCAAATGGTCAGTGGATAAGCATATGGATAACATTGGAATAGTTTAGGTTAGAGGATCATTAGATTGGTTCCACTGGTCGGCACAACATCGAGGGCCGAAGGACCTTAACTGCACTGTAATGTTCTATGTTCTAGAACTGCTTTCAGTTATTGACCACAAACAGTAATGTCTGAGCATACTTCATGAAGTTATTAAAAAGCGCATGTGAAACGTGCACAAACCTGTAAGACCTGCCTTCTTTGTCCAGTTGTGTAATATATACACATCAAGCCTATTCTCCCTTTGTCTTGACCTAGTAGCCAAAACATGCACGTCTGTGATGCCATTTGTGCTCGGATAACAAACGCACCTGTGCATGAGTGTTCTCCCCTTGCACCCGCAGGGGAGAATTTCAATTACATACAAGAGACAGTGAGCTTGACATGTAGGTTGGAGCTGGAGTTGCAATGGAAGAAACACAGCTCTCAGCTCAGCATTGCTTTAAACAGGTATGCATTCAGAAGAGTCCAGAGCAGCAGAAAACCTACTGCAGAAGTGGGCCTGTTGCAAATCACAACCCTTTAGGTTTTTGACTGATTTCATGATTAATCAAGTCAAAAGTTCTGCAAATTAGTATTTCACATCCCCCCCAGTAAATTGTTATGAGCTGTCATAAATGAAACCCTAGGTCAAGATGAAATTTGAGCAAACATAGCTGCTGTGCTTTGAAGTCAGCAACAAGCTTGTACAGGAAAAACAAAGTGAACACCCAGTCCACTCAGAAGCAAGCAGTCAAAATCTACAGGACGAAATAATGGCATGGTGGCACAGCGATTAGCATTGCTGTCTCACAGTGCCAGGGATCTGGGTTCGATTGCCAGCTTGGGTCACTGTCAGTGTGGGGTTTGCAAGTTCTCCCCGTGTTGGCATGGGTTTCCTCCAGGTGCTCCGGTTTCCTCCCAGAGTCTGAAAGACGTGCTGGTTAGGTATATTGATCTGAAGTGTGGCGACCAGGGGAATTTCACAGTAACTTCATTGCAGTGTTAATGTAAACCTTACATATGACCAATAAATAAACTTTAATAAAAAGATAATCTATAGATCATTGAGCAAATGAATCACCAAGCTCATAAAATTATTTTCAAAGTGGTGTGTTTGTGAAGCTACATGCAAACCTTGCAAAATATGCTGTCTTCTGAAGCCTCTAAGAATTTCTTTCTACAAGCGCACTGTAGATCTGTCCATGCTTTAAAGGGAATCGACAAAGCATTGAAAGCATGACCCCATTCAGATGCTTTGGCACACAAACAGTAGCTCTGTACAGTGTCAAACACATCTTACCACGCATTCCAGAACAACCCAAAAAACAACACACAAGTCAAGATAATTGTTGTTTTTTTCCAATTTATAAACAGCACCACAAAAAAAACTCATCAACATGCAGCAAAAACATTTAAATGAACAGGAGAGCTGAAACCTATCTTCATTTTGATGGGTGGGTGACAGGAAGGTGATTTAAATAAAAATCAAGAGTTTCTGCCAAATGCATTTAAAATGGATAACGTGCAAAAAATTCCAATACAAGCACTTGAGAATCACTCAACTGTGCATATATTTACTGAGGCGCAACTGGATGATTCTGTTTGTACAAAAATCTTGCCCAATGTCAGATGGGACTGAACTCAACTGTAACACAGTGGAAAAGCAAGGTCTGAAATGTAATAAACTCGCAGGATTGTGCCTGTATTGTATTTAACATAGAAGGTCACAAGAAACTCAGAACACAACATACGCATTCACTTTTGTAACATTAACTCAAGCCATGTTCAAAGCTGTTGAAGCGATTGTTCATTTCACATTTTTAATCAGGTATCATATCATTCAAAACAAGACAAGCTATATTTAATGAGTGTTCTTCATGAAAGGATTCAGAGAACCACACAAAATAGTTACAGCACAGGGGGCAATTTGACCCATCATGTCATGTCAGATCTCTCTCTCTCTCTATGGGGTCCCACCTGGTGCCAACACCAAAAATCAGTTCAACAGATGAAGTCATGGATTTTCTCCTTATCCACCTCATTCTTCTCCCGTTGAATGTTTTCCACTGGAATCGATCCCACCTTTGGCCGACTGGAACCCAGGACTTTTGTTTTCTCTCAAGACTATTTAAAATGTTGTGTGCAGGGTCCTCACTAACTCATTAAATCATAGAAACCTTACAGTGCAGAAGGAGGCCGTCCAGCCCATCGAGTCTGCACCGACAACAATCCTATCCAGGCTCTATCCCCGAACCCCAAATATTTATCCCGCTACTTCCTCTAACCTACACATCCCAGGACACTAAGGGGCAATTTAGTATGACCAATGAATACAACCCGCACATCTTTAGACTGAGAGGAAACTGCAGCACTCAGAGGAAATCCACACAGACAGAGGGACAACATACAAACTCCACACAGATAGTGACCCAAGCTGGGAATCAAACCCAGGTTCCTGGAGCTGTGAGGCAGCAATGCTAACCACTGTGCCATCGTGCTGCCCCACGGTGAGTTCCACTGGAAGCTGGTGTGCACTTCGATAGAAAAATGGCTTACCAAACTAATTGATTTGGAATAAAAATAACTGGAGCCTGATGAGTCAGTTCATACATTAACATGCTTCTTGGTGGTGACAGAGGATGCAGGGAGAGAGAGGGTGGTGAGTTAGTGACCTTCCTAATTGTTACACGATCCAACTTGAAAAGGATCAAAATCAATTAGACAGTTATCGCCCAAGCATCAGTTTGCTCCAGTAAGTGCGTGGGATTTAACTTTACAAGAATAGCAAGTCTTAATTAAAAAATACATGCTCAGAGAATATGAATAGGCAATAGCTCGTCAGCACAACAGCAGCCTGGAGTTGGTGAATGAGCCGCACACCAGCTTGGACTGTGAGAGCTGTTGCATCTCCCTGCTGTCTACCACCAGCTGACTGACCTGGTTTGGGAGGGAAGGAGGGAGGTCTAGAGAGGAGGAAAGGGGAAGCTAATTATACACATGAGCGCATGCATGTGAGTTTACAAAAGTTTGCAAAAAACTTTTTGCAAAAGTCTGACTAGGTTGTGCATTGATATACACGTGTCTGGGGGTTCAGGAAGAAAAACTTTGGGGAAAAACTTCACTTGGGATAATGGAGAGATTGGCTCAAACTTACATGAGTATATAAAATAACATTCTTTAAAAGCACAGATTTTCCTATTGTTATTATCCATTATGTTGACCAATAATACACAAACATTAATAACTTACACCAAATGCTCCAATGCTGATTTGTTTCTGTTGGCGCCTGGAGTATGTTAATTTTCAGGTGTTAAAATGGAGTCGCACTGGAAATTAGTCAGCAAGCACTGTTCGAAAATTACTCAGCTTGTCCCATTCCACTGTCTATTTCCCACATCCCCTTAAACTTTTCTCTTTGGATAATTATCCAATTCCCCTTTGGATCTGCCTGGAATTGGATACAATACTCAAGTTCAGGCCGAGCCAAAGTTTTATAAAAGGTTCACCGTAACTTCCATGCTCCTGTACATTATCCCTTGATTTTTAAAGCACAGGTTCCTGCATGCCTGAGAAACCACTTTCTCACACAGCCCTGCCATCTTCAAGGGCACGTGAACATGTACTCCCAAGTCCTTCTGCTCTTCTACACACTTTAGGAATTGTACCCTCTATTTAATAATTTGTTTCCTCATTCTTCCAACTACCATTTCACACTTCTCTGCATTAAATTTCATCTGTCCCTCCTATTTCACTACCCCGCGTGCTCTTAAAATTCCAGCACCATCCTCCTCACAGTTCACAATGCATCCAAGTTTTATATCATCTGTAGATTGAATTGAGTACTTCAAACCCAAGTCTATACTATTAGGATAATTCAATTGTTATTATCCCTACCGCCCCCCCACCCCCACCTTTGAACCTCCCCATTTTTAATTTCAGATCACATTTGCCATGCATAATGCCTCACCAAATGAAACAGTAGGTGCGGCCAATGCCATTCTTCAGATGAATGTATGCTTAATTGCTTCCAGCCTCAAAGTTGAGAGTCCTCACCTCCAATGAGTGCAACAGTCCCAGTTAATGGACTCTCAAACAAACAGTAGGTGAGGAATTGCCCTAAATTTTGAGCCACCAATCTCACTTTCAGAATTCATAGGACTGAATTTAAATGTAATAATAATTCATTCAGGACTGCTTTGTGAGGGTGAAATTGAGGCCCTTTAGAGCAGCCTTAACTCAGCAACAGTAAATGCCTAACCTGGGAATGCTTGATACCAACATTGGGCATATTCGTCACTTGGATTAGCAAAGATGATACCTGTATGTTACTTATTTTGATTTGATTTATTATTGTCACGTGTTAGTATACAGTGAAAAGTATAGTTTCTCATGTGCTATACAAAGTATACCATACATAAAGAAGGAAAGAAGACTGCAGAATGTAATGTTGCAATCATAGCTAGGATGGAGAGAAAGATTAACTTAGTGAGGTAGGTTCATTCAAAAGTCTGATGGCAGCAATAAAGAAGCTGATCTTAAGTTGGTTGGTACATGTCTTCAGACTTTTGCATCTATTTCCCAACATAAAAAGGTGTAAGTGACTATGTCTGGGATGCATCGGGCCCTTAATTATGCTGGCTGCTTTTCTGAGACAGCTGGAAGTGTGGACCAAGTAATGGGTGGGAGGTTAGTTTGAGTGGCAGACTGGACTGCATTCTTGACCCTTTGTAGTTTCTTTCAGTCTTGGACACAGCATGAGCCACATCAAGCTGTGATACAACCAGAAAGACTGATTTCTATGGTGCATTTGTAAAAGTTGGTGAGAATCATAGCAAACATCTGAGAAAGTAGAGCGGTTCGTGGGCTTTCTTAACTGTAGCATGGCGTTGAAGGACCAGGACAGGTTGTTGGTGATCTGGACACCCAAAAGCCTGGAACCGCTCAACCATTTCTACTTCATACCCATTGATGTAGACAGGAGCATGTCCTCCACCACGCTTCCTGAAGTCGATAACTATCTCTTTCATTTTGTTGACATTGAGGGAGAGATTATTCTCATCACACCAGTTCATCAGATTTTCTATCATTCCTGTACTCTGTCTCATCATTGTTTGAGGTACAACCCACTATGGTGGTGTTATCAGCAAGCTCGAAAATCGAGCTGGAGGGGGACTTGGCCACACAGGTGCATACAAATTATAGGAAGGGGCTGAGGACACAGCCTTGTGGGGCACCAATGTTGAGGATGATCATGGAGGTGTTGTTCCCTATCCTTACTGATTACAGTCTGTGGGTTAGAAAGTTCAGGATCCAGTCACAAAGGGGGAAGCCAACCTTCAGACCATGGAGTTTGAAGATGAGTTTTGTAGAAATAATGGTGTTGAAAGCTGAGCTGTAGTCAATAAATAAGAGTCTGACATAGGTGCCTTTGTTATCTAGGATTTCCGGCATTGAGTGCAGGGCCAAGAAGCATTTTAGCATTTAGCAACACGAACACTGCAATTATTCATCTTGTGACTACGTACAATAGATTCCTCCAGTCTGCAATGGGTATTAGAATCAGTTTATGCCTTCTAAAGATCGTTTTACACAGGTTTCATGTCTGCTCAACTAACCCAAACCAATTCTTTCTAAAATTCAGGAACTGGGCACAGTTCTTATTTAGTACTTTAACACAACACAAAGTAACGGCAAAAGCCACAATAACATCCTTGATAAAACTCAGTGTAAATGATTCCCTTTGCTAATGTGAGGCAAAAAAACCACAAGTGAACAACCTCGGCAATCTTTGATCCTCGATGTAAACTGAATGTGCTCAAGGTCAGGACAAGAACATGGCATGTTCATATCTGTTAAATATATAAATGTATAATGATTCATGCTGTACAATGGGCAAATGGACCATTTAAAAATACTTGGAATGCAAACTTGCATTCTTTTGAACATTAGTCAATCTGACTTCTACTTTATATTTGCAATAAAATTGCACATGATGCAGTCATGTTACAAAATTAAGATCTCTTCAAAGCATTGCAATCCTCCCTCATTCTAACTGATTAGATGAAGTAACTTGTTAAGATTCAACATATTGTCACATTTGCTCTGAATGTGTTTTGACTATTTTGAAGTTCTTGCACCACACATTTTAATCTCCCTACAAAGGATCTGTAATTTGACGTGGCATAATGGGAGAACTGCAATGTTACAAACTAAGGCACTTCACAACTTCTCAGGATGTTGCCATGTTGCTGTGTCCACTAACTCATATGACATCCAAGACATTTCTTTTACCTGAAGAAACCTTAGGAAAATAATGCAAAGGCCAAAAAAGAGGGATATCCTGATCTTTGGTTAAGAAATGCACCATCAGCTGGGTTAATCTTCCAGCAGCAATCATCGGTCAGATTTTAAGTTTGTCCTTTCCTTCTCCTCTTTCCTCTCGCCACACCACCTGAAACAATTTTCCTCTGGCGGGGAGATTTATGCATGACCTAACTGTACATTGATTCTTCTGGTGACAAAGATGGAAACGCATCTCTACGATACTGACTGTATTCTCTACATTCAAAATTAGAAGATGATACTTTGTACAAAATAAAAGCAGAATGTCTCAGATCATAAAAGGAAAGATGACTCCTCAGAACCTCTGTGGATGCACCATCTCTTTATAATAGATCTAAGTCCCATTGATCCAACTTCTCATTATTTCCCTCAATCTCCACTTACTCCATGCCTAGCTGTTTTTTGTTAGCGTTGATTTTATATCATATGAGTGTGAAATGGTGGGCTAGCAAAGCAGTTATACTCAAAGTGGAGCCTGAGAATGCACTGTCTGATAGCTCATCTGGAACAAGGGGCATGGATTGCATCCTCCATCCTGAATTTCAAAGCCTGCTCCAGTAGCTCCTGTAAAAACAGGGAAACCATTACTTGGACAGACTAATTGTCTGTTCCAACTTGTTTCTTGTATTCTGCCTCTCATTATACATCCGTTGTCCTCATGAAGTTGGATAGCACAGTGAAGTCATGAGTCAGTGTACAGGGGTTTTTGCCTGGCTCTCTGAGCTGCCAGCTTCTGATTCTCCATGGAGGCTTGAAGATAGTGGGTACTGACTGGCACAGGATGAATGCATTGCAGCTCCTGCCAGAATAATGGGCATTCACCAAACATGATGGTCACACACCAACTGCACTTTTCTTTTTGTTCATGGGATGTGGGCATTGTTGGCTGGACCAGCATTTATTGCCATCCCTGAAGGAAGTTGGGAGTCAACCATGCTGCTGTAGATCTGGAGTCATACGTGGGCCAGACCAGGTAATGATGACAGATTATGTCCCAAAAGGACATAAGTGAACCAGGTGAGTTTTTGCAACAATTGACAATGGTTTCATGGTCATTAAACTTTTAAATTCCAGACTTTTATTGAATTCAAATCTTACCATCTGTCCTGGTGAGATTTGAACTTGAGTTCCCAGAGAATTGCCCTGGGTTTCTGGAATGCTAGTCGAATGACAACGCCACTACACCCCTGCCTCCCCAGATTAATAGTTGTATTCATTACTCCTGTGGTCTTGTGGGACCCACAGAGGCTTGACAAGTATTGAGAACCCCACCATTCTGGCAAAGCCAAACGTCCTTCCAAATTGCTTGCCAGTGCTGAAGAGAAAGGCTATACACTTGCCACATCCGCAATAAAGGCCTCTGTGGCCTCCCAAGCGCTCCCATGTATGACAGACTGGGATATGTCTCCTACTCCCACCCAGACAGATGGAAGTTCAGTGCCATAATGATTTTTACAACCACTGGCTGTGCCAACCTTGCCAGATCCACCTCAACCAACAAGGCCCACCTCCATGGCTTCTTATTCCTTACATCTCCTGAATCTCATCTGTTCCGTTCCACTTCTTTCAAACAGAAAACACATTCTTACAAGGATCCTGCTTCTACACAGCAGTTTCCCTTTGTGACTCACTGAAGTAAAGCAGCTGTCTCTTTTCTGAGTCACTGTACAGGTGTGAAAACTGTCATTTGATTGCAAGAGGTTTCTGTTCAAATTCCACTGCTATGGCAACCAGGCCACATCAGCATGTTTCCAAATCCCCAATTTTACTTCAACTAATAGGCATTTTAAGACAACCATCTTGCAAAATCCATGTTCCTAACAACTGGCATCCTTCCAGATTATTCCCACCTTCAGTTCTGGTGATGTGACCTTTTTAAGGGACAATCCTTTGCAGACCACATGATCATGACGGACCCTATGACAGAGCGACAAGCTGAGCCAATCAAGAGTGTGTCAAAGGACTAGGAGGACAGCAGTTAGAACCAGGGAGGAGAAAGCAGCAAACTTGTGCATATGTTGTCAGACCCTAATATAGATTAGTAAATCCTTTCTTGTTGTTGAAGCCACATCAAGTCACTTCCAGTTATTTCAGTTCCTTGCTGCCCTTCTTAAAGTTTCCAGCCCACACAGAAGTGGGCTCAATACAGAGTTTGACAATATCAGATCATGGCCAATGCTCCACTTGTTTTACCCCTCAGACATCAGGTGCTGATAACAATTCTGCATTGCTTGAGGAAAGCTAAAAGGACTTGTTTTATGTTGGGAGTACAAGTTATTGAATTCCATCCCATTTACCAATTCCATTGATGCAAAAATCCTGTCATTGAAGGGAGCATCCTAGTCTTGAACAGATTCAAGGTGAAAATTGCTATGACTGCCAACAGAAAAGCCCTAGTAAATGCTTAACTTGAAACAAGAAAACTCAATTTGAGTTGTAAATTCACAAATGCAGAAACTTCTGCACTCTGAAATCAACTACAGTTGTTTGATGCAGTATGTTGGTAGATTGCATCGAGTGTTTGAATACAAGGCATCTTTTAAAGGGTTCTTCCTTCAGTTGATGCTTTCATACCTAAAGCCGCAACTTCTCTGCCACAGCTGGTCTTCCAGTCTCCACACTATACAAATGACAAGCAGTTAGCATGTCACAGCTTGGACCAGAAACCCCACACAGCCTGAAATAACCTTCCCGAGCCCTGCAAACTCCTTGCCCCCTCATGCCCAACTTAACATGATTTCAAGAAATATTCTTCTTCCAATTAGCTCCTGGTCTTGCTCCTCCCTACTCCAGCTATCTCTTAACCCTTGCCCTACCTTCACATCCTCCATCTGTTTAACTACCTTTTGCTGCAGCTCCTTGACTGTTCTTCAGAAACACATCAACTTCCAACATCTACCTCCTTGTTTTTAAAAACTATACTGAATGAGCCTTCAGCACCACCACCGTACCTCCCCCCCTCTAAATTTCACTATTTCTCTTCCCGTTCTGCTACGTTTCTACAAGTTGTGCTTGATCCAACTTTTGTGCGTATGCCACATTTGACAGCAAAGCACATCACTGTGCAGGAACATTGTTACAAAGAAAAGACCCCCCAGACCACCAAGCATGGGCTTTCTAGCTCGTAAGATGTAAACGAGATTAGATTTTCGGCGGTTTGTCATCACATTCAGCCTCAGATTATCAAAGCACTAAAATAAATCTGATTGCTCTCAAAGTGACAGCTGAAAACTTGAATATTGAGCATGCTAGCACATCACAAAACAATCGGAGGGTGGGAATTCTCCCACCCTGCTGCACTAATTGTTTAACGCAGTGGACCAGGAGAATCGTGCATTGGCCAATGCACGGGATTCCTGTGAGCGTTCGCGCCACGCTTGTGTCACCCAGGGCTGCATTTCCGGTGGACTCTGCATGGCGCCATAAATCGGCTGGGAGACTGGGTCTCGTATTTAAATAGTATTTTACATACTATTTAAATGCTATTAGTGGGCCTGGCATCTCACACCCTGCCAGAGAGTGTTTCATCCAGCGGGGATCAGACTAGCTCCCCACTTTCAGGAAGCTCACGGGATGACCCCGATGGAGTGAAGGTGGGACAAATCATGGCCCCTCAGGTTAGCCGGGAGGTGGGAGGGGTGGGGTTGATGACCCCTGGGCATGGGCACCCTGAGTGCCAGCCTGTGCCCCTGGCACTGCCCAAGGAGCAAAGTACCCGTGCCTGGTGGCACCATGGCACTGCCTGATAGTCATGGGGCAGTGCCAAGGGAGCAAGGCCGAAGGGCGATAGTACTGCAGGTGTCCTGGGCTGGCCAGCAATTGAGCTGGCCAGCAAATGGGGAGGCTGACAGTTTGGGGCCTCTGTGCATGTACAGAGGCCTGCTGATTTCAGCCTCTCAAGTATGAATAAGCCTGCCCCCTGAAATGTAACAATAATCATTTGGTGGCCTATGCATTGCACAGAGTGTGGGAGATTCTAGTGTGAACTCCCACTAAAAAAAAACAAGATTTACTCCAGTTTTCCCACATATTCAACACACAACTTTTTTGGGAGAATTCCACCCCAAGAGTTCCAAATTCTTTCCCCACAAAAGAAAAAACACCGTTCTCCATATATCCAAACCCCAGTGAAAAAGCCACCTTTGAGGCAGTGATGAGCCTTTTAATTATGTCCGAAATATCATGGATCATTGCACAGGATCAAAAGGAAGCATTTTGCACGAGACATCAGTAAAAGCATAAAAGGCTGTGAAGCTCTTACATTAGTCACTACCTTTACCCTCATGTGTAATCGCAAGTACTAGACATATGTATGAGAAATATTGTTCCTCTTCTCCAGCCCTTTATACAATTATGATGTGCACAGTTGAAACTATTTGACACCAACTTGGAATTTGCACTACTTATTTTGCTCTTTTTTTTGAAAGAAACTCAATGTGCAGTCATCGGTGAATACCAGATTTATTCCCCCTGTATCCCCGATGCCTCCTCAGATCATCCATGTATCCTCCATAGTTGCTCGCAATGTACTACATACGGTCCTGTGATTCCACGCATTATCAGTGAAGAATATATTACATTCCTTGGGAAAAAATAAATCTCTTACCATCCATATCAGATTCTCAAGGGAAAAAATGCAAACTGCAATGCATGCAATTACCTTCTAATGCTTGTAATCTTATTAGCTTGTGTCAACAATTGAGAAACCACGAGGGAACAATCCATTATTTCAATTTCTTGAAAATATCATTCATTCTTGAATGAATGGAACACCTAACGCGCTGAAACCCATTTGTAGTTAAAACTCAGCCAAGCATTGATAATGACTATAACTGCCACAACAATAGACTGCTCTCTAGGAAGGTAAGAACAGAAGATGTTCATTTCAGTTTCAAAGCAGAGTACCTATCAATCAACGTAACGGAGCAGGTGGTTAGATTTTTAACCCCTCAGTGTCAAAACCAGCTCATTTTTACATCAGTGAGAGCCATTTAAATCACAAAAGAAAAAATGACAGCATAGGCCAACAGGAAATTTTTGTAACACGTTGCACTATATTGTGGTGCTTTTTCCATTGGACATGACCAAAACACATGCTGGTCAATGTAAGGGTCAACTTGTCTTCAAAGCACAGACCCCCATGGTTAAGCAGTGCATGAAAAACACATCTGCATTACAATACAGCTCCTAATAGTGACATCTGAAGACAGCTAACTTTGAGAATGTCATAGACTTCCCAGCAGGCTTTCCCTTTTCTTCACAAACTCTGAAAGCTAGAGTGCTTTTAATGGGCTTCCAAGATCCCCATGCCACCAGCTGAAAACAGTGCAGGAGGAAATCTGATTTTTATCCCCTGCTTAAAACAGGGAGTCTGGCCTCAGCAGGGATGGTGTGCATGAAAAGACCAGAGGAAAATGAAATGGGATTGCGAATGCAGAGGAAAATTGGATTTCCTTCAAAAGATCTAAGTGTGGCCATTCATGCACCAAAATACACCAGCAAACCCAGATGAAAATCTGGCCCTTGATGTTCAAATTAATCATTAAATACATATTTAAACTCTAAATAAAATACCTAAATGCTTTTAGAACTGTTACCATGGGAGAAATTGAACTGTGCAGTGCAGAACTTTTAGGGCTACTTCTGTGATAGGCCATCACAATTCTGATGGATACTTATTTGCAGAGGTTTGTGCACATATACCCAATGACTGCTGACAGCATGTGAAGCAGATACTTCACGGTGCCAATCATTTCACAATGCTGATCTGATGCCAGCGTTGCCCTTTTCAAGTTCCATGCTACAGTTTATACCTTCTCTTAACCTCATTCAATCGAAGAGGATATTAAACAGCGTGAAAGGCCTCCCTCTGTCCCCACACCTGCACTACTTGAGGGAACAAAGAGCCACTTAGATTAGTAGCTGGATTAGATCTTCTTGCGGTCAGTGCAATTCTACACTTTTAATGAGTTTTCGCATACTTGTGTCAAATTTGGTAAGGGAGTGGTCTAACTGGTGCTGAAGTACTTTACAACAGCTTAAAGGTTTGGTAAAACTCGTTGCTTGCAGATGTCGATGGCCAGGGTTTTTAATAAAACTATTTCTGGAGATTGAAAATAGCATTGCACCAAGCATAACAGATTAGGGCAAAAGAAGTCAATTACATGTCATTGAATCGCACATCCTGGATTTGACTAACATTTCAGTACAAATGAAAAATATATCGCCACCTCTTAATTAGATTAATAGGAGGAATAAACATAATTTCCTTATATTCTAACTCACTTAATCAAATTGTTTAAAGCATGCATCTAATTTACTAGGGCTGCTTTGGGTGCAGTAATCAGTTACCGGCACCAGTGGAGGCTTTGCTAGACTCAACTTCCACTTCTAGAAACAAACAGAGATTCAATCCTACTCAAGCCTTTCAGAATTTACCCCAATGATGCACCCACTCTGGCTTTCTGAGGCTGCAGCAGTGGCAAAGGTCCTTGGTCAGCTTATCAGACACCAATCCCACCGCCCCCAACTCTAGTTTAAGAGCTTTTAATCTAATTAAAATATGCTCAAATCCACCTTGGTGTTTAAAACCTTAAATAAATGAAAATATCACTGGTTTCCCCACTGATTAGATGAGATGGGGGGAAAAAAAAATACCTATTTCTTTTGCTGCTTTGACAAGATTTGAAATTGGCCTAAATCAAGCTAAGTAATTTCATGTGAATTTACACATTTCCTGGTTTAAATAGTATCTTTTAGCCTTGTTAATTTCATTTTGCCAGAGCCAATATTATTGGTTAGAAAATAAATTTGATGGCTCATTGAGGATAAAAACAGCGTACGTTTGTTTTTAGCTGCAGTTGTTACCATTCCTGCATCAATCGGAAATGTTTTTTGGTGTGCAAATAATCCTAGCGATGTAATGCACGAAAGTCCAGCAATGTAAGAGGCCTTCTCAAACAAGACTGAATTTATACTGGCAACCATTATTCCGTTAGTAGGATTCTCACCTTTTAATCAGAGTACAGGTTCAAGATCCCTGCAACCCTGAAATCTAGGGCTGCATTCTCACTGCAGTACTGAAGGAGTGATGTATTGCTGGAGGTGCCATCTTCTGGATGTGATGTTGAAGTGTGACTGCACCTCTCAGTAGGATATAGAAAGATCCCATGGCCCTGCTCAAAAGTGGTGGGGTCCTCAATACTTATTCCTCAATCTGGTCATTTTGATTTTCTATTTACATGGATCTTGCTGTGTGCAAATTGGCTGCCACATTTCCCACATGACATCAGTGACTACACTTCAAAAGTACTTCATTGGCTGTGAAGTGTTTTGATAAAGCCCAAAGTCACTCTATTAAGTTGCCTTTTTTTCCAGGAGACAATTGCAGTTTAGTGCAAAACCAACTTGTAAAACTAGGAATGGCATGAACTCCAACTCTTGCAATCTGTTGGCTGTTAAACCTAGAATGTACATTTTTTTTTAAAACTGTCAACATAACCTGTGATAATCAGGTAAGATAATCAGAGTCTATTGATTTCAAAGAACAACTCTGTTTTGAGAATTAAATTCAAATGCAATGAGGAAAGATTCTCTGTTGTTAAGTTCAATGCAATCTGAAATTTAGAGAAGCATGGTGACACAGTGGTTAGCATTGCTGCCTCAGAGCAGCAGGGACCCCAGTTCAATTCCGGCCTCAGGTCACCGCCTGTGTGGAGTTTGCACATTCTCCCCATGTCGGAATGGGTTTCCTCTGGATGGTCCGTTTTCCTACCACAGTCCAAAGATGTGCAGGTTAGGTTGATTGGCCATGCTAAATTGGCTTGAGCATCAGGGGGTTAGCAGGGTAAATATGTGGGGTTACAGGAATGGAGCCTAGGTGGGATCATGTTCGGTGCAAACTCCATGTTCCTTCTGCACTGGAGGGATTCTATGGTTCTATGAGAGCAACAGAAGTGGGTAACCAAACTGCCTTTCTTTTCACACACACTTGCTGTTTTTACAAGAAATTCAATATAAATTTTAACCTTAATAGCATTTGAACTTTGATTCTAACATTTGCACAAGTGAATTTGAATTCCTTTTGAAAGGAAAAAAACTATAATAGTCAATCAGCACAGTTGAACCCTGGAAAATTAAGTACACTGTACAATCTAAATTTAAACTCTTATTTCTGAGCAACAAAAAGACTTTTGGAAGAGACTGAATCCTTCATGAAAAAATTCAAACGAAGACATCAAAAGACAACACACTGAATAAATATTACCCATCTCATAATAATGTGTTAACTAACTTGATTTTAATTTTCTTTAGATAGCATAGATTATATTCGCTGAGAAAAAGTGTCTGAAAATGATTTTGGAAATCATTTTAAGCAATCCAATGAAAGCTGGGCACCAGATTGTGTAATCACACCAACATTAAATAGAAACTACTGCATGCAGCACAACATGGCATGCTTAACAATGAAAACTGGAATCATCTATGGCAGCCTTGTCCAACAGACATTGCTGACTAGTCACAGGAGGGTCTAGGTTTTATTTGTTGTTAATTTTATTTTTTTTAATTCAGTTCTTAAGGTTACATAGCCGATGCTCAAAACCAGTCCACTCTGCTTGCTCTAAACCCAAATGTAAATTCTAATTGAATCCAATTCATTATCCCCACAAGATAGGCAAACAAGATTCAAGCTGACACCCCAACTTGAGCTTGATCTTAGCCAAAAGGCTGAGAATGTGGGCATATATTGCTATCCTGGGTTGACCTTGAGAAGGTGATGGGGATACCCCTTCTTGATCCATTAGTCAGTGGTGTAGGTACATTAAGAATGCTTTTATTAAAGTTCCACAGTCTTGACTCAGGGTTAGTAAAGGAACAACAGCAATTTTCAAGTCTGGATGGTGTGTGCCTTGGAGAGAAGTTGCAGCTGGTGGATTTCCCTATTCTGCTATATGGTTGCATCATTTTATCAATAAATAAGAACCAATTGCAACATGCATCCAGGGTGCCATATTTACTGCTGCACCACATCTAAGAGCTGATCAGTAATGTATAAGTCCACCAATCACATGGAGATCTGGAAGAAATGCACTCAATTAAATTCCAGCAGTTTGAGTCTAAAAGCGTGACGATCTCGAACTTTGGAGAAAGAAAAAACATAACATGGGAGCAGCGGTGTTTGTGAGTAAGACCCAAACATTTCATACTGAATTATATTGAGAAAAGTCAACCCAACTTAATGCCAGAGTGAGAGAAAAACTGAGGAGTCATGCAAAATCAAAGAGGCTGTTCAATGAAGGTGCAGCTATAGTCCACAATGAATTGGGCAGCGGATATGTTAAGGCATTTGTGGAGCTTAAACAGAAGTGCAAAGTGACATTCAAAAGCTTTCCAGAAGAATAGAGAAGTGGAAAGGGTCAGCTACATCCTTTTGGTGGTAGGAGAGAATAGTTGGGAGATGACTGAGGGCAACAATAAAACCTGAAAAAATGCTTGAAAAATTCAGTTTATCTCTCCAACCAAAGTCAAATCATTAGGTCCACCGATATGAGTTTAAAAATCTGAGGCAGGAACCACGTGAGATTGTTGACAATTTCTTAAGATTGAAAAATGCAGCCAGAAAATGTAACTTCAAGGGAACAGCTAAAAGGCTGGCCTATCAACTCAGTTAAGATGCTGCACACCCTGAAGTGCAATAATATTTGATTGGAAAGGGCAGGTTCATAATTTCACAGGCTGTATTCACTGTCAGAGCATGTGAAACTATGAGAAGACCAAAGACTTTAACTACCCAAATGGCTAGCCTTCAGTCAAGTCAAGAGAAAGGCAGCAGGATTAATACATGAAACAGCAACAAAATAATGCATACCAAACAGAAAAACAGAGCAAACAAAGATGATAATGGAGCTTAGGCAGAGCAACAGGGAAAAGAAAAAAAAATCCATTTCCTGGAAAATGCTAATGAGTGTGAGAACACAACAGACATAGGAACTATGCAACTGCATGAAACAGCTGGATGCAGCTGGCCCCAAAGAAGAAAAAAAAAATCACAACCATAATCAGGATGGAGATAAACCCACAACCATAAATCTGAAGCTGAAAGTTGATACTGGGAATGCAGAGTAACATCACATTGCTCAATTTAGACCACAACAGAATATCACAACATACGCACCACACATCAGTCCATGCTGCATATTGTCCAGGAATTGCTGCATGAAGTCACCGACCACTAGTTTCTGAGGAGCCTGAAGCAGTCACTGTCCACTGTGCAGCAAGATCTGGACAACATTCAGGTTTGGGCTGATGAGTGACAGGTAATATTTGTGTCATACAAGTGGCTCGTAATGACCATCTGAGAAGTCATGATTGGTACTCAACACTGCAACCATCAGCAAAAGTCATCACTTTCGACCTCCTGAGGGAAGAACAGCCATTTTTGAAGCAACTAAAGACAGTTACACCAAGGGCATAATTCTGAAGATTTGCAGCAATGTCCTGGGGCTGAAATGATTGACTTTCAAAATCCACAACCATCTTCCTTTATGCTGGACATGATTCCAGTCAGTGAAGAAATTACGCCTGCTTTCCCATTGACTTCACTTTTACCAGGGTTCCTTAATGCCACACAGTCAAATTCTGATGTCAAGGGCAATTACTCTCAATCATTTTAGCGCCATGTACAATTTAGTAGAACATGCCACACACACACTTGCAAAATAAAGCTAAATATATTTTACATGAGAAGTACATATACTCAACAGCAACCATTTAGTAACCAAGTTAAGCACTCAATTATCAAAAGACACTCTTCTTTTTGTTTTATTTTAACTATAAACATGGAAATAGCTCCAAGAACATGTGCTGTATTGTGCATTTGTGATTGGAGATCACATTATGTCCACTACTCATTCATTTACTCAGCAGAGATGCAATTAACTACATCTGGATTCAACCAGTCATATGCCAGGCTAGTCTTTAACGTATTAGGCACTCGTCTACATAAAACATGGGTACGGATCTTGAAATTCCAATGAAAAGCACAGAAAAATGGTCATGTTTCATGCAGATACCACACGTGCATTGTTATGGCTGCTCGGCATTATATCATTACGTTTTAAATTGCCTCCTTTAATTCAAGGTAAAATTAGTTTGGAGAGGAGCACGTTACTTCATACAAAATCTGCTCAGAGTTAAGCCCACATAAGCTGATTGCCATGCAGACAGGGGTCCAGAGTGAAACATGTTGAAAGGACAGTGCCAGTTTTCACATCAAAACAGGCAAGAGAAGGTAGGTGTTCTTGCTGTTTGCAGACTTGGGCTGTCTCAAGGGCAGTCAGACCAAGACATTTGGATAAAGACCCACAACTGGTGCTGCAATGGCCAGGCAAAAGGAAGAGATTGTATTTGGATCATCACCAAGCAAAGGGCTGGTAACAACAGAATCCCTGTTCAAGGAAAGGGAGATTGCGAAGCATTAAAGACCAGAGGCAACAACATGAGCACTCAAGATTCTCTTTAAAAAGGATACTTGACGATTCACCCTGAAGCAGAACTGGGAGGATTTATGGTCATTAACCGCAAGACTGCAATTCTTTGGAAAGCGCAGTTTAACGCATAAATGCAACTTGTGGGTTTCAGCTGCGTTAGGAAGTTACGAAGCAAAAGCCTTACCAAATAAGGCTTACATTAACACTACAATGAAGTTACTGTGAAATTTCTCCAGTCGCCACAGTCTGGCACCTGTTCGGGTCAATGCACCGAACCAGCACGTCTTTCAGAACGTGGGAGGAAACCGGAGCACCTGGAAGAAAGCCACGCAGACACAGTGACAACGTGCAAACTCCGCACGGACAGTGACCCAAGCAGGGAATCGAACCCGGGTCCCTGGCACTGTGAGGCAGCAGTGCTAACCACTGTGCTATTGTGCAGCATTACAAGGGAGTAATGCATTTGTAGCTTGGTGCATTAGCTGACTAGTAAGGAAAGTTTAGTCTATGTTGTTGTTTTTGCAATAAAAATCTTACAACACGAAACCCTGTGGTGTGATCCTTTGAGCCAATCACTGGGAAATTCATTTCTCTTTAAAAGTGATGAGTCTCTATGGGGATCATAATAGCATACTTCTTGTTGTACTTCCAGTCACACAATTTCTTTTCACACCTCCTGCAACCTGGAAAACCATCATTATTATTGTACTGACCACAAAAGCTTAGAGAAGTCAGACTTTGATATATAATTGATTGCCAGCTTTAAATAGAATCATTTTTAGCTGCTGCTATGCAAACAATAAAAAAGCGTAACCATGTTGGAGTCAGTTTCCAGCCAAGGTTGAAATAGTTTTTTTCTTTCCTGCAGGGGCAGGTAGACCGAAAGGCTTGCTGCCTGAACTGTTAAGTAAGTTCCAAGAAAATATAACAATGGTTTCCCAATTAACCAATAGTTGTTTCTCCAGGTGCAGAGTTCTTCTTTTTTGAAACATTTGTTGGTGGTCCAGGATGGATTATTTTTCAACTTCAGCTGGCTCCTTCACCGGTCCAATCACGTACCCATCTCACCATTTCCCCATTTTTCCTTGTGACTACGTACGCATTGCCTGACCCCACTTTCTCCTCCCATCACTCCAGGACACAACTTCTCATCGCTGTGATTCACCAGTCTTACGCCTCACAGTAAAAAGACATGCATTTATCTGGTGTTTTTCACAAATCACACACCTCAAAATCAGTTACAGTACGTTGAAATCTAGTGACTGTTGTAATGTAGGAAACACAGCAGCCAAAATGCACATGAGCGTACTCCCACAAACAGCAACGTGAGAATGACCTGATGGTCTGTTTTACGATATGTTGATTGAGGGATAAATACTGGCCAGGACACTGGGGAAAAACTGCCCTGCTCTTCTTCAAAACAGTGACAGGGGATCTTTTACATTTGCCACTGCAGGCAGATGGGGGCATTGATTACAAATTCACCCAAAAGATGGCACCTACAACAGTGCTCCCCAGTGCTTCACCAGATTGGCTTTTCTGCTCAAATCAAGGAGCTGTAACTGTGGGGCGATTGCTACCAACTGAGCCACAGTCACTAAACTTCCCACTGCCACAGAAAAGCTGCCAACATAATAAAGAACCCTTGCATCCTGAACATTCTCTCTTCCACCTCCTTCTGTCGGGAAAAAGATACGAAAGTCTGAGAACATGTACCAACCGACTCAAGAACAGCTTTTTCCCTGCTGCCATCAGACCTTTCAATGGACCTACCTTGTATTAAGTTGATCTTTCTCTACACCCTAGCTATGACTGCAACACTACATTCTGTACCCTTTCCTTCCTTACGTATGTTATGTTTCATTTATATAGCACACAAGAAAAAATACTTTTCACTGTATACTAATGCATGTGACAATAATAAATTAAATCAAATCAAACCAAAGCAGTAACCAACACCAGGCCTCCCAACTAGCAACAATACTGAGCACTGAAAAAAACTTTAAACTGGTTGCACGCAAGACCCTATTCTTTACCCAGTACTCCCAAGAAAGAAATCCTTGCGTGATTCTGTCAGCAACATCCCACAACCATTTTACTGCTGGTATCACCTCTTGCCAAGACTCCTACCCCACAGTATCCTCCTCCCCATTGATCCCCATCGACCAAACTCCATCAGACCAAAGGGTCCACAGATCCACAGCTACAAAACCCAGCAACCTCTCTCTGTATATCATCTCCAGAAAAGTAGTCATTAACACTACACGCAGTCCAGAATGCCATGTTGACATCCTCAACATCCACTTCTATTCCCACCACAGCTTAAATAGAAAATAGATACTTATCTCATAGTCTCTGGGAAATTTGACAAACATCTTCCAAATTCTCTGTGGTAATGCATCTCTCTCTGAGCTTTCACACCCAATGCCCCCACATGGCAGAACCTATTATTCAATGATCAATGCTAAAGAATACCTGCTAAATGTATAAATGAAACAGAGACAAATACACTTTTGTGATGCGAATGCATTAGGTGTGCCAATATATTGGAAGTGAATGCTTGGATTTTTTACTTTTAAAAAATTAACTTTGAAATAGCCTACATTTAAAACAATAACACTTCTTCAGTTTGCTTGTCCCTCAGATCTACCATTTTTGCACAATTGCTAAGACTGGGCACAATTTCACAAAGTTTTCACCTCTCAGGCACAAAATTGAATGAGGCTGAGAGATGGACAGGGCTACCACATCCAGTTGTTTCAGATGCAGCAGCTCACAAACCACCTGCTGATTTGCAGGGTATGATGTGGAGATGCTGGCGTTGGAATGGAGTAAACACAGTAAGAAGTCTCACAACATCAGGTTAAATCCAACAGGTTTATTTGGTAGCAAAAGCCACTAGCTTTTGGAACGCTACTCCAAAAGCCAGTGGCTTTTGCTACCAAATAAACCTGTTGGACTTTAACCTGGTGTTCTGAGACTTCTTACTGGATTGACAGGATAGCCAACAGAGGGCCCAGGTTTGTGTGATATACTCATCACTTCAAACTGTCCTACTTTACCTGAAGCCAGCCTGCTCCACCAAATGGTGAAGTGTACTCCGATTGGAGGTGATGGAACAGGTTGCAGGAAAGAACGTGGGGCAAGAGAACATTAGTTATGGTATAACAAGACAGACAGCATGCTCCAAGGTCCTCTGACACTGCGCTGGAGCCTTTGTGGTGGTGATGGACAGCAAGAAAGATTTTGCGAGAACCAGGAGGCCCTTCCAGTAAGAGAAGGCACTGGAGTAGCAAACGCCAAGAGGCAAAAATTAAACAAGTTGACTGCACCTTTGTATCTCATCATCTTTCTCACACCCCAGCACTCCCTAACCCCACAATCTCTTCTGATTTATGAACTGCAGATGGTGAAAGTACATATCTATTGTTTGTCCTTCATTCCTCCTTAACACATCTCTACCCGGCTTCGCAGGTAGAGGATGTGGTTAAGAAGGCGTATGGTGTACTGGCCTTCGTCAATCAAGGAATTGAGTTTAGGAGTTGGGAGATAATGCTGCAGTGTATTGTCAGACCCCACTTGGAGTACTGTGCTCAGTTCTGGTCACCTCATTACAGGAAGGATGTTGAAGCCATTGAAAGGGTGCAAAGGAGATTTACAAGGACGTTTCCTGGATTGGGTGGCATGCCTTATGAGGATAGGTTGAGAGAGCTCGGTCTTTTCCCCTTGGAGAGACAATGGATGAGAGGGGACCTGATAAAGGTGTATAAGATGTTGAGAGGTATTGATCGGCTGGATTCTCAGAGGCTTTTCCCCAGGGCTGAAATGGCTGCCACAAGAGGACACAGGTTTATGGTGCTGGGGAGTAGGTACAGAGGAGATGTCAGGGCTAAGTTTTTCACTCAAAGGGTGGTGGATGAGTGAAATCGGCTGCCGTCAGTGGTGGTGGAGGCAAATTCGATAGGGTCTTTTAAGAGACTTCTGGATGAGTACATGGGACTTAATAGGATTGAGGGTTATAGGTTAGCCTAGTAGGTAGAGATATGATCTGCGCAACTTGTGGGCCGAAGGGCCTGTTTGTACTGTAGTTTTTTTATGATTCTACCCTGGCGCTATTCTCATTTCAGATATCCCAGAACAGCAGCCTGGACAGGCAGTGATGTAAATCATGTCTGGACAGGACCTACGAGAAAGGAAAGAATAGGGAACAGTGTGTTCTTTGCAATTGATACAATTAGTAGTCCGAGTGTTGTGAACCAGGAAGCAGTTTAGATACAGATGAGTTGTTGAAGGAGTAGCAGCCAGAAAGAGAGAGGCAGCCATCTTCAGGAAACGGCTCAGCTAGAGATGAAGTGCTAAATGCAAGCCAGTTTGTGCAAAAGGTTGTTTTCTTTGCTGAACCAAACTCCATTCCTGAGTCCTGATGACGTCAAGCTCTACAGTGTGGTAACACTGGCTAAATTTGACCAATAGGTTTATGGCTGTTGTTTGGGAAATGGGGGTCTCAATAGAATTTCAGCATAGGGGAAACATACTTTTCCGTTTTCAGACTTTGAGGGGCTGAGTGCTGACTGTAAAGTTGCTGAAGAACAAGATTCGTCTTTATAAACATTTTATTACCTTCTTCCACTTTAATAAATACTTCTTTTGTATTTGTTTAACAGAAGAGAGCTCTTCGTTCTCACTGTTTCTGCAAATGTTTCTCTCTAATATCAACAAAATATACACCCTTACAAAACCAATGTTTCAGGTTGGAACATTTTCACACGTCATTGGGGTTTTGTAACATTAGTTATATGAGTGCACGCCGCAGACACCACTTGTGGTGAAAACACACCCAAACTGTTGAAAAAGACCACATGCTAGGAAGTCATGTTTTGTTCTCGAATATCCGATGATGTTCAAATTGAGGACTACCTCTAAAACTCCTTACCTATGTTGATCAGTTGTATTTTTAAGCCATTGGAAGTGACTGTTAAAGTTTGGTGTCTGTAAGCACACCTTAAACAACTGAGATATGCTTCATTTGTGCTCTTTCTGGAACAGGCTTGAAAATGCTGTTAGAAAGTGGAGATCTCAACTCCTGTGATATCAAATGTCAGCAATTAGCTTCACATCATAAAACGTGTAGCTTAACAAGGTTTATTTTAACTTTCATATTAGTTTATGAAAAATTTATCAAGATTACTAAACCTTCCCCTAAAATATCCCAGCAATTATAGCCTGAAGCTATGTTAAGCCAAGTAAATAATTAAGAACCTTTTCAATTTAACTGTGAGATTGCATTCTGTAATTGTTTTCTAATTTACTTACTGCTGGAGAGAAAGCACTTACATTTATGTAGTGCCTTTCATGATCAGAGAATGCCCCAAAGCACTTCACAGCTAATGAAATACTTTTGACATGCAAGGAACATGGATAATTTCCTCTTGAGCCCACATAAAATCAAAATGAGCTCAGGGTCATTCACTACATGTTTGCTTCTTGCTTCTTCACGATTTAAGAAAGGAATGATGAAAGCTTATTTCCTGAATTCAAGCGAAGAGATCTGAAATTAAAGTATGACTCTAACTGCAGGAAAGTTGCAGCATTCGTAGTGGAGAGTGGAACACTCTTCTACACGAGTGTTAGCATCGAGCCTTCCTTCCCTCGACTCTGCCCAAACATCCAACTTCAGGAGAAGCATTCTCCCTCAATGTAAATCGAGTTCCCTTCAGACATTCTCATGACAACTTAATTAAAATTGCCAATTTGAGTGAAGTTTTTTTAAAATGCAGTCCACACACTCAAAGAACAAAGAAAATGACAGCACAGGAACAGGCCCTTTGGCCCTCCAAGCCTGCATTGACCATGCTGCCTGTCTGAACTAAAACCCCCTAGCCTTCCAGGGACCATATCGCACTATTCCCATCCTATTTATGCCCTTTAAAAGTCACAATTGTATCTGCTTCCACTACCTCCCCTAGCAGCAAGTTGTCATTTCACAAAGGACTTTTCACCACTGCATCACAGGCTCTCAGTCCATTGACCTGGGCTACATCTGAACCTGGGTTTTAGAAGTGAATGGTGACCTAGCAGCCAGCCTATTTTTTTGTGAGAAACTCTCTCTGCAGTAATTTAAAATGTTGCCGACTTTACTGGAGCAGGGTATCTCAGTCAAATGCTGTTCATTTCCTGCATCCTTCCACTCTACGAAAAAAAACTGTGCCCTAACTTGCCGTAAAAGGTCAGGCATTGCTGTATATTTCCCTACTTTACAGAATAACTTCTCTCAATCTACTATTTTACTCATTTTTGAAATGATTCTTTTTGAAACTAAACTTTTCCACATTTTCCTACCAAAAAAAATGATATTTTGATGTCAATTCAAGGCCAGCTTTGTATACAAACCATGCAAACGAAGGTTTATTTATCCCTAGCTACACATACTAAATAAACTTGGATTAAATTTGAGCAATTCTAGCTGTTAACATTTCATTAGCATTCCTCGAGTAATTGGCAAAAATATTTCTATATAAAGGCAGAGTTTATTTGATTAAAGTTTATATTATTTATGAGTCAGAAGTAAGGCTTACATTAACACGGCAGTAAAGTTATTGTAAAATTCCCCTGTTCGCCACCTGTTCAGGTCAATGCGCCTAAACTGCACATCTTTCAAACTGTGGGAGGAAACCATAGCATCCAGAAGAAACCCATGCAGATATAGAGAGAATGTGCAAACTCCACACAGACAGTGACCCAAGCCAGGAATCAAAGCCTTGTCCCTGGCACTGAGACAGCTGTGCTAACCACTGTGGCGCCCATAAGAGCTATAGTTGAAGAATACGAGGAAGCAGCCTGAAATCCTTATCTAAGATTCAGAGCATTGTTACAGCCTTGCGTCACCTGATCTTTGAGGTCTCCTCCAGCATAATATTTCCGCAACCCTGAACAAATCTTCTGAGTTCAATTGTATATTGCTTTTCACGGGTCTTTAATTTTAATTCCTGATTCCTCTGCTACATGTTCATGGACCAACATGAAAATGCTAGTGTCCATTTATTCATTAATCTACTGTTTAAACCTCTATTTTGTCGATGCAAATTTTGTTTCCATCAGCAACACTGTCTGACATTGCAGTACTTAAGTCAAATCACCATGCTCATCTGATTAGCGCGCTAGTTCTGAAGTTTTATTACCCTGATTCGAACGATTAAATCATTACAAAAGGGATGCTACTCCAAAAGATACATTTTCCTCCTTGTGGAACAGCCATAATGCAATGACACATTATTCAGCAGAATTATAGTAATATGCAGAATGCCACTAATTCAGTTGGACACCGATTCCACTTGTAGACAAAACGTGGACATTGTGAATGTACGTTTTACTGCTGAAACACTCCTGTAATGTAAGGACTTGCATGATTTTCTTGCTGAAATAGTGAGGAATTCACACTGGTTAGATTTAACACAAAATAAGCCTTTATATATATTGACAATTCAAAATTTTATGAGTGATAGATGTAGTCAGGCTGCAATTCTGATGGATTATCTCAAACATATTACACTGTAAGGCAAATGCTGCACTAAGTTTATATTGCAATGGGATAACTTCCCAAAATGGGATCATTGCCCAAATAATAAGAGGCGTAGAGTATCAAAGTAAGGACATTAGGTTGAAACTTTTACAAACACTGGTTAAGACTCAGCTGGAGGGTAGTGTCCAATTCTGGGCAAGGCACTTAAGGATGAAAATCAAAGCCTCAGTGGGAACAGATAAGATTTACCAAGTGGTATCAGAGATGAAGGACTTCAGTTATGTGGAGAAACTGGAGAAGCTAGAGTGGTTCTTCTTACAGAAGAGTAAGATAAATGTAGATTTGATGAAGGTGTCAAAAACATGAATGTTTTGATGAAGTAAACAAAGAGGAACTATTTCCAGTGGCAGATGGATCAGCATAACAACTTATATTCATGAAGGACCTTTAATGTAACAAAATGTTGGCAGTCACTTCACAGGAGCATTATAAGACAAAATACTAGGTAGGATACAAGGAGATATTAAGATCCTGGGTTAACTGGCCAAAAGCTTAGTCAAAAGAGGTACATTTGAGGGTAGTGGTAAAGAGGTGGAGAGGTGTATGGAGGGTATTCCTGCAATAAAGGCCTAGGCAACAGAAGTATGACCATTAATGGTGGAGTGATTAGAATCGGGAGTCCTCCAAAGGTCAGATTTGATGAACCCAGATATCTGGAAGGGGTGTGGGCTTGAAGGAGATAACAGTGGGGTGAGGCAAGTCCATAGATGGATTTAAGAACAAGGATGAAAATGAGGATTTGCTTGCTCAAGAATCAAGGTAGGACAGCAAACACAGGCTGAACAGAACTTGGTTCCAGTGAGGAAATGGACAGCATGATAACCTCAAGTTTATGAAGGTTGTTTGGGGTTCGGGAAGCTTACTGAAAGGGAGATAAATGGAAGGTTTTCTCTGACGCCAGTGAGTAAAATAAGATTAAATGTAATTGGTGAAAAAAAACAGAGAAAACAGGAGGAAAAATTGCTTTACAATTACTTACGGTGCAAGCTGTTTCGACACAAAGCACTAACTGAAACGACTAACTGGGAACAGGATCAATCAAGATTTTCAAAAGTGAGTTGAAAAAATATTTGAAGGAAAAACCTTACAAGAATATAGAGAATGAGAGGGGGCACTGAGACTAATTGGATAGGCACAGTTAGTACTCTCATAACACCAGGTTAAAGTCCAACAGGTTTATTTGATGCCTATCCGAGTCTAACACCAGCAACTCCACATCATAATTGGATAGGTCTTCTAAAGAGTTGGTACAAGTATAATGGACCAAATGGTCTCCTTCTGCATTGCATTATTCTACGATTATACAAATGCCAATATACATTTAACAATAGTTCAACTTTAAATATATATAAGCTAGGATTGTGGTTCTACTCAGGCATTGTACAACATTTGATTATTAAATGAAAATCCAATTGAAACAACATTGTAATTGGCACAGCTGTACACTTAAGTCAACTAATCAGTGTTAATGAGATCCCTAGTTCTCAAGGTTTGTATTTTTGGAGTACTCGTTAAGACTCCATTTAACTTTGTGAAAAACGTAAAAATAACACTACCATGTACTATTGCCAGAAACGGGAAGGAAAATGCTCCAATTTTGAATTAATTCTCGGGATGTAGGCAGTGTGAGGAATGCCAGAATTTATAGTTCACCCAAGCTGTCCTTGAGGTGGTGATGCTTTCCTGAACCATTGGAGTCAATGTGGTGAAAACGCTTCCACAACGCTACTGCGATAGGAGATCCAGTATTTTGACCCAGCAACAATGGAGGACGATATGTTGCAAAGACTTGGAGGTAATGGCATTTCCATACACTTGCTGGCCTTTTCCTTTTAGGTGGCAGAAGGTGTATGGAAGAGGCAGGTACAGGAAAAAGCCAAGGCACGTCACTGCAGTGCGTCTTGTAGTTGGAAAGCACAGTGGCCACAGTCCATTGATTACGGGGGGCGGGGGGGAAGAAGAGGAGCGGATGTTCATGCTTATAGAGAATTTGACAATTAAAAAGGCCTTTGTCCCAAATAGTATTTAGCTTCTGGAGTGTTCTTGCAGTTCTACCCATTCCTTACAAAATGAAGGAGATAGTCATTGACTTCAGGAAGCGTAGTAGAGGACATACCCATGTCAACATCAATGGGGATGTATAGAAATGGTCAAAAGCTTCAAGTTTCTAGGTGTCCAGATCACCAGCAACCTGTCCCGGTCACTCCATGCCGACACTATAGTTAAGAAAGCCCACCAACGCCTCTACTTTCTCAGAAGACTAAGAGAATTTGGCACGTCCACTATGACTCTCACCAACTTTTACAGCTGCAAAGTATTCTGGTTGTATCACAGCTTGGTATGGCTCCTGCTCTGTCCAAGGCTGCAAGAAACTACAAAGGGTTGTGAACGAAGCCCAGTCCATCCTCAAAGCAGCCTCCCACCCACTGACTCTGCCTACACTTCCTGCTGCCTCAGAAAAGCAGCCAGCATAATCAAGGACCCCATGTATCCTGGACAAATTCTCTTCCACGTTCTTCCATCAGGAAAAGGATCCCAAAGTCTGAGGACATACCAACCGGCTCAAGAACAGCTTCTTCCCTGCTGCCATCAGACTCTTGAATGGACTTACCATCATTAAGTTGATGCCTGTAACACTACATTCTGCACCATCTCCTTTCCTTCTCTATGTATGGTATGCTTTGTCTGTATAGCATGCAAGAAACAATGCTTTTTACTGTGTATTAATACATGTGAGAATAGTAAGTCAAATCAAAATCAAATCCAAACAAATGGAGAATGATTTATGCTGGTAGATGGTCCAGTTGAGTTTCTGATCAACTGCGAAGACCAGGATACTGAAGGAGGGAAAATTCCATGATGATTATGTATCGAATGTGGAAGATGTTATTCTCTCTTGTTGGGGGTGTTATTTCTTGACACTCAAGTAGCACAAAATTATTTGTCACTCATCAGCCGAAGCCTGGATATTGCACACAGCATGCTAATGCCGAGGTATAATGAATGGAGTAGAACTTCATTCAACAGACAGCCCCATTTCTGATTTTATGACACAGGGAAAATCACTGATGAAACAGCTGCAGATTGTTGGGATTAGGATGTTGGCAATCAGAGGCAAACGACATGAATGAATTGAACCTTGGATATCACCGTAAAACAGACAAGCAACCAATGTTATCTTTTTCCTACACTGAAGGCTTTCTTTTAGGCTATAAATTAAAAACAAACATGGATTTAGCGTTGGCATTTCCACTCAATGGCAATGCAGTTTTCTTTACCTGGACCACAAGGAGCTTATAGACCAAGAGAAGCATTCAAATATACTCCGAAGGTTTAGTGACAAATGCTACGAGATATAATTTTTCAAAATTTTCTTTTGCACATTCCCCCCAAAGAGAGTCAACATTTGGTAAACGAATTACAGTGGAGAAGCAGAGACAAGCAACAGATATTCGTTAAAACAAAAAAAGGATCAATGGTACCAAAATAGCCAAGTTTACTCAGTTGGATCTTTTTGAAACTTCAAAGATAATTGTACTAAAATACATCTCACTTTTCTTCTTGGCACACCAAATCCAACAACTGGTGGGAACAGGATTTAAGCCAGCTATATTTGAGTTGTAATACAGAACCTGAAAAAGCATTGTATAGCTTTCCCTGCATCAGAAGGTCAGAAATGGGCTGTTCACTGCTTATTGCAAAAGTAATGCTCCATTATAGTTCCTCAGATAATGAAGTATTAGCATGATCCATACAACATGCAGTCTTGCGTTGATAAGTGACAAGGGTCATGCGAGTGTACCTTTAGAAAAGTTTTTTTAAAATCATGCAGCTTACAGCTTCACAATGTCATTGGGAGATGTAGCTAAGCTGTGGCAGTCAGGTGATAGGACTTCCAGTTTCATTTACAGCTGTTAGCTGGTAAGTTTTTCTTTTCTTCAGGCTTTCAATTTTGTTTTGGGGAGTATGTTGGAAGCATTTTTAGCAACAACTAAGCAGCAGTCTCTCTCTCCCTGTTTGGTTCTGAAACTATCAGTTAACTGATGAGGCTTATTACCATCCTGCCTTAAAAGGACCTGTATTTTGGGAAACAGATTCGACTATAACCTCAGTTTCTACAAGGGATTTTCAACATTCAACATTCCTGTAACAAATGGGCATTAACCTCTGCTGTATTGTGCTTATTTGGAGGGTTTTGTGTGTTGGATGTTGGCTTTGGTTGGTTCAAGATATTCCTTAAGAGTTGCACATTGTTGTGTTTGCTGTGTTTCTTGTTTGTAATTTGTTAAAACTTCTTGCTAATTGTCTTACTATATCTGTCAACAATATTCTAAATTAAACTTTGTTTTTGATAAAAACCCCTCATGGGTCAGTTGAATCACACCTGAAGTGAAACCTCTAATCTTAGCCAAATTTAATGTAAAACTTGAACAGGTCAGGTGAGCTTCATAGAGCACCTTGAAGTATCCAACCTGACTTGGAACACAAGTAATATTTACATCACGCTCGTGTCAGGAATTGACTCTCTCCAACCAGCAAGACAGCACAACAACCTTCAGTCACATTCACACCACATCCCAAGATCTACTCTCAGTGAGAGGTATCGCTGCATGAATAATTCCACTCTCTTCGCAGAAGCATCAACTCACTCTCAAAACTATCACTCTCCGCAAATTTATCCTTCGACTTAAAGCAGCATCCTCGGCTAACCGTTCCAATGAACCTCAACAAAGTGACTTACCTGACGAAGGGGCAATGCTCTGAAAGCTAGTGGCTTTTGCTGCCAAATAAACCTGTTGACTTTAACCTGGTGTTGTGAGACTTCTTAGTGTGTTTACCCCAGTCCAACACTGGCATCACCATATCAAAGATAATAGCAGAACATGGACTGGCCTATGTGACGGACAGCAAAGGCAATGGAGAATAGAAATCAGTGGAGAGGTTACTCAGTGTGCCAACCCTTGGAACGAGAACATATGAAAGACAAGGCATTGCATTGTCTACTTTGTAAAAGAAATCCCATGGTTAGAGATTTTAACTTGTATAGACATGATAGAATGCCCAGAATTTTTAATCCATTGGCTTGTAACATAAAGATACTTTTGCTCATTATAATCACATCAATGATATAACGGACATCACAATATGTTGTATTAATTTCACCCACAGCACATCCACCTCACTGTTTACCCAGCTGCTTACCCACCATGGCTTATAAATGTCAATCCATTTTCTAGTTGTGTACATCATTTCAGCCAAAGTAGCAATATATGTGTTGTCACACCAAACAGAAACCAATTCAGAAGGTTTAGCAGACATTATTAAGATTGCATTTCAAAATGAATTCTCACACATGCACCTGAAAAGCTGAAACAAATTCATCGTGAGCTGGTGATATTGTACTTTAATGTTTAATCATTTTTTCAGCTGGTCCACCAAATATCAATGCAAATACATTGTAAGCATAACCACGAAGAAAGTCATTTGATATTCTTTGTTTGTGACATACTTTCCATATTCTGAAATGTTCAGAAGACAATCAGCCATCCACACAACCATGAAGTTTAGCAGTGTCAAATTAACAACAGAAAATGAAGAAATTCAAAAGCATTTTCCCATTTTAATGATGAGCCACACGTTTTTATATAATACATTGTAGTCTTCACTTTAGTGTGATATTCAACATTTTATTCCTCAGTTTCGTACAGCCTAAGTACAGATCGGTCCAACATCACTTCTCTGGTTTGCGTTATGTGCCACGTGCAAATTGGTGAAGACTCACAGCACACTTTAAAAAGGAAAACTACTCCCCAGATTATTCACACATGCAGGTGCAACGTCAGCCACTTCAACCCTCACTGGAGATTTGTAGCAGTAAAAATACCATGGACTTCTGTAACACGCATAAAAATCCTCCCAGAATTCTTTGTCACCAAACATGTGTCAACAAAAATGCTTTGTTAAAACACACATTGTAATGGATTTTCAAAAAAAAACTGTCATTCTGTTCGTTAAGTGATTTTCTTCCATTATATAACATATGCCTCAAAATTAACTACTCCAGAACCACCATTTACCTCAAGTCATTTAAACCAATTTGACTTTTGTTGCATTTTCTTGACATGTGAACACCCTTGTTATTTCAATGCCTTTGACCTTCACTTGGAAATAGGCTACACTACATTGGTTCACTACAAGGAGCTGCCAGTAGAACACAGCTTCTAAGAATCAAATATCGAAGTGTCTTTTTTTTTACGGCTTGCATTATTACAGTCCCATGGGTAACTAGCACGTACAAGAAAACTGTACGTTTCTTCTTGACAATGTTTCTATTTGACATGGGTGCTTTTGAGACATATTTTCAGATGAAAAAATGAATGTGTTAACAATAAGAACAGTAAGATTTTTTTATAATGCCTTTGACGTAATAGAACATAATGCATTTCACAGAGACATTGTAAAGTAAATGTCACCAAGGTACATGAGGATATTAGGGCAGATAGCCAGAGTCAGGAAGAGATAGCAAGATAGCAAGGTGTAGGAAGGAAATTCGAGTTTTCAGATCTAAGCAGCTGAAGACACAGCCACCTAAAATTCCAAATTAAAGAACTTAAAAAGGCAAGAACACATCTGCTTTGTTGCCTTTCAGCTGTGGGAAACAAAATTTAAAGGGGAGACAGTGACATAATAGTAACGTCACTGGACTAGTAATTCAGAGGCTCAGGCTAATGCTCTGGGGTCAAGGGTTCAAATCCCACCACAACAGCCGGTGGAATTTAAATTCAATTAATAAATCTGGAATCAAAAAGTTAACCTTAGTAACAGTGACCATGAAGCTATCATCATTTGTTGTAAACATCCATCTGGTTCACGAATGTCCTTTTACAGAACAAAATCTGCCATCCCTTAACTGGTCTGGCCTACGTGCAACTGCCCTCTGAAATGTTCGGTTCAGGATGGACAACAAATGCAACTTCTGCCACCAACACTCTCATCCCATGAAAGGATGCAGGAAAAAATTTGAATGTTCATTTCCCATAATCTGTTACTGCAAATTAGTGCACGATTTCAGACTGATCTTCCTCTATGGAGTGTAAACATTGTAAAAGTAAAGCTGCCAGTTGTTACAGAATAGCTCTTAAGGTATGGATTATATAAGGAGCCTCATCTGGGATACAGACTATCAGGAGATATAAAGAGTGACATTTGACAAGTCCAAATTCTATTTCCAAATTCAAAACGCCCTTGAAGTCTGAGCATGTCTGTGAAGACTGCAAGGGACATTTAAACACAGATGTTACTTGCTGAAAAATGCAATGTTGCACCATACCAGTCATTCATTTAGTGTGAGCCTTCTGTCAGGTGGCTTTAGACAACTATTTCTTAATCATTCTTAGAATAAAGATCACATCCCTAGAATGATTAAAAATCACTCCAGATCATTCTTTGTATCTGTTTTTCACCATGTCAGGATTATTACCGACAAAGCTTTGAGCACAGCCCAAAATGAAACATGGAAGCAAACATATATTAACTAAGGGAAGAACACAAGAAATAGAACTAGGAGAATGCCACCAGGCCCTTCAAGGCTGCCCTGCCATTCAATAAGACCTTGGCTGATCTAATGCTGGTCTAAACTCCTTTTCTGTGCCATATTCCTCGGTCTATCAAATATTTTGTCATCTCCACTTTAAATAAGTCGAATGATCCAGCCTCCTTCGGGGCAGAAAATAAAGAAAGTTGATCCTGTGGACAGGGACAATGACAGAATGACCTGTTCCAGATGGACAAGCTCCAAACGTGAGTGAAATCCACGTCGGCACTAAGGGTAGAATCAGAATTTTACAGCACAGGAAACCACCGTTTGCTCCAGGATGCCTGTGCCATGCTTTGAAAGAGCTATCGAATTTGATCTTAATTCAGCTTTCCCTCCCCCCCGCTTCAAAGTCTTGCAAGTTAGTTCCCTTCAAAGACATATGCGTTTACCTTCTGAAAGTCTCTACCTTTTCAAGTAGTATGTTCTGGATTTTAACCTTCTTGGAAATTTTTTTCTCTTATTTAACTCTACTTTTATCAATTATTTTAATCTATGACCTCTGGATGCCAACCCACTTGCCAGTTGAAAAAGTGTCTTTCAGTACTTGCTCCATCAAAACACTCAAAATTGAGTACAACTATTTGGCTCTCCATTAACCTTCTCTGGTTGAACAAGAACAAAGAAGAGTACAGCATGGGTACAGGCCTTTCAGTCCTCCAAACCTGTGCCACAATGCCCTAACTTAAAGAAAAAACCCTACTACCCTCACTTAGTCCCTGTCCCTCTATTTCCTTCCTATCCATGGACCCATCCAGATGCCTCTCCAATGTTGCTGTGCCTGCTTCCACCACACCCTCCGGCAGTGTGTCCCAGGCACCCACCACTTGCTTTATGAAAAGCTTCCCCTATACAACTCCCTTAAACTTTCTCCCTCTCACCTTGAACCTGTGCCCCCTTGTAGTTGACAATTCCACCCTTGGGAAAAAAAACCTCTGACTATCCACCCTGTCTGTGCCTCTCATAATTTTGTAGGCCTCTATCAGGTCTCTGTTCAGCCTCCATCTTTCCAGCGAATACAATCCTAGGTTTATTCAACCTCTCCTCAGCCAACACCCTCAAGACCAAGCAACATCCTGGTGAACCTTCTACATCCTTCTGATAACATGGTGATCAGAATTGCATGCAATACTCCAAATAAGGCCGAACCGGGATTTTATGTCGCTGCAACATGATTTCCCAACTCTTGTACTCAGTGCCCCAGTCAACAAAGGCAAGATGTTACATGATTTCTTAATCACCTTGAATTAGAACAATCAGTTTCTCCAATCTCTTCACATAACAGAAGACCTCGATTCCTGGTATTGTCCTGATAGACCTTGTCCACATCCTCTTGATTTCTTTCTAAAGTGAGGTGTCCAGAATGATACACAATTCTCCAACTGAGTCCCAACCAACAATTTGTAAAGATCTGGCATGATTTGCTCGTTTTCGTATTCAACACTTCATTCATATAGCCAGGTATTCCATGTGCTTTCCAACCTGACTTATCAAATTGCCCTGGCATCTTCAAAAGATTACTGAACATGCAAGCCCTATATTCCTCTGTTCATGCACTCACTTCAAAAAAAAAGTGCCACTTAGATTATGCTGTCTCTCCATTCACTACACAGTTAACTGCATTAAATTCCATCTGCCATATGTCTGCCCACGTCATCAATCTGCTGGTGTTCTCTTAAAGTCTGCTACTAACGTGCTCACTGTTTAATATGCCAAGTCCTGGTCAAGCTTAAAAACTGTATTCTCTAAGCCCCAATTTGGGTCATTTTTTATGTAATAAGGCAAGCAATGCTCCATTCCCAGTGGCTGTTAATGCTGGACAATCCAGATCCATAGAGAAACCTAGCTTCATAGTCGATGAAAGTTACTAAACAAATTCACAGGAGTTTGCTGACAAACTTTTAATACAAAGAATAAAATATTTTTAAAAGAAAAATGAACTATATTACATCAGATGACAAGGCTAGAAAGAGCTTAATACAAACACAAGATGATGATTCAAATTCGCACTGCTCTTTTACCCCAGCAATATCTTGACACATACAGAAACCGGTGAAGGATAACCACTAGCTTGACAAGCGTTCCTCGCTTGGGACTAGCACACTTGCAAACAGTTTTCTTCTGGCAAATTCCTAAACATTCACTTGATGCTTCTCATCCAACTCCTATCTCTCCCCAAGACCATGAAAAACTGCACTCTGAACTCATTTTCTTCAACTACAGAGCAAACAAATGAGTTCTTGCAACTCAAGTCTTCCAGTAGCACCTTTACTAATCTAATCACTTTACTGAATCACATAATTGATTATTCGTTAATTATTGTCCCACTAGCCTTGCAGTTTTCCTTCTCCGAGAGCTTGAAATCCCTCTGACACACACTGAGCAACACCTCTCTCATATCTTGTCATATCTGTGTTACTGAATCACTGTCACCAGGCAACAGTAAAGCTTTTCTACTTATTTTCATTTTTCAGAATTGCCAATCTTTCAACCCCCTTTAACCCATCAACTTCAGGGGTTGTAAGACCTCGTTAAAAACATATATATAAGCAAATCACAAGTCTATTCGGACCCCCAGGCACCAAGGTTCAAAAACAAGTCTGAAATGAAACCAATCCATTTTTACCTTTTAATTTCATCCTTCAATAACATACAAATATACATTCAAAAATTATACGTGGTTCATAACAAGAGCCCACTGCATACTTTACTCCATTCAAAAAAAAAATCACTCATTCCCCTGTACTTTTTGTAATCTAGTCTGTAGTCAATTGCAAACCCAAGTTATGACTGTGCCTTTAATACTATGTGCTTCTATTTTCTGAGAAAGAATTAATGTTGTATTCCAACAAATGCGTCTTTCAAAGATTATGAGGAAACATTAGATTAGACCAAAAAACAGGCACGCATATCTCAAAGCTTGATTAACCCATGTCCATTCAGAGCAATGCAAACTGCCTGGTAATTTAAATGAAAGCCCAGCACTGAACAGTATTGAATGGCTGTGCAAATCAGCAACAGGTTCAAGTGTGTAAGGCTGGTACCACTTAAAGCTGACCCGCATTAGGCACTGGAATTAGCTGCAGAAGACATTCTGAGCATAAGGAAGAATAGGAAATGACAACAGGTCAAAGAAGACTCCAGGGTTTCCAATGCAACACCACAGTTCCGTGTCTTCCTTATCCTTTTTCTCCTCCTCCTGGACTGCTAACTGTTGTAAGCACTATGACATCATGAAGGCCAGGGTGTGGAAAATACAGCAGATCATGAATCAGGAGTGTATATCCTGACTATGGTACACATTGGTACAAACAACATAGAGATTAGGTGCTAAAAGATTATAGGGAGTTAGGAAGAAAGTTGAAAAATAGGACCTCAAAAGGTAGCAATCTCAGGAATACTACCAATGTCACGTGCTAGCCAGAATAGAAACAGCAGGATATTTTGGATGTATATGTGGCTGAAGAGAGTGTGGGGCGAGGAGGGGGGGGAAGGTGTTCAGATTCCTGAGATAAGTTCTGGGAAGGTGTAGCAGGTACAATCTGGATCCTAAGCTGCAGTAGGTGCTAAAGACGGTTAGCCTTCATAGCAGGAGGAGTCAAGAGCAGGTGCAGGGATACCTTGCTGCAATTATACAGGGCCTTGGTGAGGCCACATCTGGAATAGTGTGTGCAGTTTTGGTCTCCTTACCAGAGGAAGAGTCATAGAATCCTTACTGGGGAGAAGGTGGCCATTCAGCCCATCAAGTCTGCACTGACTCTGATCAGAGTGTCTTATCTTGTCTTGAAAAAAATGTGGAGGTTGTGGGTTTGGGAGTTGCTGTTGGAGGAATCTTGGTGAGTTGCTGCATTGCAACTTGTATATGCTGCACAGCGCTGCCACAGTGTTCCCCTGATGAAGGGAGTGAATATTTGCGAAAGAGGAGTTGATCAAGTGGGCAGCTTTGTCACTCAACTGCACCCTGGGCCACATCAAAGCCCCATGAACATTGGAGAGGAGTGAAGCAATCAGGGAGAATACCATGAACTCCTGTCTCCTGCTGTAAAGAGAACCTGTTAACTTTGTTGTAGGAATGTGCTTCTACAACTTCGAAGAGGTGAATTTTTTAAAAAAAACTGAGAGCAAGGGGAAGAAATCCTTCCTGCTACTGAACGCATGTTCAACTCTACACATTTAACAGAGGGTGTTATAGCTGAAGCGGTGGGGTCAAAAATGGCTGTAGTGACATAATTTCAGCAATCCACACTGATTGCTATGATCTGTTTGCTCTGCATACTTCCAGCACACACTCTTAACAGAGGGCAGCACAGTGACACAGTGGTTAGCCTCACAGCACTAGGGACCTGGTTTCGATTCCAAGTCTGGGTGACTGTCCGTGCAGAGTCTGCACATTGTCACCGTGTCTGCATGGGTTTCCTCCAGGTGTTCCAGTTTCCTCTCTCCATCCAAAGGACATGCTGGTTAAGAGCATTGGCCATGCTAAATTCTCCCCCAATGTACCCAAACAGGCACCGGAATGTGACAGCTAAGGGATTTTCATAGTAATTTCATTGCAGTATTAATGTAAGCCTACTTGTGGCACAAATAAAGAAACTTTAAACCTGTGCTAATGCCCCATCAAGATGGCATTCAGCATGGGCCATGCCAGAAGTGCACAAATGCCATCCTGGAATCAAAATAGCACGTGTGACACCAAAACTATGGGAGGAACAGAGCCCAACTGAGCAATCAAAATCTTGAGCCAACTGGGGAACTCAATTTTTGAATGCCTTTTTTTCATCCCTTACGGGAGTGTGTCTAGTCGGCATCCAAACTACGTTCCCCTTTGAAGGCCTCCCACAACTCATTTATTGTTTTACCTGATTCCAACTCAGTTGGAAAATATTCTGTCCTGTTCGGCATTTTCATGTTTGATTGCTCTTTGTTCTTCTCCAAAACTATTCTAAATCTAATGGTATTGTGATCACTGTTTGCCAGATGCTCCTCCGTTGGAAAGGAAACAAACATTAGCCTTGCCAGTGACGCCTACCTCCACAAATGATTAAGTTAAAAAAAAATCCACTCACCCCACTTCATTCCCCAGAATCAGATCCAGTCCAGCTTTTTGTTGAGCTGAAAAGATGCCGATCAAGAAAGTTCCCTTGTGTGCATTTCAGGAATTCTCCCCCCTCGTTGTCCTCAAGAGATATTTTCTCTAGTCTATATTAGAATAATTGAAATCCTGATTGTCTCTTCTCTACAATTCGTACACCTTTCTGTACTGTGATTGCAAATTTTCTGCTCTCTTTCCCACTATTTGTTTGCCTTTGCTAAGTAGCAGAATAGCTCCCCTATTGTTCTGGAATTCTCACCATATGGATTGCTTTCAAACCCTCAAGGACATCCTTTTCCAGCAGTGTGACACTGCCAGTCCCTCCCTTTTTCCCCTTTCCCTATCAATTCCTAATCCTTCCTTTGTTTCAACCACTATTTATCATTATTAAATTATAATGCCATGTGACAATCTGTGCCTGCAGCTCAACAAGCTATCCATTTGCGCGTTTCCACTCCAAGCCCATTTGAGTATACCTCGCGTTTCACCCTCCCCATCTGATCCCTCCTACTTCTGGACATGAGCCAGAGAGGAATTGGCAGATTGTGCGCCAGCTTTCTTCCTGCCATTTGTTTTACTTCAGGATACTTACCCAAAACTGGGTATTCTCTAACAACTAGCATGTGCTATAAAATTCATACCACGACAAACATCACATGCAATTGGACATCTGCCAAAAGAACAGTCAACTCATAAATTATTCCTTTCCATGTTTCTGGCTCCTATATTTCCTGACACAATAACCCCGCCAACATCATTTCTCTCATACAGTGCCTGCACTCCCCTGTGCTGGCTGTCTTATCTTCCAGTATTTCTGATCGCATGACACTGCAGCAGCAGCTGTCAAGACTCCACTGCTACTGCACTTGCAGTTGAGCACCAAATGGGAGCAGAGTAGCTCATCCAAGATCAGAAAATGACCCAAGCTGAATGATCCCATAATTAAACATTTGAGAAAACAATAGCAGAAACTATGTAGGTCACCGTATGGCAATATACTAACAGGTAGAATTTTTCTAAAATGATTTGTTAGTCTGCAAAAAAAAATTAAGAATTTATCAATGGAAATCTATATAATTTTAGATGTCATGGAATGCTAACAGGGAACAAAACTGGATAGCATCCTCTATTGAGTTTGTACATTGTCGCCGTGTCTGCGTGGGTTTCCCCTGGTTTCCTCCCACAGCCAAAAGATGTCCAGCTTAGGTTGTTAGGCCATGCTAAATTGCCCCTTAGTGTCAGGGAGACTAGCAGGGTAAATATGTGGGTTGAAGGGGATAGGGCCTGGGTGGGATTGTTGTCAGTGCAGACTTGATGGGCTGAATGGGCACCTCCTTGCACTGCCGGGATTCTATGATAGTATTATACACAAAACTTGGACCTCAAGAATTTGAAGAAAAAAACAGAAGTAGTTTTCAGTAACAAGGACACTGATGTGGTTGCCAAACTTCTGGAACAGCTGTGTACATTCTGTAGTCTTCAGAATTCATTAAAGCGAGGAGAGTCGTAATAACCTCAACAACAATATACCTTGCTCAAGGAAGGGGATATAAATGAGAGTGATGACAGCGATCATCCCAGAAATTGATGATAAAATATATCTAGAGTTTATAGCATCTTTTAGTCCTTCATAATGGATTATTTCACAACACGTCAAATACAATCCTTTTTGTTATGTAAGCAAACATAGCAACAAATTTACAGCAATAAAATCTCCAAATTATCAATGAGTGACCATTTGAACTGTTTATAGTAATCATCACAAATTCTGCATCACCTGCCACTCCCATAAGCATACTGGTGTTTCCTACCACCAACAGAACATTTTAATTGCACAAGATTTAGTTAAACAATAACATCACCTGAAAGATTGTAACAATACAATCTCTTGTTGAGGGGAACAGATACTATAATCTCATCTGTCATCATGTCTTTCTAGAAAATAGGCCAAAAAGCATTCTCGTGTAATGTTGCCAATAAAATAGTTTATTCTGCATCCAACATGTGAATGAGCAGGATATAGTTTCCATAATTCTTTCACTCTTGGGTCATAAATCACCAAAGTACAGAACAGTGCACCAGACTTCAACCCGGCATCAGTTCAAAGGAATAGGCAGCTGGAAAGGCATTTCTAAAGGGCCAAAATATTGCTCTGCATAGGGATGCAAGAGGAATATCAGAGGCAAGAAGGTCTCAAACTAAAGGGCAAAGGAAGCAGACTGAAGCTAGCTTTTATTAGTTCCATTGGTTGTGTCATATTTGGACTTATTTTGCCAGTTTTTACTGTCTGGTATAGACAAATGTGCCGGACAGGACATTTTAGCGCATGTTGCCATCAGCACAGACTGCAATGAAAATTTTAAGGTAATTTCTGCAATCCAGGAAAGTTTTGTCCCAACCAAACAGGAGGCAACTGAAATGGTAATCTAAATTATGTGTTAATATTTTAGATTGGGATTTGAAACTAGAACTTCCTGATTCAAGAACATCAGATTCATTCAGTTTATAACATGGGCCAACCTCCCATTTTCCATGCTACAAAAAGTGTATTCATCCAAAACTTTCCTGCCCGTATCATAACTCACACCAACTCCTGTTCAGCCACCACTAGTGTGCTTGCTCACCTAGATACTTTCTGTACCTGCAGACGAACCTTTTGCCACTGATACACCAGGGCATAGACCCCTCTGTACAATCTCTCTGTTTATAGTAGTTTTTTTTTATTATCTTCTATTCCAAAATGGACAAATTCACTCATGTTAGAGTATAACTGCCAAACTTTTGCCACTCATAATCTGCCCATATCCTTTTGTAGGCTCTCTACTTCATCTTGACAACTTACTTTCCTACCTATCTTATTATCATCAGCAAATTTAGCTATTGTATTCTTTGGTCCCTTCATCTGAGTTATTGATAGAGTCTACAAATACTTGAGGACCCAGCAGTAACTCCTGTGGAATTCCTCATTACAGCTTGCCAACCTGAAAATGATCCATTTATCTTTACTCTCCTGTTTCCTGTTAGCTGACCAATCCTTTATCCAAGCTAATATGCTCCCCCACACCATGTGCTCTTGTCTTATGAAGAACTCTTAAGAAATCCAAGTACACCACATCTACAGGTTCCCTTTATCAATCTTCAATGTTACTTCATTGAAAACACATCTACTAAATGAATCAACATTTCCCATTTACAAAGCCACGCTGGCTCTGTCTGATCACATTGTGATTCTCTAAGTATCCTGACATAATGTCCTTAAATGACAGTTCTAACACTTTCCTAATGATAACATTAGGCTAACTGGCCTATAGTTCCAGGCTTTCTGACTCCCTCCTTTCTTGAACAAGGGAGTTACATTTGCTACGGGACCATTGTAGAATCAATGGAACTTGGGAAGATTATAACCAACGCATCTACGAATTGTGACATCACATCTTTGCTCCTTTTAAGACTCTAGGATGCAGGCTATCCGGTCCAGGAGACATATCAGTATTTAGGTCTAATACTTTTCCCGGGTGATGGTGATTAATTTCAAATCCATCTCTCCCTTTCACCTCTTGATTTATTACATTTGGCAGTTTTTAAAATCTTCAGCAGTGAACTCAGCCAAAATATTCAATGCCTCCATAATTTCTTTGTTTCCCATGATCAATTCCTGACTCTCTTTCTTTCTCTTGAGAAGACCAACACTTGCTTTAGTTACTCTTTTCCTATTCAAATAAATATAGAAACTCTGATTATCTGTTTTTAAAGTGCAAGCTAACTTCCTCTTGTATTCTGTTTTCTGCCTTGATCTTTTCAGTCATTCTTTGCTGGTTCTTAAAGCATGCAACACACAAGAAATAAAGTTTTAAAGTTCATTTATTAGTCACAACTAGGCTTACACAAAATAGAAGCAGGATCAGGCCACCTGGCCCTGCAATTAAATATGATCATGGCTGATCCATGCTGGTCTCAACTCCTTGACTCTGTCATTTCCCTCTATTCCTCGATCTATCAAATATTTATCCACATCCACTTTAAATACTTCTAATGATCCAGCCACTACCGCCATTTGAGGCAGAGAATTTCAGAGATTCACCTCCCTCTGATAGGAATTTTCTACGCACCTCAGTTTTAATTGACAGGCTCTTTATCTTGTAGCTATGTCCCCTTGTTTGACACTCTCCAACTGGTGAAAACGTCTCACCATCTCACCTGTTGAGCCCCCTCAGGATCTTGTATGTTTGAATAAGGTAACCTCTTGTTCTTCTAAACGCCAAGGAACACAGACTGGCCAGTCCTCTGACCTATCACTAACCTTTGCACATTGCTGCAGTTTTTCTTTCCATTTAATAATCCCCTTGACTTTATTATTTAGCTATGGGTGATGCATCTAACAGTTTCTCTCTCTGTCTGTGGGAGAGACTTTTGCTGTCTGCCACTACAATTCTACTGTCCTATCCTCAAACCTGGATTCTCAATTCACGCTGATTAATGCAAAAATACTGTGGATGCTGGAATCTGAAACAAAAACTGAAAATGCTAGAAAATCACAGCAGGTTTGACAGCTTCTGTGGAGAGAGAATAGAGGTGGTACGGTGGCTAGCACAGCTGCCTCACAACTCCAGGGACCCAGGTTCGATTCCCAGCTTGGGTCACTGCTCATGCAGAGTCTGCACATTCTCCTCATGTCTGCGTGGGTTTCCTCCAGGGTGCTCTGGTTTCCTCCTACAGTCTGAAAGATGTGCTGGTTAAGTGCATCGGTCATGCTAAATTCTCCCTCAGCGTACCCGAACAGGCACCGGAGTGTGGTGACTAGGCTATTTTCACAGTAACTTCATTGCGTGTTGATGTAAGCCTACTTGTGACACTAAATTAAAAACTTTACCTTTAGAGCTAACGTTCCGAGTCTGGATGCCCCTTCGGATGCCCTGCTGACAGTTTCCAGCATTTCCTGCTTTTGTTCACAATTCATCCTGACCAGCCCTTCCTTAATCACACCATCATAGTTACATTTATTTAGCTTTAAAACACTAAAGAAACCACACTTCTCACTTTCAAATTGAACATGAAATCCTATCATAGTGACCAATTAGGTACTCCATAAAAGAAATTGATTAATCTCATCTCATTGCACATTGAAACTCCCAGCCCTTCTCTCTCTATTTCAGTACGAAGTCCCAGCCCTCCTCTCTCCATTTCAATATGAAGTCCCAGCCCTCCTCTCGCCGTTTCAAACACACTATTTATATGAACAGTCCAGCTAACTCTGCAGTCAATAGCAATTCCAAGATGTTGATGATTGAAGATTCACTGATGGGAATACCATTGAATGCCAAGTGTGATGGCTCAATTCCTTCTTGAGATTCTCACTGACTGGCACCAACATTACTTGCCACTTATTAGCCCAAGCCCAAATGTCGCCAAGGTCTTACTGCACACTTGCATGGACTGCTTCGGTATCTGAGGAGTTGTGAACATTCTCACTCTGATTTTATGACAGAAGAAAGTAATTGTGAAGCATCTGAAAATGGTTGGGCCTAAGATACCACCCTGAGGGACTCCTCTATTGATGTACTGGAACTGAGAAGATTGACATCCAACAGTGACTATCATCTTCCTTTTTGCTAGCCAGGACTCCAACCATTACAAAGTTTTCTGCTAGATTTCCACTTCAGTTTTGATTGGATTCCTTGAAACACAGTCAATCAAGTGTTATTTTAACACCAAGGGCAATCACTCTTACCTCACTTCTGGAGTTCAGTTCTTTTGTCCATGTTTGGACAAAGACTGTGAGTGAACTTGGTAAAACTCAGACTGAGCATTGGTGAGCAGGCTGTTGCTCAGCATGTGTCATGTGATAGCACCAATGACCCCCTTCCATCACTTTACAGATGATTGAGAGTAGACTGATGGAGCTTAATTGGCTGGATTGAAATTGTCCTGCTTCTTCTGGATATGAAATACCTGGACAATATTCCACATCACCAGGTAAATGCCTTTGTGTTCACTGGACTGGAACAGCCTGATTACAGGCGTTAGCAGTTCTGCAGAATAAATCTTCAGTGCTACAGCCAGATGGAATGTTATCAAGTCTCGGAGCCATTGCTGTGGCCATTGATTTCACGTGATGTCAAGAAATAGGCAAGGAGAATTAGCTGAACTCTAGCATCAGTAATGGCAAGGACAGCAGGGAAGAGGTTGGATTTGTCCTTCTGGCTGAAGATGGTTGGAAATCCAATAGTCTTGTTTTTTGCATGAGCAAAAGACATTGGACTCTGTCATGTTATACTTCAAAGAAAAAGGTGTGAACACAAATTGACATCAAGAGAATAAAGGCATATTTTATTTTGTTTGCTCTGCCAGAGACACTTGCCAGCCACAGGAGTGTCAATAGTTTCAATCTTTAAGTCTACAATTAGGCAATAAGATTCATTTTGCTCCACAAAGAATAGAGTATTCATCATTATTCAAGAAATGCTTTTTGTAAAATGCTTGTAAAATGCGTTTATTTACAGTTCAGTGCACCAAGCAGATGAATGCTTAAGCAAAGAATAGTCTGCATTTAGAATAAGCAGCTGGTTAGTAGGAACTTTGGTGAGTGATGCACATGTTATTTGCCTGTACTAACATTGCTCAAACCAGGGCTCCTCATGTCACATCAATCAGTTATGTTAGATGTTTTCTGTGTGCTGTTCTGGGAGGAAGCAACCACACGTCAGGGCATCCCTGGATGAACTAGAAGTCAGCAACTGAAACATTTACCAAATATCTTTGTACAGAATACATTCTAAATATATAAACAGAGAAACTGTTCCTCCTTCTGCATTCTCTTTGCGCCTAGCTGATGACATCTTCGACCGGTCTATTTTTTTCTGTCCTTCCACAGGATCCAGACATCATTGGCAGGCCAGTATTCATTACCCATCCCTAACTGCCCCTGAAATGAATAGATTGCTTGGCCATTTCAGAGTCACCCACGTTGCTGTGAATCCGAAATCAGGTTTGGGCAAGAACAGGTCAAGATGGCAAATTTCCTTCCCTAAAGGATATGAGTGAACTGGATGGGTTTGGACGACAATTGATGTCAGTTGCCATGGTCACAGTTACTGAGACTAGCTATATATATTCCTGATTTATTAATGCAATTTAAGTTCCATCAGCTGGTGAACCCATGTTCCCAGAACACTAACCTGGGCTTTTGGATTACTCCACCCAGTGACATTGCCAGTATGTCACTGTCTTCCTCGCTACCCAACCCTCACACGGACTCTCTGCTTGGATTGGTTAGCAGTTCTCTCATCTGAGTCACAAAGTCCCTGGTTCAAAACCCACTCCAGAACTTGAGCAGAAAAGTTGATGTTAACACTTCAATGCAGTATTGAAGATATTTTTCATGGTTAAAGGTCAACAAGTCTTGGATGAGATAATAAATTGCCTGCTCTGGGGCATGTAAAACATTTCATGGCACTATTTTGAAGAGCCAGGAACATATTCTGGCCAATATTTACTGCTTAATCAGATATACATATGAAGTAGGAGTAGGCCATTCAGCCCTCTCCAGCCAGCTTCACTATTTGATAAGATCACGGCTAATCTGATTGTGGCCTCAAATCTACTTCCCAATCTATCTGCTAAATCCCTTTGCTCCCTTATCAATCAAGAATGTAACTCAGCCTTAAAAATATTCAATGGCCGTACCTCCACTGCTATCTAATTCTACAGATCAATGACCCTCCGAAGAAATTTCTTCACATTTTCATCTTAAAGGGAAAGCTCTATTTTTAAATTGTGTCACTTAGCTCTAATCTTTCCCACAAGTGGAAAGATCTTTTCAGAATCCACCCCATCAATTCTCCTTATAATCTTTCAGGTTTCACTCAGATCATCTCTCATTCTTCTCTATTGCAACGGATACAGGTCCAACCTATCCTCATGAGATAACCCCACATCCACAGGAATGAGTCAAGTGAACTTCTCTGAACCATTTCTAATGCTTATTATATCCTTTCTCAAGTATGGAGATCAAAACTGTATAGTGTTCCTGATGTGGTCTCACCAAAGCCCTCATCAACTGTAACAAAATTCCCCAACTTTTACATTCCATCCCCCTTGCAATAAACAATGACATTTCATCTGTATTCCTAATCACTTGTATCTGCATGCTAAAATTTGTGATTCATGTACCAGGACATCCAGATCCCTCTATACTCAGACTTCAGCAATCCCTCGATTCAAATAACATATTGCTTTTCTATTCTTCCTGCCAATGTAGACAAATTTTCCCACAAGTTATTCAAAACACAGAAGTTAATTTGGAACACCGATTCTTAATTGTTTATTTTGCGATTTGATGTAATGTGAGGAATGGTTACGTCTTGTTTCATCATTCAAACAAAAGAATGTGCATAAACTGTAAAACAGACAAGAAAGGCCGCAATACAAAACTCAATTAATTGCAGTAATATGCACACAGTATACTTGAATTTATCCAGTTCCACATCTACATTCCATAATGTCCTTTGTCCTAAAATACCACTCCATAGTGTTTACTTTTAGGAGCCAAACCCAGCAAATAATAACCACAAATGATTTATCTTTATCTAGGAAGTCTTCTTCTTGGATTCAGCTTAGGATCTGAGGTTTTCAAAACAACAGCTTTTTGCATAAGCATAACCATGGCACTTTGTAGACTCTTACACCCTACCCACAATTTACCCCTCTTTGTATCATTTACAAATATAGCTACCATACATTTGCACTCTTCATCCAAATTGTTATGTAGATTGTAGATAATTGATGCACCAGCACATCACTAATCACAACTTCATTACGGATGGCATGGTAGCACAGTGGTTAGTACTGCTGCTTCACAGCTCCAGGGTCCTGGGTTCGATTCCCAGCTCGGGTCACTATCTGTGTGGAGTTTGCACATTCTCCTCATGTCTGCATGGGTTTCCTCCAGGTGCTCCAGTTTCCTCCCACAGCCCAAAGATGTGCGGGTTAGGTTGATTGGCCACGCTAAGAAATTGCCTCTTAGTGTCCAGGGATGCCTAAGTTAGAGGGATTAGTGGGTATAATACATAGGGATATGGGGGTAGGGCCTGGGTGGGATTGTGTTCGGTGCAGACTCGATGGGGCTGAAGGACCTCTTTCTACACTGTAGGGTTCTATGATTCTATGAACTTGCCAACTCAAAAATGACCCATTTATTCTTTCTGTCTGTTTCCCATTAGCCAACCAATCCTTTGTCCATGCTAATATGTTTTCCCCTATGCTGTGACCTCCTATTTTGCTTTGCAAACATCAGAACAACAGGTTAGTCGGTCATTATCACATTGCTATTTGTGGGAGTTTGCTGTCTGCAAAGTTCACAGCCATATTACCTGCATTACAAAAGTAACTACACTTCAAAAATACTTCATCAAGATGTCTGGTGGCTGTGAAAAATGCTGTTTAAATGCAAGTCTTTTGTTCTTTTACACAGTGCTACCCCAGTGGTTGCAGCATGGTTGAAGCTGCTGACTTCTATTGCAAGATGGCTGCAGGTGGCCTTGTGCATCTCTGGCCAAAGTAGACAATTCTTCCAGCAGAATGACCGGATGAGAGAAATTTCAGGCTTTAAGCAATTCTGGCTTAATATAAATTGCACTTCTCCGACATCTCATTCCTATCTGGATTTCATTAAATCCTACAGTACATTGAGTCTGCTCTGACAAGAATCCATCTATGCCCTATTCCTGTAACCCCACATATTTACCCTGTTAATCCTTCTGACACCAAGGGGCAATTTAGCACAGCCAATTAACCTAACCCATTGTCATTTAATTGGGAAACAAAGATTTATATGAATGACTTATCACAAAATAAGTGGAAATATGGAACTAAAGGAGGCAATCCAGAAACGACAAAAGGACCACACAAAAAACATGTGCCGACCAAGTACTGCACGTTGGAAATCAGGAACAGCGCTTCATGTACGGTGATCAAATACTCAAGCTGAATTTGAAAAGAATCTGCATAGTTAACACTATGATGAGGAGTTGCTGGCGTTGGACTGGGGTAGGCACAGTAAGTAATCTCACAACACCAGGTTAAAGTCCAGGTTTATTTGGTAGCACTGCGCGATCGCTTGGAGATCCTTTCCACTTTGAGCCGGCAGATTGCAGTGTCCAAGTAAACCTGTTGGACTTTAACCTGGTGTTGTGAGACTACTTACCTAATCAACACTAAGCAGGGGTAATTTTAACTTTCAGCAGTTTCTCAGGGTTTGCTCCAATGGATAAAATAAGATGGGCAAAATGGCATTCCTCACTCAGAAGTTTCTTATGAGCAAAATGAAAATTCTTATTTACCAAAGCCAGTCAGTCTAATAGTGGAAAGAACATCATTCCTGATCAGTTCATAATGCTGCTATGTAGTCACTGATCTTGTATGGGTGCATTCAGGAGGGGATAACGATCATGTATTTATGATAGGATGATCCTGCTTTGATTTTTGGAAAATCTTACTGCTGCATCCTCCATAATAATTCTAGCTACCGATAGTTACTCAACATAGGGAGATAATTTTGCACTGTTTAGAGAGATAGTGGAGAACACCCAGCAGGAGCAAGATTGTCACATGAAATTCTAAAGATTGGGACACAGCAGCTGAAAGACCAACTGTGTCTGGTAAGTAGAGAAGGCTGGGGTTGATTAATGTCTTGGAAAGTGGAAATAACAAGTACAGAGTGGAGGAGAGCGTAGAGGTAGGGAAAGGCAAAGCCACGTTTGGATTTAAGTAAAAGCAAGAATCTTCAAAGCTGATTCTCTAGCACATGGGACATGATGAGGCAAGAAAAGATACACCCAAAGGGTTGAAATAGGGACAGAAATGGATGGCTTTTCAGCTAAAAAACAAAAATCAGGCCTGATAACGGATTGGATGCTGAAACACGCAGGAGATCAGTCAGCACTTGTGAGAAGAACAGATGAGTTAACATTGCAGATAAAGCCTTGGTGAGAACGGAGAATGAGCGACTGGCTGGTTATGTTAGACCAATCCTAGGAACTTCAGAATGGAAACCAATGAACATTGCAGGTGTTACTGTAAGATCTCTGAAATGAGCAAACATACAATCTCACTCATGCTTCAAAACTAACAAACTCAGCAAGTTTTAATGGTGAACCCTGGGAGGCCAGCAATCCGGGGGCGTGGTTTGAGGGATTCAGAGTGGCGGGTCTGTGGCGCTATGAGGTAGCAGTGCTAACCAGTATGCCACCATGCTGCCCATGAAATCTCAATTTGCATACCTGAAGTCTCCGGGCTCCCTAGCGTCTCCCCCCAGCCAAGAATGGTTCACTCCAATGGGTTTACTACCACTAACAAGGCATAGGTGGCACCAACCCTGCTGGAGGGAAGAGAGGCCACCGCTCCACCCCCCCCCAGGTTGAGGGTAGAGGGTGTGCCCTCAGGGCATTGCTCAAGAGGCAAACTGGCAGTGCCTAAGGGGCATCTCAGCACTCCCCACTCAGGTGTCAGCGAGTGCCGGGGTGGCGGGGGGGGGGGGGGCGGGGGGTGCAGGGGAGATTGTTGGAGGTAGGGGGTCCCGCTGCCACTCTGCCAGAGGATTGCTGGGAGATGGAATGAAGGGGGTGATCAGGACTGTCCTGGGAGGCCAGCAATTTGGGGGGGAAGAGTTGGGGGTTCAGAGTGGCAGCAATGGTGGGTAGGGCAGCATTTGGGCTGACCAGCGATCAGGAAGCTGGCAATGCAGGGCCAGTGTGCACGCGCTGATCTCTGTGCTGACAGATCGGCATATGCAGTGTCCCACTCAACACTATGCTGCCTCAGCCTTTCCAACGAGAATAAGCCCTGGCCTCTGATTTTCAGAGTGAATCTCCCTTGTGCACTCTGCAGTGCTCAGACTGCGGAGATTTATTCTGAAAAAGAATGCTAAAAGAATCAGCGGGAGTTACTCCAATTTTTATGTAAATTTAGCACATGGGAATGGCCCTCAACATACCTTAAACCAAATATCCTGTGTGGGCCAAAAGGTAGAAACAGATGCAATGAGTAAAAATCTTGATTGAAGAACTTGTAGCAAGGAGTTTTGCAGGGATGGACGGAAGGAAATGGAGACAGTCAATTGGAATTCAAACATGAAAAAAATCCATGCATGAGCAAAAAGCGCAGAATCTGATATGTCTTTGAACTGAATATATCCAGCTGAAAGCTTAGGGATCAGAGTTCTACCTAATTGCCTCAATATGTTGTTGAACCAGTATTGCACTGCAGCAGTGCTTGTGCGCTTGATCTGAGCCTTTAGATTCAGTTCCACAAAAGGTCTGACATTTAATAAACGTATTTAATTTGCAATACCATTGCACCAAAGCTAGGTTAAGTGGAATAGGCTATAATATAGATGTCAGAATAATATTTGTATGATCTATGGTCCACCCTGTTACAAAGATTATCTCAATAGACCACTGCCAACAACAGTTATTCTAAAGTGAACCTCCTATGGTAATTTTTGCACGTTCTAGAATGAACAATGTGCACTTTTGTAGGCCTTTTGGTTGCTTTGGGCTGAGCTAGTAAAGGGGAATCATTATTTTTGTCTTTTTGCACCACAGGGGGAGACAAAAAAATGCTTATGGTAATAGATTTTGCAATCTTAAGGGCTTAAAGCCTTTCAAACATGCAGCATTGGAATACTCCAATGTAGGTTTACCCACTTGGCGAATAGGTTGAACTTGTGCTACTGTAACCAGTGAAAGAATAATAATTGGAATGCTATGGACTTAGTACGAGTCAGGTACAGAATATGACTAGGGGGATTCGTGGTGTGCCATTTTAAAAAAATTGTAAGTGAATCGAGACAGAATGAATATGATCAAATCTCCCACTGCAAACTATTTTTTCCAGGCAGATTTTAAATTATTTGTTGCTGTGTTTTTTTTCCAGAAATATTTTAGTTAGCACTTCAATTTGGATGACAGCGTAGTATCCAACAATGTCTAATTATGATGTCTTGTTGAAACTGTTCCAGGAGTTAGCATAAGTTCACTGTGGTTCAAGCAGTTAGACAAAAGATGTGCCACAAAGAGCCTGATTACCACATTGCAGATTTGCTACTTCCAGGAATCTGGTAATGCCCATGTAAAATATTATCACCGCAATCTTCCTAACCTCAGGATAAGAATTACTGCGAAAAAATGAAGGCACAAGGAAAAATTGCTAAAGCAAGACATCAAGAGAAAACTTGTTACTGCAATGCAACTGAAATAAAATTGTTCTTTCATAAAGCTTCAGTGTAAACACCTGATCAGTGGACATTCCGGACGAGCCCTCACTTGTTGGGGCAGCACGGTGGCACAGTGGTTAGCACTACTGCCTCACAGCGCCAGGGACTTGGGTTGAATCCCGGCTTGGGTCACTGTTTGTGTGGAATTTGCACATTCTTCACGCCTACATGGGTTTTCCTTGGGTGCTCTGCTTTCCTCCAACAGTCCAAAAATATGCAAGTTAGGTGAACTGGCCGTGCCAAATTCTCCCTCAGGTGTACCTAAATAGGCGCCAGAGTGTGGCGACGAGACGATTTTCACAATAACTTCATTGCAGTGTAGTATGAAGACTAATTTTAATAAGTAAACTTTATTACTTGGAGTGAACTGCTGGTACAGTATAAGGGAATTCTTAATTGGAGCTACTGTGCATGTTTTATTTCATCGAATATAGACAGGGCCTCTGTCATTCTGTGGCCTTGGAATTCAATGTAAGTTGCAGAATCTCTGCACTGTCATTTCCCTTTCATATTCATTCTCAAATTTCCCCAGTGTAACAATTTCTGGAACAAACTTATCAATTTCAAATACTGTCAAGTGGTGACCATCTTCAAATGCTAATAATGTGCAGCTCCCCAATTCCCATATATTGAAATGTGCTAGGCATGACATACATGTGGATTATATAACCTATTGGCCCAAATTTCCAAATCAGTTTACTCAAAATGTGTTTGGTTTAGGAGATAACACACAGACTAAAAATCTGCAAATCAATGCACTTCAGAAAACTGGTCCAAAGATGTGCGGGTTAGGTGCATTGGCCATGCTAAATTGACCCTCGTGTGAGGGGGACTGGCAAGGTAAATACATGGGGTTACAGGGCCTGGGTGGGTTTTGTTATTGGTGCAGACTCAATGAGCCGAACAGCTTTCTTCTGCATTGTAGGGATTCTATGATATTTAACAGTGCCAGTTTAATCTAAAACATCAGATCTTCAATAGCTGCTAAGGAGCTTTAGCTGTGAAAAGAGCAAGGTGACTGCTATTACAGCAGAATTCTGATGACAAGGACAGTACGTTGCTTCTAAACAGTTTAAAACTCACCTGTTTAGCAATGCTTTACGCAGTGCTGAAAAGACCTGATTTTGAGGAGTTGCCGTTAATCTACATTTTCATCTTTGAGGAGGCAGAAGTTAACTGAAAATTCTAAGCAGCCTCAGCATAGTGAGAAGCAAAAAGGCAATTTGGGCTCTGCATGAAATTGTAGACGTGACTTAAAAAGAAGCAGGAAATCGACGATCAAATGATAGAGATGTTTGAGTGAAGTCCATTAAGCAAATGGAGTCAACTAAAAGGCAGCTTTAATTTCATTGAGTTTTCAGAGACAGAAAACAATATTGTCTTTTTACAGCTTAAAAAGGATTTAGTGGCTGATAAATTACTCCACATTATACCTTCCCTGCAAACATTTCATAAACATCATACCAATACATAAGCTGCAACATCTATATAGGCACTGGTATGGCTAAGATGTCAGTCACAGCTCAATTTGTAATACTCAATCCAGAGTCAGAAGATTGTGGATTTGAGTTCTATCTCGGATGAAGTTCACATTGACACTACAGTACAGTGGTGCTGTCATCTTTTAAATCATAACATTAAACCATAGTTCCATCTGCTCTTTTAGGTGGAATTAAAAAATCCATGGCATTGTTTCAAACAGGACCATGAGTTTTCCTTAGTGCCTTGGCCAATATTTAATTCTCAGCCGATATCACTAAAATAGATTGTCTGGTCATCATCACATTGGGGTTTGTGGGACACTGCACAAATTGTCTGCTCCATAGAATAGTGAGTGATGCTTCAATGTAAAATGCTTTGAATGTCCTGAGGATGTATAAGTATCTACACAAGTGTAAGCACTCTCTTTCCATATTTTGGCTTTAACTGCATTATATGTGATCAATCTTTCACAAGGTATCTGCAGCAACAACAAACTGCATTTCAATAGTCTTTCTTAAAGTGGTTAATGAGGTTTAGAATGTGTATCCTATGATTTGAAGATTTGAGTTGGAGAACAGAGAACAATGAATTATATAAAGGCAACAATGTTTAAAGGAGATATTTTGAAGGTAAAGGAGGAAATGGCAACATTTTTAAAAGAGATTTGCAGAAGTTAGGGGTAAAGCAACTAAAGAATGAACAGGAATGAGTGGTAATATGTTGTCGGGAAAGTAAAATATGTGTGAGGATGTACAGATGGAGGTGATGACTCAGATGTAGACAGAAGCAATAAAAGAGCTTGCATTTATACAGCATCTTTCACAACCTCAGCATGTCCCAAAGTACTTCAATTGATTAAGCACCTCAGCAGTTTGTCACTGTTGATGTTGGGGAAAAGGGCAGTTAATACGTACCCATCAAGAAACTGCAAAAAGTAATCATGTATATCACTAGATAATGTTTTAGTGATTTTGATGGAGGGATTAATGTCGACCAGAACACCAGGAGAGCTCCTCTTCTTCAAAATGCGCCATGGACCTTTTGCATTTGCCCATGAGCAGATGGAGCCACCATTTAACACCTTATCTAGAATGCAACATGTCTGACAGCACTGCATCAAAGTGTCAGCCTCAATTGTGTGTTTAAATCTCCAGTGGAGAGCTTAACTGAGGCAAGAATGCTATGATTAAACCAAGGCTGTCACCACCAAAGCCAAAGGAATGTGAAAAGAAGGTTTGAGATCTTGATTCAACATGCTGGAATACAAGAAATTAAACAAGCTTGTTTGGACGGAGATGATGAGTGGGCAGCACTTGATGCAAAAAGGCACATGTCATGGTGATCGGAATACCACAAGTGCACAAATGATGACGGCGTAATCAGGAAATTAAAACAATCACACCCAGAAGCAGCTGTTTCAGTCCAATATTATGAACTTATGCCTGACAGATCAGTAATTACACAGCATAATTTGCTGGTATTATAGAGAAATATGTTTGGAGATTTGAAAAGAAACCCTTAATTGAGATTTGCTCCTCAGTTTTTTTAACCTTTTGGAGCAGAGTGCAGAGATGTGCATCCTCAGTAACTCAGTTCCATTTGAAACATAGGTACCAAATTGTATGTAATTTGACATGTGGACAACATTTGTGCCAATTTCCTAAAACATAATCTAAGCAAACTCAGGGGGAATTGTATCTACAAAAGCACAATGATGAAAATCACCAACTGACCTTGGAGCAGCCATCTAAGACTATTGAAACACACATCATCTTGGTATTCCAGTGTGCAACTGCCAGTTCTAGCTACATGAAGGAGAATCTTGGTATTGAGACTAAAAATTCTACCATCCCAAATGATTCAGATAGGTCATGATTTTGTGCAATGACGTAAAATGGGCAATAGTGAGTCAGCAGCCCATTTCATAATGCGCCCAATTTTTACTTCCATTTCTGGAGATTGGGAAAGCTATAAAACAGGCTGTTGATTCCAGTTTTGCACACACAATATATTATCTCATGATCTTCCATCTCTCACTGCTCCATCAATTCCTCCTGACATATACCCACAATTCAGGTCTGATGCATGCCCCATGGAAGAAAATTGTCTTTTTAAAAATGAGGTACTATGATGACATGACATGTGAGGTCTGCCCAGAGGCTTTCCCGCAGACAGTTCATCCAGAGCATTTTCTAGTCAGTTTTTGTGCGTGGTTTGTCTTTGCCTTCTGCTTTCAGACGTTGGGCAAACTCTGAAAGCAGAAGGCAAAGACAAACCTGGGCAAGGTGGTAAGTCCCAGTGTACCTCAACTGGAACAGGAAGTAAAACAGCACTATAAATTTCATTCTGAAACACACACTAACCACCTAACCACTGAGCTAACAGGTACCGTATATTGTGATATCAGGGAGTTTTATAATCCTACCACAAATCCACTTCTTCTCCAGATGTAATATGATTTTTTGTTAAAAGAGAACTTCATCAGCTACCTATTTCACCTTCATCTAAGGAGTACAAAATGAAATTCTATGCAAGTTAGATGTTGCATTAATGTACTGCTGCAGCTGTTGCCCTACTATTTTTGCTTTTCCTGGTATGTCTTCAATATAGGAACTACTATCAGCAACACTATTTTAGATTCATCATGCTTTTTAAATGACTCCAAGTATTAACTTGGTGTTGAAGTGCATTGCCTACATTAATACAAGTATTGCAAAATATAACCCAAATAATTTGACCATTCTTCAATATAAAAGAAATGTTACCAACAAATCTGAGAGAATCTTTGTAATACTCAGTAATTTGCTTTTTTGCTCAAGGCTAAAAAATTGACCGCAATTGGCGAAATAAAAACTTTGCAAATCAAAGCTCAAGACTGGATTTCCCACAAGAAGTTGAGCTAACATACAGAAGTGAATGGAACCACACAACAGAGAAGTAGAACTGAACAACATACTTCCAGATACCATCACCATTTCATTAATGTTGGTAATTTAACAAAAGCAAATGTGAATGCATATATTTACATGCCTTTCCTTAACTACAGTATTTTAAGTGTTGTTGACTGAATGACAATATCTCACTCGAAAGGACACCATGATAACTTACTCCAGCCTTTCCAAAATGGATTGAATTGCATGCAACTTTCTCCAGTCTTCCCATATAATATTCATCTTCTTCAACTCAACTACAATTAGCATACTTCAAACTAAAATTACTAACTGAATTATGGTTCCAAAATTACATTTGGTGTAGCCTTTATTTTAGTTGGATTTCGCTTGAATGAAATGAACTACTTATGTAGTTTTTTTTGCATCCGCTTTTTATGTGTAGCTTACAGAATCTATCATTCCCAACTTGATACATTGCACCTCACCTCACAATAGACAACGTTACAACAAGCTGAATGCTCAAAACATACAATATCCAAATTACTAATATTGTAAACATGTAAAAAGGAAAAATCTTAACTTTAATTCAATTCTTTGTAATATCCTTAGTAATGGCCCTAATGGCTCCATTCTAAACAAACTAAAGCATTCCTCACTATTGACATTCAAACATTAAGAAATGCTTCCTAATACATTAGTGTGAAAATATACCTGTTCATCCTTCCTTCTCCTAGTGAACTACCAAATCAATATAATGATCAAATGGCTCATTCTTCACAAGATAATGGCCTTCTTAATATTAAACCTAGTTAACACCTAGTCTGGCAAATCAAATCCTTTAGAGCAAATTGTTAATTTATCAAACAACATCATCAATCTTGCAACATTAAATCTTGTTTCACAAAGAACAAATTAGTTTGCATTTATATAGTGCCTTGCATGTCCTTAAGATGCCCCGAAGGATAACAACGTTACTTCTGAAACTTAGTCACTGCATAAATATAAAGAAACTAATTTGCGCTCAGTGAGATTCCATAAACAAAAATAAGATAGACAGTTCAACATTGTTTAAGCAACAATTGGGGAAAACAAAAGCAATATATCAAATGAATAAAAACAGTTTATCAATTATGCAAAAAAACTTCTAGGAGCTCAGTGATGAACTATATTAACAAACACAGTTGAAAATATTAGTAACCTGAAATGCTTCAAGAAACTGTAAGTCCCCTTATGTTGTCCATCTCAATAACTGCTCCCAGCTATTTCCACAAAGAATGATTATTGAAACAAAATTCAAAATAAACAGGGATAACAAAGGAACATTAAAAGTCACTTAGTTAAGAGTTTATAAGACTACTGCAGTGAGACACAAGGACACTTTACTTTCTCATAATGCATATCACACTTGGGTCAATATAAGAAGCACATTTTCTGGCTCATTATGGCCAATGCTACATGTTTACCAGCGGAATAAGTTGTCAACATTAGTGATTCAGAGATTCTTGACTTGTAAATGCAAGACTTAACATATTGCTAGCTCCTTGCAGCACAATGAATTGGGAAACAGACCCATGTTAATAGCAGTGTGTCTAGTCTGACAGAAATACAATTACTAGTCAGTGTCAATGTGTGTGCAGTGCTCAATGAAGTCACATCCCTGTAACCCCATGTATATATCTCCCTAATCGACGCATCCTTGGACACTAAGGGACTAAAGGGATTTGATACAACACCAACAATGCCAACATCCAAAATTACAGCTCAATTATAGTTATTATGTTACATCAGCTGATCCATTTAGACCACCTCCAGTGGTCACATCACCGACGCCAGTCTTAATGAATTCAATTTGGCTGCACGGTGGCACAGTGGTTAGCACTGCTGCCTCACAGCACTAGGGACCAGTTCATCCAGAGCCATTTTCTAGATAGATTTTGTGCGTGGTTTGTCTTTGCCTTCTGCTTTCAGAGTTTGGGCAAGGTGGTAAGTCCCAGTCTACCTCAACTGGAACGGGAAGTAAACCAGCACTGTTAATGTCACCCCCAGCTTGGGTCACTGTCTGTGCAGAGTCTGCACATTCTCCGTGTCTGTGTGGATTTTCTCCGAGTGCTCCGGTTTCCTCCCACATCCAAAGATGTGGAAGTTAGGCAGATCAGTCATGATAAGCTGCCCCTTAGTGTCCGAGGATGTGTAGATTAGGGAGACATATACATGGAGCTACAGGGATTGGGTCTGGGTGGGATACTCCATCAGAGAGTCGGTGCAGACTCAATGGGCTGAATAGCCTGCTCTACACCATAGGGTTTCTGTGATTCCATGAATTCACTCCGTATAATATCATGCATATCTCAAGGCATCAGATACTACAATGGCTATGGGTCCTGATAACATTCCGGCAATAATACTGAAGACTTCTGCTCCAGAAGTGGCCACCTCCCCAGCGAAGCTCTTCCACTACAGCTACAACACATCAGCTTCAGCCATGTGGAAGATTACCCAGATTCGTACAGTACACATAAGCAGAACAAATCCCATCCGGCAAATTATCGCCCACTCAATCTACTCTCAATCAGCAAAGTAATTCAGAGACACCGTACAAGATCTAGTGACCAGGGTTTGAATCCTATCACAGCAGATGGTGAAATTTCAATACAAATCTGGAATTAAGATGTCTAATGATGACCATGAAACCACTGCCAATTGTCATAAAAACCCATTTGCTGCACTAATCTCTTTTAGGGAAGGAAATCTGCCATTCATACTTGGTCTGGCCTACACATGACACAAATCCACAGCAATGTAGTTGACTCTCAAATGTCCTCTGGAGGGCAATTCTTGATGGACAATAAATGCTGGCCCAGCCAGCAATGCCCACATCCCATGAATGAAGACAAAAAAGTGATGGAAGGTGTCATCAACTGTGCAAGCGACACTTAGACAGCTCCAACCTGCTTACTGACACCTAGCTGGATTCTGCTAGGGCTCATTGCATCCTTGATCCAAAATGGATGAAACAGTCAAACTCAAGTTGTGAGGTGAGAGTGACTGCCTTTGATATCAAGGCAGCATTTGACTGTGTGTGACATCAAGGAGCCCAAGCAAAACTAAAATCAATGGGAATCAATAGTTAGAGTCAGACCTAGCACAATGGAAAATTGTTATGATTGTTAGAGGAAATTATTTCAGTCCAAGGGCATCACTGCAGGAGTTCCTCAGGACGGTGTCCCAGGCCAACCAGCTTCACCTGCTTCATCAATGCTTTCCCTCCATCACAAGGTCAGAATTGAGAATATTTGTTGACAATTGCAAAACCATTTGCGACTCTTCAAATATGAAGCCACCTATGTCCATATGCAGCAAGACCTGAACAATTTTCAAGCTTGGGCTAATCAGTGGTTAAGTGGCAATGTTTATGCCAAAATGCCAAACAATGCCCATTTCCAACAAGAAAGAATCCAACCATCTCCACTTGGCAATATATGGCATTAGCTTCACTGAATCCCCACCATCAACATCCTGGGGGTTACTGTTGACCAGAAACTGAACTGGGCCAGTGTTTAAGAGCAGATCAGAGGCTGGGAATTCTGTGGTGAGTCATGTTCTGACTCCTTAAAGTTTGTCTTCTATCTGCAATGCTCTAAGCCAGGGATATTATAGAATACTCTCCATTTGTCTGGATGAGTGCACCTCCAACACCACTCAAGGAGCTCAATGCCATCCAGGTTTTGATTTGATTGTCATCACCACCTTAAACGTTCACTCTCTCTACCACCAATGCACGATGGAGCAATGTACTCCAAATCTAAGTGCACTTGTATTTATATAGCATCTTAATAGAGTAAAACTTCCCAAAGAGCCCTTAACAAAATATGACTACAAGCCACAGAAATAGATGTTAGAGCTGTTGGTCATAAGCTTGGTAAAATGGGTATGTTAAACAGCATCTTAAGATGAGAGAAGAAGAGAGATTTAAGGAGGGAATTCCAGAACTTAGGTACAAGTCAGCTAAAAACATGGCTGTCAATGGGTGTGTGATTAAAATCTCGAAATGCTTGAATTGAAGTAGTACAGTTATCTAGTGTTCTTGGGATGGAGGAGATTACAAAAAAAGGGGAAAGGCCATGGGTGGGATATGAAAACAAAACTGAGAAATTTAACATCAAGGCATTGCTGAACTGGAAGCTCATGCATCATAACAAGTGGTGAATAGAACTTGGTACAAGTAGGGACACAGGCAGCAATTTTGAATCACCACAAGTTTACAGAAGGTAGAGATTGGAGGGTAGCTAAGGAAGTGTTGGAATAATTAATTTTTTGTTTAAAAACTGCAAAATCAACAGAGACTGGCAGCTAACATGAAAGAAAATCCAAAAGTCTTCTGTAGGCATAGAGACAATGAAAGGATATTTAACCGAGGGCTCAAGCCAACTGGGGACCAAACAATGGATTACACATGGGGGCGAGGGCATGGCTGAGGAACTAATTTTGCATCTGTATTTACCAAGGGAAAAGATGCAACAGAAGACACAGTGAAAGAGGAGGTAGCTGAGAGATTGGTAGGCAAAATAAATTGATGAACAGAAGATTTTAGAGGGATTCGTTGATAAATCACTATGAACGAATGGGATGTAGAGGATATAGAGTACAGTAGTGTAAAGATGAAAATTTGCAAAGGCACTGGCATCTTCCCGTCCTCCTAAGATTCAAGGATGGTTCCAAATGACAGGAGATTTGCAAATGTTACAGCCTTGTTCAAAAAAGGCTTTTAGGATGATTCCAGCAACTACAGGCTAGTCAGTTTAACCTTTGTGGTGGGATGTTTTTTTTGAAAGGATAGTCTGAGACAAAATAGTCACTTGGACAAATGTGGATTAATAAGGAAAGTCAGCACAGATTTGTTAAATGCATTCAACTAACTTGAATGAGATTTGTAGTGAGGTAACAGAAAGTTAATGAGGCTAATGTAGTTGACATGATGATACGGATTTCCAAAGGCAGTTGATAAAAAAACCGGTCAGCAAAGTTGAAGCCTATGAATTAAAAGGGACACTGGTAGCGTGACAGGAAACAGTAGTGGTGAATGGCTGTTTTCCAGCCTGGAGGAAGGTATAACACTGGGGCTCCCCAGGGATCGGAACTCAGATCGCTGCTTTTATTGACCTGTATTAATGACTTATGTCAGGCATGGTTTCAAAATGTGCTGATGACACAAAATGTGGAAGCATTGTGAATGAGGTTGGTGAAGGCAGGCTGATGGAATTGGACAGAGGCCTGACAGAATTTATAAATAGAGGCATAAAGTACAAAAGGAAGCCAGTTATGGGGAACGCTTATAAAGCAGCAATTTGGCTTGAGTTGAAATATCCAGTCCAGTTCTGGGTGCTATGTTACAGAAAGGATGTGAAGGCTTTCTAGAGGGTGCAGAAAAGATTTACATCCATGTTTCTAGGAATGAGGAACTTCAGTTACATGGATAATCATGTAATATGCTTTTAAGGGATACTGGCATGACATCATGAGAAGGAAATTGTGTTATGTGATGCTGTCTTAGTTTCACTTTTCCTTTCAGCAGAGCACATACACAGCTCTGATGTCTTTAAGATTCATACTGATGTATAACCATTTTGCTGTACCTACTATTAATAAATGAACCCACAATGTGTTTACCTAATCTATTTTGAACAATTGTTGCCTTGTGTCTTGCACAGTAAATAAACCCTCAACTAATTCACAAGTAGCCCACAGGAAAACAAACACAGAGGCAAGGCATTCAAGAAAGGTCACCTCCATACAATATTACTTCATGTTATGACTCCTCCACAGTCTGGAGCTGAACAATTGCAAGCATCTTGTTGAAAGCAGGAAAGCATGCAAAGTTTAACTGGAGGAGCAGCAAGTATGTGGAAGACAGAATCCGAGAGGAACTATTCCTCCAGTCACAGATTCTGTCCCACCCACGCAACTGCTCCAGCTCCTCCAATCACAGGCTCCCTACTTCCCGCTCATGTTGCTCCTCCAGAGGCAGAATCTATGATGGGAGGAGCAGCAGGAGGGAGGGAATCTGTGATTGGAAGAGTTGGAACAGCAACTTGGGAGAGGAGAAGATTGAAAACAAAAATAAATGTGCCCCCATGTTGAAGAGAGAAATGGATCAAAATAATTCTCAAGATTAGTACCTCAGAATCTGGGGAGCTACATTCTTTCCTCCATTTGCAATTTTTTTTTAACCATTCTTTTCATAGAGCGTGTGTATTTTTTATTGGACAGAGAAGGGGGGGGCGGTGTGGCAGGGAGGAAGAAAAGGAAACCTCTCAGGATGAGAGTGTCAAGTGGAAATAGGGTTAATCCAAAAGGGAACTGAATAATTAGCTAAGATAAATAAAATGCCGGTTGCAGGGAAACGGCTGGGAAAGAGGGACTCACTGAGCTGATCTCAGTGAACCAGCATGGACACAAAGCATCAAGTGTTCCGCTTCTGTGCTGTAACTATATTCCATGGTGGGATATAATCAGCAGTATATTTACTATATGGTCCTTAAGATGTGCAAGATCAATAGAATTGAGATCAAACAATAAAAATATTGTTATTAGAATTGTGGCAATCTTCATGCAGTATTGCAGTGCCAGTAAAAGTAAACTATTTGACAAAGAATTACTTCCATGATCCCCCTAAAAAGAGTTATACAGACATCATGACCATTGGTTGTGGTCCTGGCATACACTTGCAGGACCATACTAATTTCAACATGATGGTGAGGTGTGAAGAATTCAATTTGCAAGCCTAAAACGTATTAAAATAGAATGATGGAACAAAAGAATATTTTAAAATGCAGGAATTCCAGTTGCTAAATAGTTACAGCATCGTGTAAAATCACCCCAATGAGGTCCATCTGATTTACTTTGTAGAGACGGAACAAGTGATTATTGATATCAATCATGGGTTTTAATTTAATCTGAGCATAAAGTTTACAATAGCCTTGAATATACATTTCAAATGTACAAACCCGTTTGTTTCAGTCCATCAAGAGTTACCATTGCTAAGTATGTTCAGTATGATTGACATTTGTCCAAGATATTGCATATCATGTGACAGGAAGAATAGATGTTTTTCACTTGCATAATCCGAGGCCAGTGCTAATAATCGTATCAAGTTCTGAAACAACAGTTTTACAAAGGAGTAAATCACATTGTAAATATTATCAACATAGGTGAACTTTCCAGAGATTTACAATCTACATCGTAAAATGCAAATGTGGCTTAAGGGGATCCTAACATTCCATAGATCTGATATACAGATATACATCTTCCATAAACGCATGTAAATACTGCATTTGGCAGATGTACTGCTCTTGACCAAGCTACTAGATTAGAGGCACTGCCATTCGAGTCCATTAATTTGCAAACCCTGGTACAAAATATTTCTGGCAATCAGCAGTTCGTTTTATTCAAACATGTTGAGAGATAATCTGTGCCCAAAAACTTTGCCCTTAGTTCAGTATATCCAATCAATAAAGTGACTAACACTGGTGCTCACTGTGTTTAATTTCTGGCTTCAAAAGATTCATGGGGACAGAGTTTCAAGTTGACATTCAGATATCAAACTGCTGTGGTGACTGGCCCAGTTCAGAAACTGCCTCATTGTCATCTCCACGCAATCACAAATGATATTGCCCGAACAATTTCAAAATTAATCCGGATTATTGGCAACTTTATCTCAAGGGGTTCCCCTCCACCCTACAACAGATCGATTTTAATTTTAGCACTAAACACCCGCAATGTTTGCTCTGCTGTGCCATGGGGCTTATAACTGCTTTTTTGTCACAGAAAATTAAATCCAGGAGAGGGGAGGTCAAAAAAATTTCCTGATTGAATTCATATCATTTCTGCTGGCCTTAAACTAGTTCCTCTTCGCCTTCTCCCTGCTTTCCCCATTTTACAGCAGGATTTTTTTTTTAAAAAGTACTTGGTTATAAGAACATTTGTTGCAAGATGCTATTCGTTGCCAACAACATCCAGATTTTGCCGCAGGTTGCAGGCCCCACTATGTGCTGAGGCACATAAAAAGAGCTGTGTGTCTGGCCAGTAAATTTTTAATCAGAAAATACTGGAAACACTCAACGTTGTCAGGCAGCAACCGCCAGGAGGTAAGAGCAGAGCGGAACAGTTGGAATGAACAGGCTGAACACTTGAAATAGACTCCACTGTTCTCCCCACAGATGCTGACTGACCTGCCAAGTGTTTTCACATTTCCAGCATGTGCATTCTTCCGAGAATTAAAAAAAAAACACCTTTTGGGCACGCAAGCTCTTCAAAGAATCATTGCTGAAATGTGTTAAGTATTGATTACCTAAACACCAAAAATCATGGCTAGGCACCATGCTGCTTCTACACAAAGAGAAGATGCTGGAAAATCTCAGCAGGTCTGACAGCATCTGGGGACACAGTGAGAAGTGTCACAACACCAGTTGGAAGTTGGACTTCAACCTGGTGTTGAGACTTCTTACTGTGCCCACTGCCGGCATCTCCCCGTCGTAGCATTCGTGGAGAGGGAGATCTGAGCCAATGTTTCAAACGTTAACTCTATTCTCTCTCCACAGATGCTGTCAGACCTGCTGAGATTTTCCAGCATTTTCTGTTTTTGTTCCAGATTTCAGCATTCACAGTAATTCCTTGCTTCTATATCCTGGAGCAATTCTAATTGGTCAGAACTTCCACAAGGACAGCCTCAGTGGTTGTACTCACATTATTTCTGAGGTTAATATCAAAGTTGGGCAGAAGGGATAGATTGCACAATTGAATCCTGAAAGGTGATTGTCTGAAAAACTCAAAACTTCTGCACTGGTTCCATTACCAGTCTATCACAGTTAACCAGTATCACAGTTAGGGGAATTTCAACTAACTTCATTGCAGTGTTAATGTAAGCCTACTTGTGACTAACAAATAAACAAACTTTAAAACGTCAGAATTGATAGTTGTGGAGCCGGAAAGAACCGAATGCATAAAGTTGGCAAGTTATCTTTCACTGGCTTGTCACAGGCGATCTTTTTAAAGTGACAAGCTTTGTTACAATGAATGTTGCAGATGGTTCGTCTATTTGTATTGTAGCCAGTCTCCAGTTTATTAAAAAGGGATGAGAGATAAATAGCATGCAAGAGAAATTAATTCATTCAAGTTGATCCCTCCAGTTGGGTTTGAAAGATCACAAACAGTCCATATTTGCTTCACGGTGAATGAAAACCTGCCCACGATTGTTCTCAGTCGCACAACGCGCACACAATTCATTCCCCAAATCAACTTACTCGACATGAAACAAACTTGTACCCACTAACAACCGAAAATGTTGGCTCTAAACTACCAAGTCTGCGACTAGCTCATCGGCAAGACACTTCGAAAAACAAGAGTTTTGCTGATGCCGACTGGACCCAATAGATCAGAGGAACTTTCACTCCCATGCTCTCTGGAATGATGGAAACATCGATTGACATCCTGACCTCGCTATTGCAGAGATTGCATGTTCCTGCAGAGTTTACACTGAACAAGATAAATCAGTTCCCCCGCTCCAAATCCACACGGAGGGCGAACCTGAGATGAAAATATTATTTTAAAAAACTGCGCTACATTCTTAAATCCCCGCGAGTGATTGGCAGCACAGCTTGCAGAGGGAAATTTCAATCATTATTGATCGACAGGCCAAACCAGATGCGCCCCGGTAATAATATTTCTTTTGAAGAGATCACAAGGTCGGCGTTTAAGTAGCTGGAATTAACAATCCGGCACATTTGGATAACGTGAAGGACATCTGCACGATCTTATTAACCAGCCCTGACTCATTGTGGAGCTCCATTCACAAAAACAAATCCCGATCAATGTCCTGACACATAAACCTTTCACCTTCCCAGTAAAGCTCTCCAGCAGCACTTGCACGCTCTGGCTTAGGGCTTGGGTTGAATATTACTTGTAACGGGAGTCAATAGAACTTGTATTGAGATGTGCATATTTGCTAAAATGACACTGCCGTTCATTTCACATGGTTTTGTTTCTTTTAATTCCCCCCCCCCCCCAAAAAAAGGGTGGGGGGCATGTTTCATATCAACCCTACATCGATTTGTTGTGTTACTGAGATGCGGCGTTAACATCCAGAGCAGATTGCACTGCTTTTGTTGCTACGCCAAATTAAAAATCAAATTAGCCCGCTTCCTTTGGGAAGGTTGTTTGTTCTATTTTTTAATAATTAATGGGGAGGAATGTTTCAGATCTTCTGTGTTTACCGATCAGCACAGTATCGTTTATCAGTCCCAAAACTTTACGCAACTCTGACCATGGACCCAGATTGCAGAGAGCAAGTGAAAGGCTTACGAGCCTTCGGGCCAAATATAAAATGGGTAGCAACATCAAAAAAAATGTCACTTCAGTAGCAGTATATTCTAGCTATGTAAGAAGAACGGACATTTGCCACCTCTTGTGTTCCCCCCCACCCCCCTTAGCTAGTTTAATAAAGGAAAGAGACAAAAACAGTGATTGACAGATTGGACACATAAGATAGCAAGGAAGATAAGACAAAACAAAAAGGCAGAGAAGAAAACTCGGGGTGATATTTTGGCGGGGGTCGGGTGGTGGTGGTGGGTGGTGAGGGAGAAAAGGGAAACAACATTAATTGAGAAATAAAGGCAGCGGGACCACAAAGCAAAAGGGAACATCCAACATTTCTCCCTGTCTCTCTGCAAGGGCATTTTCAAACAAGGAAAACGGGAGAGAGGGGAAAAGAAAGAGACGAGAGCTGCTATCAGGCAGACCGTTATTGAAGCGGCAACATTATTATGGTGGTCGGCTCAGATACCACCACCGCCCCCCCCCAACACAAGCTTTGTTTTTCCTCCACATCCCGCTCTGCTGCTCTCTGCACCGACACTGGCACTAGATCAACTCATTGCAATGCAACACATTTAGATAAAATAAAGAAGCAACGGGGAAACAAACACACAAAAAAAATACACAGCAATTGACTCACCCACGCCGTATTTCTCATTGTCTGTCGGTATCCACATTGTCGAGACAGGTACATAGGTTTTGCCCCCCACACCCCTTCTCCCCAACAATAAAACTTGTCCCCTAGCGCGCCCTAGTTATTAAGCAGTTTCTTCGCGGGACCATTGTTCAGCCGCTAAAACGGGCAGGAACCCGGGCGGCCCAGGGGGCTGCCGGGAGTTGTAGTCCGGGGCCGTGATTGCGGCCGCGGAGGGTTCTGGGGGTTGTAGTACAGCGAGAGGAGGTAGGGGGGCGCGCGGGGGCCAGTGGGATATGTAGTAGTCCTCCCCGGCCGGCCTGTCGCCGAGACGAAGCCGGGTACTCCAATCTTCCCAGAGGGCAGCGCGCGAAACCCCACGCGTCACCACCATTGCCCGCGAGGCGATTGGCTGCGAAGCCGTTGTTATGGTTTCCGGGCGACTTCCCATTTCACCTCTGTCTGGAATGATCTAGGGGGGCTATGTGTGATGGCGGCGGTGGGAATGACAGCTAAAGAAGGTGGGGATATCCTACATTTCCAGTTGTTCACGATGTTAGGGAGCGCGGGGGAAAACTGCCCACGGCGCGTTTAGCGCCGCCATTAGACTGTGGCCACAGTCGGTGTAGGGGAAAGGCCAGGCCGTGTACACAACGGGGAAACTCTGTTAAAACAGCAAAAGTTAGACATCTCAAATGAAAGGGAATTCACTCCAAGTATTGATTGACCTGTCAAAGGCCAAGGTGGCCGAATATCTTGTGCTATTGAGGGCTAGAAGGTGACATGTAGAGCACCATAACCCAGCAGAGAATAGTTGGAATCTCACAGAACCCTTACTGTGGAGGAGGAGGCCATTCGGTCTATTAAGTCTGAAAGTCTCTAACAAAGCACCCTACTCTTGCCCTCTCTCCTTATCCCTATGTATTTATCCCACTAATCCCCCTAACCTACACAAAGATGCAATTTTAGCAAGGCTAATCTACCTAACCTACACATTTTGGACTTTGGGAAGAGGAAACCCATGCAGACATGGGGAGACAGTCACCAAGGCCGGAATTGAAGCAGGGTCATTAGGCGTCGTGCAGCAGTAGCACTAACCACTGCTGCTCTTTAAGCTGGGTAAGGGATAAATGTCCTGCAGTTCATGACGATTACTTCCCAGGATCTGGCGTTCATTTGGTGTTTAAAGAATATGGGTGGTGTCCATGACAGCATATGGAATCAAAGAACGTGAATCATTTGGCCCAGTGAAATCATGATTGGTCTTTTCCACCTTGCTGCACGATTGCCATTTCTCCCAATTCTCTTAGTTTCTGAATATTTCTTAATCTCTGTCTTGAATATATGCAATGACTAAGCATCCCAGTTTTCTGGGGCAAAGAATTCTAAAGGTCGCATAAGCTCCTATGTGCATGACTTTTAAATGCTATCTAATCAGCTTGCATGGTGTTGAATATCCCCAGCATTTTGAAATGTACAATTTGTAACAGGTCTCATTACTCAGTTATCTTAGATTTTGTATTATTCTGGTGTTTTTGGAAGCTTTAGGTTGCTTTTGTGCCAGTGCAATTAAAAGTACAAATCTCAATCTCCATTGTCAAGTAAGTTTTCCTATTCTACCTTTCCAGTCAGTTCTGCACTGACCACTGATACCATCAATGACAAAGCTGCAGTGAGACTTGATAGAAAAGAATGTAAGATAAGTGAGAATTGCAACACTACATTCATTGCACACAAAAGATCAGTTTAGCAGCCAGAACATGGTAAAGTCTGTGAGGGATGGTGAGTGTTTGGCTACCAAAGATACATTTATGCACAGTACAGTTTCATTGCAAAGAGAGAAAGGAAGAGATATGTTTCAGAGTCCCAGATTATTCCTCAAATTGAATTGGAAATCACTGAGATCCAAATTGATAAACATCATGTCTTCAGCCCATGCAGAACCCCCTGCCCTGAATCCCTTTGGGAAGCCTTAGAAACATTTTGAATGCCTGTGAAAAGAATGGGTTCCCTGGTTTGCTTTTTCTTAAAATATATTTTGAATGCAAGCATGTTGCAATTGTATCTGGGATGAATTAACGTAGGTGTTAATGAGTGCACCTACTATAGTCTTTAATATCAGTCATTTTTTCCAAGCAAATGTGGAATTAGGACTAGCAGTGTAAGAAACTAAATGGCTATGGATACCAAAATGCAAACCTACTTTTGTTACATAATATACTTGAAGTGAACATTGTTTTGTTTTAAGTCACTGTTGTTGATGCGCATTTATTTTACAAATATTGGCTTATCTGATAATTCAATGGAAAGCTGTGTCACACACATCAGAAAGGATATGATTCAATCCCAAGTCTGGTCTGAGTTTGCTGATCCAATTGTACACAGCTCTAATTTTCCTCAGCATCTTGGTTTTATGAGACGAGGAAATAGTCAGATTGCTTTGACTGCTATCTCATGACATTTGCTGAAAATAAAAATGTGAAGTCAAAATCAGGCTCAACACTAATTGCCCATGATCAAATAGTCTGTTGATTCTTTCCCGTTGATGAATAAGACTTGTTGGTGCAAGATACTAAAAAACTTCCTATGGAACAATAGTCCAGCAAATATTTCGAGAGAGGAGCAAGTCAAGAAAATTGTTCAGAGTTTTTAAATGTTATTAAAATCAAAATTTATAGGAGGCTATCCTGTCTGTCATCTTCCAATGTTGACTCTTGAACTTAGAACATCTTTTCAAATTCCAATTTCCTACCTTTACCTATCATCTTTTATGGAAGGCAAAAAATCTCCTTACCCTCATCCTATTATTAGCATTTTTATGAATGATTAGTCTTCGTCTTGTTTTCTCTTTGGAGGTTTGTTGATTTATCTTGTAAATAAATTGTGGAAGAAAAAGGAGACAGAGATGGTATCTTTTGAAAATGATATATATTTTACGCACACACGTACATATTCTCCAGCGTCTATACAAAATCAAAATTAATCTTCCACTGCACATGCGCAAAATACAGGAATTTTACATCACACAACAATGGTGTAATACAAAAAACAATACAGCACAGGAACAGGCCCTTCGGCCCTCCAAGCCTGAACTGATCATGTGTTCCTAACTAGACCATCCGTTTGTATCCCTCTATTCCCAGTTGTGGAGGAGTTCTAACTTTTCAAAAACATAAATTGTTCACTGAACATTCCCATATTATGAAGCAGTTGCTTACTGTAACTTGGAAAAAATAATAAACCATATGCCTCATGTTAATGAAACAAATTTACTCTTAGTGTGCAAAATGTTCCTCCTTCATCAACATAAAGAAAAAATCTAACTTGTCATTTTCAGAACGCAGTCCATGACATGTCCTATGAACAGAGATGTTTTAAAACTTGTAAGGTGGTGTTGACTTCAGGCACCTCTTGTTATTTGGAGCAGGAGTCAACACCCACCCTAGCCCTTGCTGCACTCGTGCATTTCACAGTTGTGTTGGTGGTACTGATCCCATATGATCCAAAATGTTTCAATTTTTCTTTCTTCCAGTAGATAGAATTATAAATAAATGAAATGATTCAGTAGTGCAGATTGAAATTGGTATTCATGTAATTATTACAGTGAATTTGTGTTATTTTCAGGGAAAAAAGACTCGATATTGGAGCCCCTCTCCTTGCCAGAACCTTCATGTTGCATTACTGATGGATTTACATCACTGGTGTTGCCTTGCATATTTTGTGAAGATTGCTATCCTGCAGAAGAGCAGGAAAAGCTACTTGGGCATATGATTGTTGAACACAAACTGGTGATAGCTGATGTGAAGCTCATTGTAGATTTTAAAAGGTTTGATCATTTACATTTTATTAATGGGCTCACTCTGTTTTAAGACGATACTGATTAAATCTATATTATTATGTATTGAATAAGAGTGGAGATTATGAGTTTCACTTCAAATATATTGCAAATTACAAAGTTGTAGAGCTCACTTGTTTCTAAAATGTACATAAAAAGTGAGCTGACAATTTATAATGCTCCTCTCGTATTCAGGCATTAATCTTAATGTAAGTCACCCAAGGCCTGTTGTAAGGCTGCTGTAACTGTGTTAATTACGGTAAGCAATTGAGCCTGAAGAAGTAAAGGCAACCAAAGTTCATTTAAATGTCCCCATGTAATGCTTCTATCCCAGTACGAGTCTTTGCTCCTGACGTAAGAAGCTTGTATGGGAATAGCCTATATATATTTTTAATCTTCCCATGTGATATGCACAAAGACTTATGAATGTGTAAAATTTTTTGAAATCCCTTGACCACATTGGAGAAACACTGCAACAGTACATGTAGGCACATTAGTCATAAATTACAGTTGAATGGGAATGGGTGCAGCAGCAATGATGTAGACCATTGCTATTTTTTTCTTTTCTTACAACCTAGTTTTTAGCCCAGGGTAATTTTCAGTTGACAGGAAATGATATTTACATATTTGCAAAATAAACTACAAGCGAGGTTGGAAAGCAGAGAGATTCATAAACCTTAACAGCCTAAATGGCTAAAAGTACAATTGCCAAGAGTGAGGTAAACAGATAGGTGGATGCACAAGAGGCCAGAGCTGGCAGAAGAATGTATTCTTCTGGGTTGGGTGAGCATGATGATAAAGCTGGAGACTTTGATGGAGATGGGGAGGGATCGAAGTTATGAAAGGATTTGAACATGCAGTTGAGAATTTTACAGTGACTCGCACCACTAGTGCCTCAAATGTAGGCCAGCAATCAGAGAGGTATGACAGGACACAGCATGATTTTAGACAAGATCAAGATTATGGATGGTGGAGTTTAAGATAGTTATCTCTTGAGCTGACCAGCATGGAAGAGGGTGGCAGCAGAAGATGAGATAAGACAAGAATGGAGGCAAGTGATGTTATAGTAGCAGGTGTATGTGATCTTTCTGATATAGAGATTATGAATTCTGCAGTTTAACTTGGTGCCAGATAGGATACTGAAGCTACAAAACAGCCTGCCTCAACCTGGGGTTGTGCCCAAAGAGGGGGGTGGAATTGATGACAAGAATACAGAGTTTGTGATGGGGCCAACAACGATGGCTTCAGTCTTTCCAATGTTTAATTTGAGGAATTTGCAGCTCATTCAGTACTACAAACAGAAGGAGTATAGGTATTGAAAGAAGTAGTGAAGAGTTTGAGCTCGGTGTCATAAAAATGCATTTGGAACCATATCTTTATATATACAAATGTCAACATGTAGGTGGGGAAGGAGCCAAAGATAAGTCATTGAGGACTTCCGAAGTAATGGAGTTGAGAGCAGAAAGAGAAGCCACTACTGAACTTGTTCTGGCTGTGATTGCAAAGTGGATCTCATGGAACTAAATGAGGGCTGTCTCAGCTGGGCAATAAACGTAGGAAGTTGGTGGAGTGTGCCCAATCATGTTAAAGACTGCAGAGTGGTTAGGACAGGTAGTGCACCAAAGTCATAAAGAATGCCATTTCGTGACATGGTTTCATTTCAGTGCTGTGAAATGGGAAGAATACTGATTGGGGAGACTCCTGGAGTTGCAGGAACTCCAGAAAGGTTGAGAGAGTTTTTTTTTGAAGAGCAGAATGATCATGGCAGTTTTCAAAAGTTAGAAGAGTACCTGATGATAGGGAACCATTTACAATATCAGCTAGCATGAATGGTAGTGGTGCAGGCAGTAAAGGAAGTTGGATGGTCAACAGTTCAGCAGAAATTGAGTTGAAAGTGCTGGAGATGCATCATGTGGTCATCATGAGCTCAGAGAGGATATGAGGGAAGATAGGAAAGAAACTGGAGAAAGCTGTGAGAACAAAATTTAGGCAAGGGGAAGTTGTGGGAGGCTGGTGCAGTGAGAATGGGGAAGCAGAAGAGAAAACTGTCCTAATCGTATCAGTCCCAATGATGGAGATGTCCTTGAACTTCTAGCACTTTTTGTAGATAAAAAAGGAGGGGAAGGAAAGATTTAAAGACACTTTGGTAGCAGACAGCAAAATCCAGGGTTTATTTTTAATTTAAGAATGGTCTCGGAGTAACACATGGGCCAATCAGCACCTAACAGAGGAAAGCAGCCTTGGCTAATACTGTTATGAAAGTTGCATATTCGTGATTCGGAGACTATTCTGGGCTCCTAGTTTGAGTGAAACATCTGTGACTAAATATCCACCTAAATTCTGAAACAGCACTTAGGTATATATCTAAAATTGTTCTAGGACCCTGGCAATGGATGCACAATATCACATGAAACCTGCAAAAATAAATGTGAACCGCAAGAACCTAAGACTATTTCTTGGTACTTCAACGTGTTCACAATTTTTCTGAAATTCAAGCAACTAGCCATTCCAGATGCAAGCAATAATTTAATTATTTCTTTCAAACATTCTATATGTTTTCATACACGATCTTAGATTAGAAACTACATGTTTAAAATTGTGTAGATAGTGTTCTACTTTCACTTTTTATACAAAAAAGATAAGAAATAACCTATCGTTAATGGTACAGGCAGGAATAACGTTTTCTGAAAGGCAATTATTAAGCTGATTTTTTTTTTAATGTTTCACCACAAGGTGGCTGATAGCTCAATTTGGACTTCAACTTTCAATGCTGGGTGCAAAAAGTTGATGTATACCATTTAACTTCAAAATGTGGAAAATAGGAATTGAGGTTAAGAAGTAATATTTATTTATGCACTGAAGTTTAGAAACATTGAGACAATGCTAGTCCTACATTGGTGAGATCCCTTATTTAAAAACAAACAGCAGTTACATACTTAAGAGTTTAAGTCATGATATTGCACAATCCACTTGCAACAGCAATTTTAATGGACCAATACTGTGCATGTTTTTGGATATGTTGAAGCAATATCAACATGCATAAAATTGTACTTGTTTCAAGAAGTAAAGTTTACCCCATTGAGGCCTTCTGCTAGGCTGATGTCCTACTTTAATCCAAACAAGTTCTGTTCTATTTTGATAGGTTCTATTCAGCTGTGTGCTGCTGCTTGTTTATTAAACAACTTGTTGGTTGGTTAACATCATATTCCTGATGGCCATTGTAAAAGTTGGCCATGTTAGACAAGATAATTATAAGATAAATTACTTTCAAGACTCAACTGGAGCTAATGCTCTTAATTAGGTTTAACCCATGGCACACAGATAGTTAAATAACAAAAAATGGAGGATGCACAGCATGATACATGGGTCAAATGCTGGCTTTAAGTGAAATTTTATTGTTTTGAGGAGTTTCCCCAGGATCTTACCTTAATCTTGAGCTAGTTTGAATTCTAGGGAAAATGCACTTAAGCTTCACTCAATGCACAGAATCTGATCCTTCACACAGGAACATTCAGCCACATTTCCATTTTACGCTGCAGATTGTTTTAAATTATTCACCTATAGTATCAGTTGACTTCTGTGATTTGCAGTTAAGGTTTGTAGATAGCTTCAAGTGCCTGTTACAAATCTGTTTAACAACCCTAAAGAGCAACATTGTTCCTCCCGTGGGTCATATTTCTTTTCCCAAGATTCTATTTACTTCTGGCCAAGACATCATTATTTTTCATGTGACACTTTTATTTTGTGTGTCATTTTACAGTACTCAGATTCCTCGGAATTCGTTGAATTGACAATAATATGTACAAGCACCTCTATGGTGAAGCAATTCAGATGACAAATTGAACAGATTGGATATGGGTGACAACATAAATTTAGCAATCAAAAGAGCAGTAATTGAAATTATATTATGATCTGGGAGTACAAATAGTACACTTGCTTACAAATTCACTTATGTGTATCTTGGGTACAGGTCCCTTTTGCTGTACAGAAACAAAATGTTGCATCTTGACAGACAACTAACGTCATGCATTTTCCATACTCTGTAATTGTTTTTGCCTTTCCAGTCTGTCCCTGTGGCTCACTCGCCTAACCCTCAAATAAATATTTACAGTTAGATTGCACAGAGAATTGAAGTTAAAAAACACTTGCTCTCTTTTGAATCTTTAGTTCATCATTTAGTTCCAAAGTTCTTTTGCAAATACAACATACTGTGCCACAGAGCATGCGTTGGACAATGTTTGTCTGTTCATGTTTATCTTCCACAATCTGACTCACCCAAGGTCAGGCTACTAAACCATCGTGATTGTTGGCCAGATATCCAAACTAACATTATTCCAGGAACTAAGATTTAAGCTTTTAGTTAATTAATCTCCCAGTTCTGATGAAGAGTATATGTCAGAAACAATTTATTTGCATATGAAGGTCCAAATGTTGCAATCAGCAGTGTGTTTTATGATGTTGATGGCTGCTGTTATAGTCCCTTCCTACCTCTTGAACAAGTCAGATCCTAAGGTGGAACTAGGCCTGATAGATTTGAATATTTTTTGTTTAAAAACATGGAGAGCAGCTGCTGAACAGAATCGCAGAATTCGCTGATGAACTTTTAACGAAAGAGTAAGACATTTATTAAACAAGAAAAGATGAACAATATTACACTATTCCTTCATCCACTACAATACCTTTACAGACATATACAGATTTGTGAGGATTTCACAAGTTACAAAATCTACCATGTACTCTAATGTTCACAATGAAATCATAGAAACCCTGCAGTGCAGAAAGAGGCCATTTGGCCTATCGAGTCTGCACCAACCACAATCCCACCCAGGCCCAACCCTCATATCCCTACATATTTACCCGCTAATCCCTCTAACCTACACATCTCAGGACACTAAGAGGCAATTTCAGCATGGCCAATGAACCTAACCCGCACATCTTTGGACTGTGGGAGGAAACAGGAACACCTGGAGGAAATCCACACAGACACGAGGAGAATATGCAAACTCCACACAGACAGTGACCCAAGCCGGGAGTCGAATCCAGGTCACTGGAGCTGTGAAGCATCAGTGCTAACCACTGCTACCATGCTGCCCACAAAGTACACAGTCGAGTAAACCAACAGGCAATGTGGTTAGACACAGCACACTCAGAAGCCAAATGACAGCTGCCACCCCAAATCGATGCTATGGATCTCTCATCAACTCCCCATGCCCTCCAGATGCTTGTCACATTGTAACCCACTGGAATGCTGTTTTTCTCAAGACAGTTTCCAATCTCATTGCTCAAAGTACTTACTTTGGAATCTTCTGCCAAACATAGCTTTCTCCCAGACGCTTTCCACAAGAGTATACTTCAGGGTTTCAATCTCTCCTTCCAATATTCCTTTCCCATGAGAGATTCCTTTCTCATCACATGCATCCAAGCTTCACCTTCCATATACCTTCTCAAGTATTCAGCCATACCAACAGAGCAGTACTGCTTCATAGGCCCACAGTAATGAGTTACAGGCCTTTGGCTGTCCCCTTGGATCTCCAGCTTCTCACAGGTTTATTTTATTTTAAGTCTGTTTCTTGCGGTTTTTTCATTTTAAACTTGGAGTCTCCCTCTACTTTTCACTCTTTTCGTTTTCATTTAACAGGATGTTTTTCAGATTCCTGGCTTAACTTAAAGATCTTCTTCGGACCTTTCTCCTTTTCCTTTAGGACTTGTCTATTGCAGTTCACCTCTCCCAGTAGACAGCTAGCAACTTGGTATCTCCCTTGAGCTCCAGAACTCACTCAACATTCACTATGACTTTTACTTCAGAGCAATCTATCCACGATTCATAGATGTGTTTTCTTCTCCAATCTGTTAGTGTGCTCAGTTAGAAAGAGACTTGAACTGCTCTTTCCACCTTAGAATATAATTATCAACTGAATTAAAATCTCCTGTTCAGTGTCTGCAGTTTCCCCTCCAGGAACCCCTGTTGCTAGGCAACAGCACAGTTTTTTCCTCTACTTTTTTAATTTTCCTAAACTACTTAAATGCTTGTAAAACCTCAGTAACGAAGCAATATACAAACAAACTTACAAATACCTTTATGAAAGTGAAACAAAAACTCAAGTTCTCCCTCTTTCTGAACACACAAATACAGAAATATAAATTAAACTTAAAGCTATACCTTATTCCTAACTCCCACAAGTACACTTTACATAACTGTTTCTATTTCTGAAAGCTGTCCATACGGTTTTTGCAAGTTTTTAAGCCGAGTCTTTCTGTAATCAGGGTCGGAATTCTGCGGCCTCCCATCAATAGCACAAGATGATGGCCATTCACAAGCGGCGGTCTCTTGTCCCATTGCTGTCAGTGGGATTTCCCATTGAAGGCACCCAACGCCACTGGGAAAGGAGCGGCAAGGGTGCACTGCCAATAGGACCAGAGAATCCGCCACTCGTGAACAGCTGGAGAATTCCAGCCGAGGTGCCTGATCCAGCGTGGTGGCCTCTACTGGGTAACTAGCGTCTTTGAGCTGAGGCATGCAGAGTTTAAACCAGCAAGTATAAACTAGGAATTGTAAATTAAGTTTCAATTTTGTACAGAAATCACAAAAATGGGATAAAATGATTTTGTTAATGAGAGGGACAAAAGACTTAAGCAGAATAGGTTTTTAAAAAAGATATTTGAAAAGGTTTCCAGCATTAATTAAATTCTGAAACAATAAAACTCCACACTTATAAAATTAAATTCTAAGTGCCATGGAAGTTGTCAGTTATTATGATTGGTCAAAGCATTAAAAATTCGCACATTGCTAAATGCACCAGTTTTAACTTTGTCTGACGTGATGAGTAACTGCCAGCACATTTTAAGCTCTTACATTGATTTCAATCCCGAGGACATCAGCCAGATTCTATCAACACAGCCTGTGGAGGAGCAGGGTGACTTTTACCACAACATACCACCACATACATGTGAATGTTCCAGAAGTTGCTTTTTGATTTACTGCATGTTAAAAGTGAATCATGTTGGTTTTATCGTTGTTTTCGATGTAAAATCCTGTCCTTGATGTCTGGCCTGCTGAGTGCTTCCAGCAGATTTTGTTTCTCGCATGATTCCAGGCCCTAGGTTTCAAATTACATTAGATTTAGCGTGAATGATTTTTTTAAACTTGATCCCTTGAAACTGATTCCTCTATCTGCGCACCGTCTTTTGAACTGTGCCTGTAAGGCCTTCTTGCCTCTCTATCCCTTTTGCCAAAATACATCATGTCACACTTCTCTGTATTAAATCCACCTGCCACTTGTCTGTCCTTTCTGCTAACCTATCAATGTCCAGGTACAATCAAATGTTTGCCTTAACTCCAGTTATGGCATCATTGGCATATTTTGAAATTTTACTCTGTATTCCAATATCTGAATCATTTATGTATTGTATATTAAAAAAATGGTGGTCTGAGCACTGAACCTTGGGGAGCACCACTGACTCCAGTATGAAAAGCCATCATTTACTGCAACTCACTGTTTCTTGTCCATAAGTCAATAGACCCTTCTATTCCATGTGCCCGATTTTGTTAACCACCTTTTATGTGGCATTTGTCAGATTCTTACTCAAAATCCATCTAGACAACATCCCATTGCATTCCCGTCATCAACCCTTTATGTTATTTCATCGAAGAATTGAATTAAATTAGTCAAATACAATCTGCATTTTACAAATCTGTGCCTGCTCTCCTTAATTAACTCATGCCTCGCCAAATGTCTGTTGTCTTTTTGCCTGATTTATATTACCAAGAACCTTACCCAAAACTGATGTTAAGTTGACCTGCTTGTAGTTGATAGGAATGCTCTTGGACCCTTGAACAAAGTGTCACATTCACCACTCCCCAATCCTCTGGCACTTCGCCCCTCCCTATATACTTTGTAGCTTATTAGTCTCTTCGTATGTGTGTGTGCGTAGAGATGTTAATTGTAATGAACAGGCAAAAAGATAGTATACAATGAGGGAGTGACTTATTTTTATTTTTTCAAGGTACGTTTTGTATTGGAAGAAAAGGTTTATTGAGCAATCAATAACAGATTTTTGTAGTGTAATAAGAACCAACTCCCAAGCTCCTGAAGGTAAGTGTAGCAGATTCTTGTCCGTTAAAGTTTACTAATGAATGGATTTGTTGCAAATCTGTGATTTTGAATATATTTTCTCGTACCAAGCAAGAGATTGCAAAAGTAAAATAAAATTGGCAAAGTGTAATTTTACAAGATGTAAATTTTAAATTTAATCTTTTAAAGATAAAATAGAGCAATTAAAAATGCAAAGGAAGATGGAATTCAAAAACAAATTTACAAATACTGAACAACTGAAAGTATTTTTTGTTTGATAGAGGAACAAACAGCTTACTACCTTTTGTGTGATGTTTTACCTGAAGACCGAGTACTTAGAGAGCAGCTTCAGCAAAAAAGACTAGTAAGTAATTGCAGTAATTCATCAGTTAAAATGAAAAAAAATGAACATGGATCATCAAAAATAGGTTTAATTAACCTTACTTTGTGGACTTTACTTTAAGCCATCCATTAATTATGTTTTTTTTAAGATGCACGATTTGTCTATCTTCTGGGAACTGCAATCTAATCAAATCTAGTGCATCAAGTCTTGAGTCTGCGTTCGCCGTCTGTGAGGCTGCCAGTGGGGGCTCAAGATCCAGAAGTCGCAGTTCTTGTTGGTGCAAACATGACTTTGGATCTTCCCCGCCCCACTCCAGCGACATCATCAGGTTCATGCCTGTAAGGGTTGTGAACCTGCTTTGCATGTATTTGCATGCATTTCAATATTATTAACCCGCCTTCTCTCTCCCTCCACAACCTCACATCATACCTTCAAACCACACCAACGTGACATCATGTCGACGTGTTTCACAACTGTTCACACAGATGTGAATCTGTCGTGGGGGTCTCCCCAGGAGTGTAAAGCTACATATAGCCGCCGGGGAGGGGCGTAGCCAGGCAGTGCTCTGGCAATGCCCCCGGCATAGGTTGGCATCATGTGCTACCCTGGCATTGCCAAGGGACGAGCCACAGTTGGAGCCTCATTGTTGGGATTAATTCAGCTGTGGCTGTATGCTGGGCATAATCCCGATGTGCAGGGGATGCTGGAGGGCAGTGGATGTTGTGGGATGCTGTCTCCGACTGTGGAGGGGATTGGGCCAACGGTCATGGCAGAGAGAGAGGATGGTGGGAGAAAGGAAGGGGGCCGATTATCGTGGAGGGCAGAATGAACGCTCACTCCAATCGAGGGTGGGGAGGGGAGCCCTGAGACTTCAATGACGACAGGTTTATTGAACTTCTGACCAAAGCACCCTTTAAAGAGATCTGAGTCAACCAGGTTTTGTCAGCGTGTTTAAACCCTGCCACCTCTATGATGGCGTGAATCACGCCCCTTAATTTTTTTGTTTGGCAGAGCATGGTAGAATCTGGAGAGAAAACCAACCAGTTTCTCTGGTTGGAAACACGCCAATTTTCTTGCCAAAAACCACACACTGCCATTTCTTGGTAAGATTTCACCCAGTCATTTCATATCCCTTAATCAGACTTAAAATCTGTGTTCATCCAGAGTGTGAGAAGATTTTAAGCTCAAACCAGTTAAGATCCAATGGCCTATCCAGCACTCTTAAATATTATGCAATTTAATTTTTTTGCATTATCTGACTATTATGCTCTTTAAAAATGAAACATTTGCAAAACATTGCAAGCGAGCCAATGTTACAGTTTATATAATTGCAAATAAACTAATTCAGAAACAAAAGGAACTCAACCTCCTAATGAAAGCTTACCATTGGGATTAAGAGTGTCTACTGAGGCATACTTACGTTTGAGATAAAACAGAGTTGTGCAGTGAGCAAGCAGGTAGACGCTGGAAGAAGGTAATGTTTTTTCTTGTGTAGCTGAAAACTATTGATTCGAATCTAAAAGTTTTATTATTATTCAGCATGACATGTGAATCTGTAATGGAATTAATTCTACAGCGCAGATTGTACTGCTAAATGTATTTATAGCCTGTTTAGATTTTTGTTTCCCAGCAATGCAGTTGTTGGAACTAAGTTAATTAGATTAACGATACTGGTATTTTACAAAAATGCTGATGTTGCATTTGCCATAGCTCATTCAATGATTTTTCATCATTTTTCAACTGAATCTACTACTGTGATTTTTCAGCTTGCCTGAAATTGAGATTCATGTATGTGAACACAACTATAGCAGTCTATTTCCGTAAGAATGTGCTTGGTTCAAATAGGCCTTCTTTCTCTTCCCTGGATATATTGATCTCAATTGACTGCAGTAAGGGTGCTACAGCTAGCTTCCATACCTTGAAGATAGAGAGAGGACAATCTGCCGCGGCTTTTGCTCCTGATGATTGTCCAATCATCACTGCGGGAAAGTGAACTTCTGGATTGGACGGGGGCCAACTTTGAATGCTCATTGTAGTTGAATGGCCTGTCATCACTTTTTTTTATCTGGATTAATTTCTAAAATATAGCCATCTGCCTGAGTTGGCAGTAATGGTTAAATTCCTTAGAACTGTACCCCTGTATTAGCAACTTTGGCAGAGGAATGGAGAAAATAACAATGGAAGGGAATAATTATACTCCTGACCTTATAGTTCTTAAATAACCTAGTAGCATATTTCTTACTTGAATCTGAAAGTTGAGTGTCGACTCACTGAACCATCATTCATATACATCATGCACAACTTTTTATATACCTATAAATGAGGAATCTCTTCAATCTTTAATGTGACTTATTCTTCGTTAAAATAAATAAAAAATTGAGAAAAGGTCTCCATTTCGATCAGCCCTTAACTAATGCTCAAATATGCAGTTAAAAGACCAGGACAGTGACATTGCAACAACATTTTTAGGCATAGCAGGAGACGCTGTTGAAAGACCCACCCCGTTTCACCCAAAGAAATGCATTTGAAAGATGCTTGCAATTGAGAGTTGGGGTAAAACTAATATAAAAACAGAAAATGCTGGAAAAACTCAGCAGGATCTATTTATTTTATGCATATAATTAGTTTTATGGTCAGATTCTTTGCAACAGTAGGTTTCGTAAACAAATATAGAAGACCAAGGTCACTTGGACATATTTTACATATGTAACCCATGACAAAATGCTGTCATCTTTCAAGTCTCTGATTTGTTTGTGTCCATATTAAGGGTATATCTAAGCACAAATGCAAGGGGAACTCTACACCATAGTGTAAGAAGGTTTGTGTACATAGATCACATATGCAGTGGAGAAATTTCAGCAGGAAATATTCAATCACTGTCATGGTTCAGTTGATAGCACTCCTACTTCAAGTAATGCTATGGGTTCGATGCCAACTACAAAGACTTAAAAACAAAAATCTAGGCAGTACTATGGGAGTCCTGCTTGACTGAAATTGCATCTTTTGAATGAGGCTTTAACCAGGGCCTCTGGTCTGTTTTCTAAAGTAGATAGAAATGATTCCATACCGCTATTTAAAAAAAGTTATCCGTGGGTCCCTGGCTAACATTCATCCTCAGTCAGCATGAAAATAAATTCTGGTCATTATCTTGTCGACTTTTTCATGGATGGTGTGGAGCTTCTTGAATGTTGGAGCTGCGTGTCACTCAGGTGAGTGGAAAGTATTGCAACACACTATTGCCTTGTAGATGGTGGACAAGGTTTGGGTAATAAGATGAGATTGTTACTTGCCACAGAGTTGACAACTTTGACCTGGTTCTTGTAGCTACAGTGTTTATTTGGTTGGTCCAATTAAGTTTTCAGTCAGTGACAACCCAGGATGTTATTAGAGTGGGATTCAGCAATGATCATGCCATTGAATATCAATGGAAGATGGTTGGATTCTCTTTTATTGGAGATATTTATTGCCTGGCACTTGTGTGGTACGAATGTTACTTGCCATTTCTTACCAGCCCAGGCCTGAATATTGTTCAATTCTTGCTGCAGGGCAGATTTTGCCTCATCATTTGAGGAGCTGTGAATGGAATTGAAGACAGCAATCATTGAGAAATAAACTTTTAGAACAGAAAATAATCTTGAACTCACAATTATGTGACAACATTTTTGCCTTTTCAAATATGAACTTCCCATTGGTGCCATCTACTGTAATACCATTTACGAGCTCTTCCCTGAAATTATTAATATTCTTATTTTTCAGTTCGCTCTGGGAACATTTCTGCTTCAATCACCAAATGTCATAATACGTTTCATGTTCTAATATTTCTATCCTCCTGCTTTGATTTGACCACCAGTTTATGATCACTTACCCTGATGCACAAGCAGTGGAAATAGTTTTTTCATTGTTTACCATCTCAAAGCCTTTTCAACCTTTAAACATGTTTTGGATATCCTGTTAATATTCCCTGATGCATTGTGTATAGCCTGTGTTTTTCAAGTCTGTTATTGTAGCTAACCTCTGTCTGGTATCGGCCAAGTTAATCTGATAGCCCACTTTTCATGCCTTCAAAGTTCTTTACCCAAAATCACAGGCAATTCTCAAACCAATGTAGATTTAACATTGCTTCACTTTATTTGTCACTGCTGTATTATATATATACATATATATATTTACCTTTTCTTCACATGCAGTTTGTGTATTTGCATCTCTTGCTCTCACTGTTTCCGGCTCCTGTGACATTTTTACTGTTCACAGTGTAGATCGATTCTCTGTTCTTTATCCAGTAACGTGATTTTACCTTCATCTGTCCAGTCCCCCAAGCTGGCTGTGTGGTCCTGCACTGACAAATATCTTAATGGAGTCTCATTGCCAAAGAGATTTCAACATTGACATTTACCAAGTACAAAATGTTTTCCCCTCTAAGGATTAAAAATTGTGACCAGCATTAGTTTTTTTAAGCTTACGTAAAAAGATTATGCAGCCACATGTCTGACAGCAGACAGCACGTCTGAGATTGAGAATGAGCTGTGCAATGAATCATTGCAGCATCATCCCTAAACAGCTCATATTTATCAGTTAATCGGCACCTGTACCAAGCAATTAACATACACAAATGCAAAGAAGATTATTAAAAAGTAGTCAGTACTTTATTAATTCAAATATATATTGTAATTCTTCTGCAAGTAGCAGAAATTGAGTGAAATTTGCATTGGCTATGCTTCCTGTTTTATTTCAAAGTTTTTTAAGTTGCTTAAATAAAAGATGAAAAGATCAAGGCAAATCTGTTGTTTAAAAAAGTAACTGCTTGGATTGGGATGCAGTAGTGTTGGAACATCCTTGTGTTCTGAGGTGCTGTGACAAAAATTGGCACGATCTCGGATTGTGCCTATACTTTCTCCTGGAAGTGGGATTCCTATGAACAAACAGCTAAGGAAGTTGCTAGTGCAAAACACTCTTTTATATATTACAGTGGTTGGCTACGGAACAGAAACTGGTGAAAGCTCAAAAAAGTCACATGTGTCTGATTTGTACTCAATTGCTCTCTGGCACGGAGTAGAAAAAATAGCCTCTTATAAGATTAACCCTGGCCTCATTCTTTTTTTATTTCAGAGTACTGGTCAGTTTATAAAGAAGATCATGATTTACCATAAATACCACTGTTTCTAAAGCCAACATATAAAAATGAAATCGTGCTTCAACGGAATGTCTGAAAAATTCTATGCCAATTTAGTTGCATTTATTTTCACCTTTAAAAGTGTGTCCTTAACTGATATTTGACCCTTACAGCTCTTCTGCACGCAGCAGTCCTGTTACCAGACCTTAAGCTTGTTGTGCATCCTATCCCAGTTGACTGCTAAAAAGAAGGACTCCCCTGGCCCCCATCTACATATGACCTTATTGACTACAGCATCGAATGGGAGAAACTGCGTCAGGTTGATGCTGAACTGAACGAGATTTGGTTAAAAGCAGTGTGAACAGATATTGTTACAACATTCGAGTTTTACAATGATTTCTCTCTCGATATGATACAGCTGTACTAAAACAAACAGCCATCATTTTTTAAACAATTTTTCATTTATAATCCCTTCCTTGTGTTTTGCTATGTATTTTTTTTCATATTCTTGGAAGTAGAAATCATCTGGAAAGTTTTATAATAACCAGACATTTGTGAACTACTGGAAATGAAGGGCACATTGGAATAGGCTTTTGCTCAGAGTTTGAAAGTAAATTCCATTTCACTGTCCATTTTGTATTAATTTTGTGTAAACATACTATAGAATAAAAAGCGAGAAAAGTAGCTGATTCATTGAGTACAAACATATAAAAATGTAAGTACAAATGTTAGGGCAAATTTAGTTAATTAACATGGTTTATGAACCACTACCCACAGTTCATGATCAGAAGATGCTAATGTTGTATTACTTTTAGGTTGCCAACTCTGGTTAAAGACATTCCTGGCGGTTTGACCACTGGATGTTCTGAGCACACACGCATACACACACACAGTCCCCAACCAGTGGCATGTTTGGAGACAGGGTGACATTTACTTGGTGAGACGTTGCTGGGGAGTACCTCCACATCCCCATCCGATTAGATCCGGACAGTAATTATGGCCCTTAAGTAGGCCATTAATACCCACTTTAGGGCATCATTCCACTGCCACTGATTTGCTTGCAGCCTCACGAGAGGCATCTCTTGTTCTAAGGCATAGCACCTGATTGGGAAACCCAGCATTGAGAAGAGGTTCCTTGTTGAACACCACTACTGACCTTATTTACTCCCCAGCTCACCTGTAACCTTCTTCGCAGCACTCCCATCCCACTCTTTCTTATCTGTGGCCCAGGTCCTTCAGCGATTTTAGGCATCTCCCAGTGTTCTTCACCAGCAGCAACCAGACTTGTTGGCATTGGTGAGCTGACAGCCTCTATTTGACTTCACCACTTGGTGGGCAGTATTTATGCCCCTGGGGTCCTGAATCCCAGACATGGCCTGAAATTGGCCTGACAGTCACTTAATCCTATTAGGCATTTCCAAACAGAGGTGCTGCAGGACTCTTAATTTTCCAACCAGCAGGCAAGAACTCCATTGCCAAGATCAGATTCTACATCAGATCTTCATGGACTGCAGATTGGCTTCAGGTTCTGTGTAAAGGTGCCAACTTTGAACGAGGTGTCTGAGTTGGATGTTGATCTGCACTTGGACTTGTCACGTCAAAACACATTGCTTCAGATTAACGTGGACCAGACCAAGAGATTGTAAAGTGGTAGAACTCCTTGTTTGTAGCATATTTCACAGAGCGCATCATTGTAAACACAATACAGCACCATTATTTCTAAAGCCTGAACTCCACAAAAGAAAGGTTTCTAGAAAGGACATGGATAGTTCCTCCGGTATAATTTATTTCATTGCTTGTGGTGCCTTGCTATGCACAGATTGGTTGTTGCATTTTCCTGCAGAAAAATAATTAAACTTATAGTTAATTGACTGCAGAGCACTTTGGAATACTGAGAATTTGAAAGATGCTTTGCAAAGGCAGTTTTTCTTTTGATAAAATCAGCAAGTTAGGAATGCAGTTAACTGGGTTCTCTGTGCAATTCTTGACTTTCAACTACAATTCTTCGAGTAGAAATTACATAGATACCTTATTTGGATAAGTAAAAGCATTTTGTGGTAAAAACAGAGCAAATACTCGCCTAAAGGATTGGTTTCAATGTCTAAAACCATCACTCCAACCACCCACTGAGGAAAAAAAAAGCAAAATCTGCAAAAAACCATGTTTTAAAATGTAATTTAATAGAAAATAAATCTGATTATTGAAGTAGGCTTGCTGCATTATTACTCTGTAATGACTCAAATCAAGTTGTGTTTAGAAATGTGGACCAGATCCAGAAATGACATAGTGTATCCTGATTTCACAACAAAAATTCTATTCTGATAACTAGCACAGATGTAAATAATTACAAGTTTAAAGCTACTGACAGAAAATGAACATAATCTTTTAAATACAAATAGCATCTCACTTGATGACACCTTTTAAATGAAAACTGATCATTAATAACTTCCATTTCTTTAAAAAAAATGTATTATAGTGGTTCACAAAGTACAAACTGCTCATCAAAAATTGTTTTTGTCTAGCCTGGAATAACAGGAATTTCCTGTTATCCATTAGCTTTTGGACTAAAGCCCATGGTCTGATTTTTAAATTGCTTTACTCAGTGTTGAAAGATATGAAAGCATAACTCACAAAGCATGAGTTTTGCATTATATTCCTGGAACTTTTTAAAATATACAATGAAAAACAAGAATTTTTTTTCTCTCAAACGTAGCACCTTGTTTCAGCCTCAGTGCTGTACAAACCATAAATTACTTGTTGATGTGCTGTGACTATTATTTTGCAGGTAAGCATTGCTACCGGTATACAAACAACAAAGTTGCACAACCAGCAAATAACTGAGCACTCTTTTTTTTTGTTTTTGGTTGGAGAATTATTGGCCAGAATACGGAATTCCCCTAATTCTTCTTGAATAGTACCCTGAATTTTTTTTTGTCCATGCAAGGAAACAGACTAGACTTTGTTTTATGTCTCATCCAAAAACAGGTCAGACATGACAGCGTCCTGTCAGTTGTGCACTAGTTATCACTGTAAAATAGATGTTCAAGACAGTGAGGCTTGAAACCATCACCTTCTGCTCTTTGAATTACCTGTTGGGATTTGCTGTGCTTCTCAAACCTAAGCTAAGCTTGAAATGTAATTTTCTGTTCATCACCAAGACTTCTTTATTTCCATCTCTGCAGTATTGTTCACTCCCATTCGTGCCTCACTTGCTATCCTTGAAATCATTGTCATCATTTCTCCTAATTCTTCAGACACTAATCCACCGCTCTTATGGGAATGGCATGGTGGCACAGTGGTTATCACTGCTGTCTCACAGCATCAGGGACCTGGGTTTGATTCCTGGCTTGGGTCACTGTCTCTGTGGAGTCTGCACTTCCCCCCTGTGTCTGCGTGGGTTTCCTCCCACAGTCCAAAGATGTGTATGTTTGGTAGATTGGCCATGCTAAATTTTCCCTCAATGTACCCAAACAGGTGCCGGAGTGTGGTGAATAGGGGATTTTTACGGTAACTTCATTGCAACGTTAATGTCAGCCTACCTGTGATGAATAAATAAATATGCTTAAATTTAAACAACAAATTCAAAAGGCTTCATCTTCATTTTAAATTCTTCCCCAGGGCCTTCCCTATTATATCTCTTCAAACTCCACCAATCCAATTGAATATTTTTAAGGCAAAGATAGATACATTTTTGAACAGTAGAGGAATTAAGGGTTTTGGTGAATGGACGGGTAAGTGGAGCTGAAAAAAATCAGCTGTGATCTTATTGAATGGCAGAGCAGGCTCGAAGGGCCAGATGGCCTACTCCTGCTCCTAGTTCTTATGTTCTTAATTTCTCAGCATTGGTCTTTTGATTCTGAACCCTCTGTCCTCCACCACACAATGGTGCTGCAGCCTTAGCTATCTTAATCTTTGTCACCTAATCTTTGAAGATCTTGAAAACCCTTCTCACTGCTTTTTCCTTCACCTGCAGGGGCCTCTTTAAAACTAGCGTTTTGAGCATCACTCCATCATTTCTCCTAATTCTTCTTCTATTTGATATCTGCTTCTCATCTTTCAATGAATGCAGGACATTTTCTATGTTAAAGATATGTTTGAAATAGAATTTTATTTTTACTTGTATGAGTTAGCTCTTTTTCTCTCGCAGTAAGTATAGATCATTCGTTGTTTCTATGAGTATTCTTTACCTAGTCTGTGAGAACATGAACATAATTAAAATTGAATATCACCCAGTCAGCAATAATTTTACAGATTGCTTGTCTCGTCTATTTTTTTCCTTTGTTGTTCTCTATGAAGAATATAACATGGTCAGCATGAATTTTCTGATTTGTTTCCTCTTTTACAGGAAGAGGTTTTGGAACAGCAGCAGCAGGAAAGGAATGACAGCAGCTTTGCTCGTATATGTATGTTCTGTAATGAAGAATTTTCAGGAAACAGGTCTGTACTTTCTGAGGCAGCTGTGTTTTTTAAATCCTAAGAATATTCAAGTGACTATGAAATTTTCAAGTTCCTTTTTTTAATAGTTAACTTTCTTTTAACTTTCTTTTCCTCAAACACACACCTTTTCTGAGATTCAAATTGCTGAATGTTAAACTAATTGCCACTTGTGACCAAGAGAACAACGTTGCATTGTTGCACAGCATTGTACCATATTCCACTGATTACTGAGAGAATTCTAAAATATATTTTCATATATTTATAGGTTATTACGCTGGGGGGCTGATTTGCTTAGTTGGTTAGTTGCCCCCTCCTTCCCCCTTTCAGGGCAACTGCCATAATCCCCAGGCAGGCCCTTAATCATCTGTACCTCTGTTCTGTCATTCATGCATTCTGATCACTTAATGAACACGCTTCCTCACCCTGCACCTGGGAATGGAAGGCAATTGCAAGTCACCACTAATAAAAACTGCCAAGCAAACAGTTCAGGTTGAAGCACCAGAAGACAGAGGCAAAGACCTGCACACATGACTAAGTTGACATTTTAATAAATTATCATGTATATGAGATTTTTTTTCTCCTCTGGAAGACAAATTTGGGTCATTACATAAATAGCTCTCCAAGTTCTGTGGTCTTTGCTCACCTTGCTATCTCTCTCTTGCATGCATGCACGCATATATACACACACACACACACACACACACACACACACAGAGTTATGCTTAGGCTTTTTTGTGATGATGGGGTCTTCAGGTAGTACTTCCAATGAAGAGAATTTTAAAAATGCCAAGATGATTAAATTCAAATACAGCACACAATATGTGTTCTTTTTGTTTTTAATTTGATTAAAACTTTTTTTGGAAATTAGGACTTTCTGAAACAAAGTGTTGGTGGACAAAATTTATTTCATGAAGCTTTTCAAGTCATTAAATGTCCAAGCTTAAAAGGAGTTGAACTTGTTACACTTTTGTTCATTTTAGAAACTAACTCCATTCCAAAAGTGCAAACAAAATAACTTGCCAATGTTAATACAACTTTATATCATAGAAGTGATAATGAAGGTAAGGACTTGAATGAAAAATATTGATTTCAGTTTTATTTTAAATATATGTTCAGGGCTATTCTCTTCAATCACATGGCTAAAGATCATTCTTTCAATGTGGGCCTACCAGACAATATTGTGTACTGCAATGAATTCCTGGATTTGGTGCAGAAGAAAATGGATAAGTATGCATGTTTCAATGTTTTTGATACAGATGTTGAAGCAAGGATAGAGCTCCATTCGATATTGTGGCAGGGTACTGACATGCAGATTTAGTCCTGGATTGTTGAATTTCTGATCACAGTTTCATCTCAAGGGGATGGAAAATCATGTTGCTGTAGTTTACCTGATGTTCATGCTGTTTCTTCGACCCTAAAGCTGATAGCCGAACTGGAGTGTTGTGACTCAGGGATTTTTATAGTAACTTCATTGCAGTGTTTAATGTAAGCCTACTTGTGACACTAATAAATAAACTTTAAAATGGCTCCCAGTAGCAAGCCACTGCTCCCAACATAACAGCTACAAACAATTTCTAAAACTCTTTTGGTTGATAGACCGTTAATCAAGTGAACTAAGATTTGATTGTTGTCAGCCCTTCAGGTTGATGCACAAGTTTTTTTTATCATTCGTGGAACGTGGGTGTCGCTGGCTGGCCAGCATTTATTGCCCATCCCTAGTTGCCCTTGAGAAAGTGGTAGTGAGCTATCTTCTTGAATTGCTGTAGTCTGTGTTCTGCGGGTTGACCCACAATGCTGTTAGGGAGGGAATTCCAGATTTTGACCCAGCAACTGCGAAAGAATGGTGATATATTCCCAAGTCAGGATGGTGAGTGACTTGGAGGGGAACTTGCATGTGATGGTGTTCCAACTTATCTGCTGTCCTTGTCCTTCTAGATGGAAATGGTCGTGGGTTTGGAAGGTGCTGTCTTAGGATCTTTGGTGAATTGCTGCAGTGCAATCAATTGTAGATAGTACACACGCTGCTACTGAGCATCAGTGTTGGGGGAATTGAATGTTTATAGATGTGGTTCCGGTCAACAGGCTGTTTTGTCCCGCATGGTGTCAAGCTTCTTGAGTGTTGTTGGAGCTGCACCCATCCAGGCAAGTGGGGAGTATTCCATCGCATTCCTGACTTGTGCCTTGTAAATGGTGGATAGGCTTTGTGGAGTCAGGAGGTGAGTAACAGCATTAAACTAGGAAATACCATCAAACATTAACTTTTTGGGGTCTTTTTGTATATGTTCTGGTAGCAAAAGCAACATAAATGGTGAAATAAATGTGTAAAGATATTTTTTAATGGAATTTATATTTGTTAAAGCAACCATGTGCTTATGTATTGTCTGGGATAAGGTTGACCCACTTTCTGTCTTATTTCTCCTCTCTAAGGAACAGAATTTTTTTTGTTCCTTACCCACAGCAAAGTAGGGCCTATTTATCTGTTTATTTGAAGTTTAAAGTTTATTTATTAGTGTCACAAATAGGCCTATATTAACACTGCAATGAAGTTACTGTGAAATCCCCTAGTCACCATGCTTTGGCACTTGTTCATGGACACTGAGGGAGAACTTAACATATCCAGTGCACCTAACTAGCACATTTTTTTGGACTGTGGGAGGAAACCGGAGCACATGAAGGAAACCCACACAGACAGTGGAGAACATACAGACTCCGCACAGATAGTAACCCAAGCTGGAAATCGAACCAAGGTCCTTGGTACTGTGAGGCAGCAGTGCTAGACACTATGCCACCATGCCACCTGAAAGGTCTCCTTTTATTCTCTGTATACTTGTTCAGTGATTGGAATCCATTGCCAATGTGCTCCGACACACTTGACCAGGCAGACACAATGGGCCAAGTTTTAATTCTGTGCAAATGGATGGTCTTTGTGTGATTTAAAGCCAATGAAAGCATATGCACCTAAGCCACTATTCACCCAAACAGCCATTTTCTTCCAGTTTATTTGCATATACATATTATGTCAATAATAATTTGTCGGTGGAGCAAATTTATTTTTTTGTCTGTCTGCAATGGGTTGATGTTCCACTAACCAATCAAAAGTCACTTATTTCCCTTGTCTCAGAGCACATTTCCACAAACGTATCATCAAAGCTTTTCAGTGGAAATATGCTCCCTCCCCCTTTGCAACAGTACAGCCCGACCTCACCATGACGAGAAGAATAGGAAATCTGACAATATAAATAAATCCCAGTGATCCAAAAATGTATTTTGCCTCGAGTTATCAATATGTAGAATTATTGAATCTTTCTCTGTCATCCTTGAAAAATCGGAAAAGGTGGTGGCCAACAAATGTCCGGATCCTAATGGATTAGTAAACAGACTTGATGGCATCAGTGCAGCTTTGTTCTCTTAACTTTCAAGCCATTTCAACCTTTCCAAGATTGAAAATAAGTGTTAATCCAAGTGATGCCGACATTGTTGCTACTGCACCTGTCAGCTGGTAAAAAGTATGCGCATTGACTCCACGTTGATCCTATCTGTTTTATTGTATCTGGACACCAGCTACAGTGCTTTAAAAAGACAGCTTGCCAACACCTTATGGGCAACGAGGGATGGGTATTAAGTGCTGGCCTTGCCAACAATGCCTACATTCCACAAATTAATAATTTTTAAAAATTCTCTAGCTTACACTTTGTTACAAATTTTCCTTTTCAGAATGATTTTTACAATTAATGTTTTGTAGGTTGTTTCAATGATTAAGACCTTTGAAAATAATGCCATACTGGTACACACAAAATTGAGGGCCTGGAATTCCAATGGTTTTTGGGTTCAGATTTGTGACTTTGAGGTGAAGATTGGATATACCAAAGTTAATATCCATTCCAGAATACATAGTAAATTCCAACAGAGTTGTGTGCTGGCAGAGGATGCAGCCAGCCTGTAGTAGTGCTTAAATACAAATGAGGGCAAAACCAGCTTTTCCTAAAATTTCTGCATTTACAGCAGAATTGCAACAGATTAAATTTAGACCGAGAGCTAAACATCACGTGCCAATCAAGAAGTAGTTGAGTTCATAGGCTACAAATAAATGTCCACAAACATTTTGAAACATCAGCTTTGACTGAAACAATTAGAAAAATCTCATCTTGGCTATGACAGAAAAGATTTTACAAGCTGCCTTTCACCAGTATTATGAGGGAAATCTTTTCTTCCTAGCCCCCTGATATAAAATCCTTCCCATGGGACTCTCAGTGGGTATAAATAGAGAAAGAACAAGAGCAGTACGAAGAGGAAATGGTAGTGATTCACTGATAAGGCTGCACAACAGAAGAAAATTTAAACCAGTGTTACACTCCCAGCTGAGTCCACATGCAACACTGCTCCTTTGATGGTGTCCCTTTGAAGGGGCCAGCTTAAGGTGACATGGATTTAAATATGTCTGTATTGCAAACTGACCTCCAAGCTTCCTTTGAAAAGCAATGAAAAGAAAGAATACACTTACTTCAGAGTACCACATTTCATATGTTACCAAGTGGTTTTAATGTGTGTTCACACTAATGAATGGCACTTAATTTTGCCACTCCGTTCCCTTTTAAAACCTATTCTGGTGTTGTGCACCCAGACCTGCCTCAAGGTGAGGCATCAATGGGACTTGGCTCTGTTTTGGTATAAGTTTGATATTTTGAGACCCAGGTGGGACTCATCTCAGAGTGTGAGAGTCCTAGAGGACTAACCACCCCAGGGGCCAGATTGCCAGTAATCAAACATCCATATTGTTTGTACTGATTGGTTTCAAAGCCTCTTTGTTGGATGGACAGATGCAGATGCCTCTGGTTCAATGATCCCTACCATCTGTTTCTGGCCGTAGAATATGAGCCTCAGCATTTTTGTATCAGTCTGCTGTTTGTGCATCATCTTTTGTCTTTAAGGAGCATCCAGAGATCCATGCCTGTACCAATAAAGTCAGCTGCTGACTCTCTGGAGCCTCCACTATCCACTTTTGGAGCCTGCTTTCGCATCTGGCTGAGCCAAATGACTCCTGTGCCTAATGTATTTTATTTCTTATTCCACATTTTTGTCATATCCAGTGAAAAACCTTCTTCGGAACAACCTACATTTCTCAAATGGATTTCTTGGACTGATGAATGAAATTGTACGGGTGAAGTTCTGAATGAGTGAGGAGAGGCTCTTCCCGCTCAGAAAGGACAGTAGGACTAGAGGGCAAGGCCTCAAGATAAAGGGGGGGCAGTTTAGAAGAGAGTTGAGGAGGAACTTCTTCACTTAAAGGGTGGTGAATCTCTGGAATTCTCTGCCCGTTGAAGTGGTGGAGGCTGCCTCGCTAAATAATTTTAAGACGCGGGTTGATAGGTTTTTGATAGGCAAGGGGATTAAGGGTTATGGGGAGAGGGCGGGAATGTGGAACTGAGCCACGACAGATCAGCCATGATCTTATTGAATGGCGGGGCAGGCTCGAGGGGCTAGATGGCCTACTCCTGCTCCTATTTCTTATGTTCTTAGGATGTGATTGGTGACAAGTAGCTTATTGCTCTAGAGTATCTTGAGAAAAATAAACTGAAAATATATTGCATTATAGTGCTACCGTGTTAATTCCCTAGTAGCTTTTGAAATTGCCCAATACTTCTTACTACTTACTTGCATTACCAAATTAGTATTCAGACAAATTGTCCAAGGGTCCAGACAAACCTAACACTGCCACCAGCCCTCCCTTATTTCTTCCCAACGGATTCAGAAACATGTCTCCCCAGGAATTAAATGTAAATGAGATGACAGAATGCTACAGCACAGAAGGAGGTTATTCAGCCCATCATATCAATTCTTTGAAAGAGCAATATTTCCTCACAACCCTGCAATATTTTTTTCCCTTTGAGCATTTATCCAAGTCCCTTTACAATTCACTCTGTTTTCATTATTCATTCATGCAATACATCCTAGATCAAAACTTGTTGGAATTTATTCTCCTCATGTTGATGCTGATTCTTTGCTGATGAATTTATGTATTCTGTTGAATTACTTAGCTGTTGTTCCTATGAGACTTTCAGATAGCACTTGACTGTGATATTGAATCAATATAAATGAAGCATTAAAGAGTGATGTCTACTTTGTCTATAGTTATTTTTATCTTGGCCTCAATTCAATTACACCGCTACAGAGAAATAATTGCTAATTACCTGCAAGAAGAATTTAAGGTTTTTGATCTTTCACATGATTTCATGGTTGATTACAGCTATTTGCTCAATGAGTATTTAAGTAAGAGTTTTGAATTTGCAAAATGTGTTATCGGCAAATGCCTTTTTTCCTGCAGTTTGCAATGTTTATATTGCGAGAAAACATTCCGTGACAAGAATACCCTCAAAGATCACATGAGGAAAAAACAGCATCGCAGAATCAATGCCAGAAATCATGAATATGACAAATTTTATACCATCAACTATTTGGTAAGATTTTTGTGTAATTTTAGAGACCAATTTTTTAAAACAGTATAAGGGTAAAAATTTACTGTCGGTGAGATCGGTGCACACGTTTAAGAAATTCAATATATTTTAAATGGGTTAATATCTCAATTAACATAATAGAATAACTCAAACATCTCCACAGCTGTTATCAGCAAAAGTCATTTTGACACAACTAGATTTGGAATGTTGACTGAACTCAAGGAAATAATTTTATTCAGTATTACTCTGACTAGGTTGGTTGTAAAAGAGCAGTCATGGGACATTTAAAACTGATTTAAGTTAAATTGCTTAGTAAGCCCATGGTGTTATTGAGAACTGCTTCATCAGATGTTCATGATTAATGTTTTGCTGGCTGTCCCTCAGACTGATAGTATGTGTTTTCAAGGATGCTTTTTTATTAATGATTAGATGTTCTGTCCCTCAAAACCAATAAAGTTTTTGAAAAGTTTATGTCAGATAGTCATAGATTTATCAAGTAGATGGAATAATGCTTAAGCATACTCTTAAAATATAGGATTTACAACCATATCTGATGGTTGGCAACTAAAACACCTTACCATTCTGGCTGCAACATTAAGGCTGATGACCGCTTTGAATCCTGTTCCACAATGCAATATGATACTTGCATTCTCTTACAACTATTATCTGACAATTCCACATTACATTACATGAGTGGACGTAGTTGGATTCACTTCATTACCATTCAGCTTTTCCAAATACTTATTTTTCCATCGGTTAACAAGCTCTCTATAATGCCCTGTTTTGTTATCACAAACTTCTCTCATCACAATAATTGCTGTTTCACAAAGTGAAACTACTAATTATAAGTCTTGTATTTGATTCTGTATCATTGAGCACCAGAATGATTCTAAACTCTAATTAAAAAGGATAATGTTTTAGCCAAATGTTTTCCTTTTGCAAAATTAGCTGATAACCTTGCACCTATAATGTTGAACCTGCTGTGAAATCCAAAAATAAGCTTGCAACAGTGTGCCTCCAAACGTTTTATCAATAGGCATGTGGCTACTTAACATTAAAACCTGCCAGTGCTATGAGGGTTAGTTGCCATTCAAAAGTTCAATGGTCATCATTTTAACATATTGTAATTTTTGAATCATAATATCCTATGTATAATGGCTATAAAGCAACATTATTACAATATAAAGAGATATGAAGAAATAACAATTCAAGTCAGATTGATAATCCCTTCACTTACACTGGACTGCCCTGTTTTACTTCCAGAATAGCCTTAATAGGAACAAGACTAAGCTATTCAGCCCATCGAGCTTGCTGTGCTATTCAATACAATCATAAAGATCATTTTTCATGCTGAACGTTGTGCAATCATTAGTAAACATTCTCACTTCTGACTTCACGGTGGTAGGAAGGTCACTGAAGCAGCTGAAGGAGGTTGGGCCAAGGACAGTAACCTAAGGAGCTCATGTTGGTTACCTAAAACTGAGCTGACTGCTCATGTCAAAATAATTTGCTGTACTGTGAAGTATATTTCCATTTATTATGTAAAATAATCTGAAGAAAGTATATACAACAGAAAACTTACAAATGTGAAGCGAAAGAGTTGGGATACTTGTGTTTTAATGCAGTTTTATGGCTTAAAACTGTGCAATCACCTCAATATATCAGTAAGATTCTAAAGGGATGGTCTGGTTAATCAAATAAACAAGAACACTTCAGATTTCTCCTCACATCTGGAAAAACTAATGTTTAATTATTCTAGGAGCTTGGGAAGAACTGGGAGGAGGTTCAGTCTGAAGATGACAGAGAAATGATAGAAGAGCAAAATGAGTAAGTGGTTTTAAGGTTTCAAACTGCTGCCGTTATCACTTTGTGCATGTTCTTAGTGGGTAAATTAACTTTGTTTTGCAAATAAACCAAAGGAACTGGGAGGAAATTACAAAGCACTAATGTAGTCTTGTGATTCATATTAAGTCATACACCACAAGACTGAAGTTTATACTTTCCATCTGCAGCCTTACTCCACCTATTTATTTTTGATACCATTAAGAACTTTTTTAATTCAATCAGTCTGAAAATTTGTAACTGATGTTCAGATTTGTTCATGAGAAAAATAGAATGAAGAAGAGATTGCTTCCTGACTCTTGACTCATTCCTCTCTTTCATCAGCCAAGAGGGGGAAAAAAAAATGAATGATGTAAGCTTGTTTCTCCCTCTGCACAGTGGCATCTCACTAACAGCATGCCATGCCTTGGCACAGAATACACTTGGAGCTGGTGAAATGTTGACAAGCCCTGACAGTTACATTTGTTGTGTTTATGAGCTGCTTCACATGCTATATATTATTGACTCAGTGATAGCTTTGTAGCTTTCATTTCTTTTCCATCTTTCTCATCCTGGTGAGCCATTTTATATTTCTGTCAAAAGAAATTTGTATTGCATGAGCACATTGCCAATGAAAATCATCAATGGCGATTATATCAAACTCCACCCTTCATGATCTGTACCTCTAGTTTTCCTGGTGTTTATAAACTTTTTAAACTTCCCAATTCATGTCGCAGAAAATGATGTAACCATGATACTTCAGAGCAATTTCATAGTGATTTTTCAGCATCAAACAGTAATGGAGCAGTTTGCAATAAATTCATTTTCATTCAGTTGCACTTCATAAACTGTCAGGACAACACGCATGCCTGGTTCTCGAGTACATTTGTATAGTTATTATTGGCAGAAACAATTTTTGTAATTGTGGTGAAATTTTTAAAATTCCCTCATGGAAAAAAATTGCAGAATTGCAGAAATTCAGGAGAACCAAAGGCAATTGTAATATGGAAAAGATGTTGTTAGAATTTGACTGAGTTGGTTGGCAATACAAAAATAGAACCTTTGCAAAACAAGGAGGCCATCAGTGCATCAAGTCTATGCCAGCTCTTTATAGGACAATCAAATTAGTCTCATTCCTCTGCTGTATCTCTATAGCCCTCTTAAGTTTATCTCCCTGAAGTGCCCATTCAATTTTCTTTTAAAATCATTCATTGTCTCCCCTTCCATCATCCTCGTAGACAATGAATTCAAGGTTATTACCGCTCACTGCATTAGAGAAAGTACTTCACATCCAGCCTGCATCCCTTGCCCAAAATCTAACATGTGGAGGAACTGTAGTGGAACATGTCAGAAATTTCCATTGCTGAACATAATACTCAAAATACCTGGTTCAGCAAGCTATAACTAGCTTTGCATTTGAATAAGTTATGGGTTCCAGGTGATGGCTCTGTGGGAAAGGGTATCATTGACAAGATAAATAGTATGTCAAGTTTTACTGTATGATCATAGATTAATTAGACTTGAATAAAATGTTGAGATATCACTACAGCCCAGCAGTTCTAATGTTCCTGATAAAAGTATGAGGGTTGGATTTAAGTATAAGCATCTCTTGTGTTTGCGTTCTACTCATCAAGAGGATTGAAAGCCTAGCAACATTCTCCACCTGTAGTAAAAGGTAGTGAGAGGACACTGGTGTGGCATTGCCACCAATGCACTGTTTTTTGTGGCTTTACAATACATTAACTCTAACACAAAAAAGAGATTTTTCCCCAGTCTGGCACAAAAAGTTATAGTAATCATTGGACAAATAAAGGCTTTAAAGGTTCAGGTAGGGAACCACTCATCACAGAGTGCTAAGCCTCTGCTCTGCTCTGGTGCTCCAATATAGATCCCTGGGGAACATCACTTGTCACATTTCAGCTGAGTGGCTTGCTAGGACATTTGAGTGGGCATCAAGGATTACTGTAATCACTTGCAAGTCAGACTAGGTCAGAATGATAGACTTCTTTCCCTGGAAGATGGCAATGAATCAGCTAGGGTTTTTTATATCAGTCCAGATGTTTTAATGGTTACTAGTGTTGGTGCACAAATTCAGTTTCACAACTTGAATTCATGACCTCTGGTTTTAATTGTCCAGCATCGTGACCACTCTATTACTTGCTAGTCATTATGTTGGGAGGCATCAAGAGAACACAAGGATAAAGATTAGGAGAGTCAGCAGTCCCTCATTTTCTAGTGGCTGGCTCATGAGGAATGTTATTGGAGAACTGGGATCACCTTCCTGGAGAGAAAGGAACAGATGGGTGCACAAAAGGAAACCTTTTTGCAAGAAAGTCCTGTTTCTCATTCAGCAGCTCACTGGGTATGTCACAAGAAGCCTGCCAGTGAGACTAAAATTATACTCAAAGGCAGTAAAATGTCAAAGATTTTTTTTCAGGCTGCAAACTTGTCCATAAAATTAGTAAATTTTTGGATAATAAGCTTTAGTTTTATTTGTTGTGAAGCCAAGTTGGCAACCAGTTTGTTTGATTTGATTTATTATTGTCACATGTATTGGTATACAGTGGAAAGTATTGTTTCTTGCACGCTATACAGGCAAAGCATACCGTTCATAGAATACATAGGGGAGAAGAAAAGGAGAGGGTGCAGGATGTTGTGTTGCAGTCACAGCTAGGGTGTAGCGAAAGATCAACTTAATGTAAGGTAGGTTCATTCAAAAGTTTGATGGCAGTAGGGGAGAAACTATTATTGAATCGGTTGGTACATGATCTCAGACTTTTGCATCGTCTTCCCGACTGAAGAAGATGGAAGAGAGTATGAGAGGGTGAGTGGGATTCTTGATTATGCTGGCTACTTTTCCGAGGAAGTATTGTCCGAATCAATGGACGGGAGGCTGGTTTGGGTGATTCACAACCCTTTGTAGTTTCTTGCAGTTGTTATGGTTAACATGGTACAAAATACTTCTCAGGTTGGTCTCCATAAACTCTAATAAGATTACCAATTGCAGTTTCTTCTTTCTCCTCTTGCATTGTTTTTATCTGTAACCTTGATTTTTGTTACACCTAACAAAGAAGTGAAATAGATACATGTTCTAAAGTAAAGTGGATTCTTGGGATCTGTTTCACTATAAATTAAATTGTGCAAGTACCATAAATAATTGCAAGTAGCTAATACCTTAGATTGGGCTCCAGTTGTCATCCTGTTATGCCTTCGACAGTTCAGGTGGTATTTAATCAGAGCATTAGGAACAAGAGTAGATTGTTTTATTGAGCCATTATGGACTATTGCATTTAACAAATATGTTGTCATTTTCTGTAGCTTTATTCTTACATTATTTTTATAGTGATTGGTCTGATTGGCAAGGCCCTCCAGTGTGTGCTGTTTGCCTCTTCTGTGAGAAAGCACAAGATACAACTGAAAAACTGCAACTTCACATGAAGGTAAAACTCAGTAAAAGAACAGCATAGAATATGTAACTTCTCCAATTAACAAATGAAAACACCACGTAATCTATGGGATTTTATTACATTCCCCTAGTGACATTATCCTACAGTCTGAACATGTCTTTTTTAAATCAAATCACCAATTTTTGGGGGAGAAAAACAATTTAAATGTGTGATGGTGGTTTCTTCTAACCACATTTAAGTTACATTGTGAAAATGAGCTACTGTGTTTCCTAAGAAAAAAATAAAAATCTCAAATTTGATTTAGATGAAGCAATATGTATTTGATCTGGTTAACTACCAACTTTTATTATACACATTTTTAAAGGTATTATTTATTCATTGTCTTTTTCACTGCAATACACAATTTCTGACTGGAAAGAGCATCAAGCAATTTGCTTCCAGGTCACGTAATCCAATGCACATCACTAAAAGTAACATTGGAATGGCATGTAAGACAGAGTTCTCTCCCAGATTACCGCCCAAAGTTCCATAGGATCATAATGAAGAATTGTGGAAAATTCAGACACCTACTTCACAAGCGGAACAGGATTTCCTTTCCCCATTGAAGATCAATGTCCCCTTCCTACATGAACAAGAAAGCCAAGGCCCAGATTCCTGGCAGATTTCACTTCCATATGCCCCACTTACAAAATAATACAATACAGAAGATGAATGTTTAGCCTATCAAGTTTTACTTCCTGGGGTTGTTGTGTGAAAGTTAACAGTTATAGCAATGAAGTATTTAATTATCCATCACCATTCACGGCTGGATGTGGCAGGACTGCGGAGTTTAGAACTGATCCATTGGTTATGGAATTGTTTACCTCTATCTAATTTATTGTACATACAGTTTGGCATGCTAGTCATCCTGTGTTATAGCTTCACCAAATGCTTGGTGTTAACTGTCAATCATCATCAACTGATGCATTCTCCAAGGTGATGCCTCTACCAATCTAAGTTCACTTGCCATTCTATCATTACTCTCTTCTCATGAAGTATGAAGTCTTTGTTTCCCTTGACACTGGTATTTTTGTGATTGTCCTGATGAGTGCAAGACAAAATTGGTAACAAAATTATCTTTCTTCAACAATACTGAAGTTCTGTACCACCAAACTACTATTTGCATCTTTAATTGTTTAAAGAATGTTTGACAAGGACTTTTAAGATTTGTATCATTGGAAAGGGATCAATGGCCATTTACTTGATAACAAGAAATATTTGTGCATGGTATCTGATGATTCTTGACCTGAAAACAATTTGCACCAGGAAGGAAGTTGAGAAAGAAGCTGTATGGCTGGCAAATATAAAGGACGACTGTTAGCATTTGATCTGAAGGGTGAAGTTAATTAGTACATGGATGCAGACACAAAGAGAAAGCAGACAGAGATTGAAAGATGAATGCAACTCTTGTGAGAAGACGATATCCTTTTCAGATTTTCAATTTGACAGGAAAGGAGACTGGAGCTCTTGGAGTAATGTGCAAACTTACAAAAAAGATCTAAAATCTGGAAAGCTGTGAGTAGCTCAGAGATTTTGAGATTTTATGAGCTAAAGGGCTGGGTATTTCCCCAGCAGTGGTAAAACTGTGATTTAGTTGGCTGGTTGAAAAGGAACTCTGGAATATTGCATCATCCAGACTGTCATTCCCCAAGGGAGAGAAGATGCATAGAAATGTGCATTGCTGATGATAATTGTACACGTGAAATCAAGGATAGGACTCCTGATTTACCCTTCATGAATAAAGGGCAGCATATTGTGTAACTGTGCAGCTACACGGTGCTATGTATGTCTGGGGAGTGATGGGCATGGTTGTGGTTGTGTAAGTGACGCAATGAAGATGAAGAAACAATGAAATTATACACAGGAGTATTGGACTTTGATTTGTATATTTTAAAATGGACACAAATCCCAAAGATGCCAAAGACTGGCAGGAATTGCTGCGTGGTGATTCTCCAAGTGACAATGGAACCCCTCCCTGTGTTTCCAGATGAGATGCTTTAAAATCATTTAAAGACTGATTACCATCTCTGGTAAAGACAAAGGGATATAATGCCTATCTTGAAGACCCTGGTATAATTGCCTGGATGAACTAGTGTATTCTGGTTTCCTCTTGGAATATACAAAGAAAGGGGCTCCAGGCCTGTCTGCCCTGTATGTGTGTGCATGCTGTGAGGAAAAACATTGTACGTGTGAGATAGAATAACAGAAGAAATGCCTGTGCAAAATGGAAGTAGCATCTTTTGCACGAACATATAAAAACTCTCTTCAAACACTGTGGAAGTCAGTCAGCCAGCAGAAGGACGCAGCTTAAAAATTAACTGAAATTGCCCCACCAAACTACAGAACACCTGAATCGAAGAATCAGCTATTCGCCTACAGAAGCCAATGATGCTGGAATCAGTCTGTAACAACATAAGAACATAAGAAATAGGAGCAGGAGTAGGCCATCTAGCCCTTCGAGCCTGCCCCGTCATTCAGTAAGATCATGGCTGATCTGTCGCGGCTCAGTTCCACATTCCCGCCCTCTCCCCATAACCCTTAATCCCCTCGCTTATCAAAAACAATACATCACCACCTACTCGCAAATTAAGGATTGTTCCATTTAACTTTTTATTTATATTTACTTCTTATTGGACTCAATTCTTTCTTCTAATCCATATGAATGTAAATGTGTGTGTTTGACCATTTCTCTTTACCTTTTTAGCAGTTAATAAACTTACGCTCTTAACTCAAAAAAGCCTGGTTAAATTGGCTTCCTTGTAAACATAACTATTGTGTCTGGAAAAGGTATCTAAGGGAAAGGGAACCTTGTTAGATGAAGCATTGTTGCAACCTGCAGAGAGGGGGGTTGAATAAAGACACAGAATTAGTCATCCCATCTCATTCAGGTTGTAACAATTGTGGGGTATCTCAGCCAGGTGGTAACAAATCGAGGGCTCTAGCAGGGATCAACAACTTTCGGGGAACCTCACCTGGGGCTGCTTGTAACAGTAAGGTGTTTCTTTGTCATATTGACCAAAGTGAAATTTGTCTTTTAATTTGCCTGTCAATTCATGTTTAATTTGCATTGGATCTGATCCCTATTAACCTTTAAGTGGAATCTTGTTTGTAATTTGTTCAATTGGAGGTCCATGAAACCATAAGACATAGGAGCATAAATGTGCCATTTGGCCTGTTGAATCGGTCATTCATAAAATTTGCTTATTTCATCATTCAAGAAACTGGATGGCATATCTACAGGAAAAATAGACAGCACTTGAGAAAACTTGAGAGTACTAAAAAGGGAGCTAAATATGACCATTAAGGTGTGTATTAATTAACATCAATTCAACTTTGTTCCTGTCGAAAATTTTGAAATAATTCCATTGCATTGATATTTAATAAGATCATTTTGTGAAATTATTATACGTCTGTCAATTTGATTAATTGTAATCTTGACACAGAATATATTTAAGTGGGCTAGCTGATTGGAAGGAGGGGGTAGAGTGAAGAGAATTAGGAGTGTTATATTCTTTTTGCTGGATTTAAATCCACCTTAGATTTATGGGATGAAGATCTGTTAGCATGTGAGGTTGCAGGAAAAAAAGCTTGTACAGTTTCAACCGAATTATAACTGCACCTGCAAACACAGCATAATAGCTTAATTTTTGACAGATTTGGAATCTCATTCAGCATGGTCCTTAAGGATTGCTGTTACAAATTCATGGAGAACCTTGATCCCAGGCACCAATCTGTAAATGTTGTCAAGGTTATGGACAGAGAGAGCATCCACATTTCAGTACATCAAATAAACTCTAGATCATATCACGTATTAGAAAGATCAGTTGGATATTTCAAGAAAAAAATCCCCAAAATAGAAAAAAAACATTATTTAGAAGTTACATTTTAGCTTTTGAAATGCAAATGGAAAACATCATTCTTAAATTAACTTTAAAATGTCTTTAATTTGTGTTGATTCCCACCAGGGAGGCAGTCTGCACCGTGGGTCGTTAACAGCACGACCTGCACAGCGTTCTTCATTAATACCATTGAAGAAAGGCAGATTCTCACCATATGTATTTTGTGCGTCTAAATTTCAGACTGAGTTATTAACAGCATATCAATTAAGCTTCTGAAGACGAGAAAATATAGGAACAGAAGTAGGCTATTAGGCCCATCATGTCTGCTCCGCTACTTGATGAGATCATGACTGATCAGTCCACTTTCCTGACTTATCCACATAACCCTCAATTCCCTCACTGACGAAAAATTTGTCTGCCTCAGCCTTAAACATTCTTAACAAGCCAACCTTTACAGTCCTGTACAGTAAAGGGTGTCATAGATTCATTATCCTCTGAAAGACAAAATTCCTCCTCATCTGTGTCATAAATGGGCAACTTCTCATTCGGAGATAATGCCCTCTGGTCCTAGACTTTCCTTCAAAGGGAAATAACCTCTCAGCATCTATCCTGTCAACCTCTTTGAAAATTCTATCTGTCTCAATAAGGTCACTTCTCATTCTTCTAAACTCCAGTGAGGACAGGCCCAACCTACTCAATTTCTCTTCATAGGAAAATCCCTCCATACCGGATCAACCTTGTGAACTTTTGCTGTCTCCAATGCAAGTATATATTTCCTTAGGTGAGGGGACCAAAGCTCTTCATAGTATTCCAGGTGTGGTCTAATTAGTGCCTTGTATAGTTTCAGCAAGACTCCCCAATGTTTATACTCCATTTCCTTTAAAATAAAGGCCAATATTCCATTTGCCTTCTCTATTACCTGCTGAACTTGTAAGCTAGATTTTCATGATTTATGCACAAGGACACCCAAATCCCTCTGTACTGCAGCTTTTTGCAGTCTTTCTCCATTTAAGAAATCAGTTCCTCAATTTTTCCTACCAAAATGTGTAACTTCACATTTTCCTTCATTGTATTCCGTCTGCCAAGTTTACTATTTAAAATAATATCCCAAATATTTGAAGGAATAATTTGTTACATCGTTTTTATGAACTACCATCCTACCTCCTTTTTGTAGACTTTGTCACAAAGTAATTTTCTAATAACTTTAGCACTTAAACACCAAAAGTAATAGCTTTTAATCGTTGTTGTAAAACACATACATCTGACCTATAAATATATTTAACTGCCATGATAATTCATGGATTCATGAAGCACTAATCCAGAAATATCCTACTTATGTATGTAAAATAAGACATAATGTTGAATAGATGACTGTAAATATGATTGGAAAAAAGGATAAAGATTATTTGTTCTGACAACACATAGATTCACATTTAACTTGGTACATATAATTTACATTTTATTAGGGTTGGTGTGGTTGCAGTTTTATTCTTACTGCTGTGGTTTTTTTTAATGTTCAACATTAAGCTGCGCTTCCTGTTTTATAGGTAGCTCATAACTTTGATCTTCTGAAATTGAAATCAGACATGGGTATGTATACATATTAAATCCATTATATTTGCAAACACTATTCCGTACTTCATCAGTTTGATGCTTTCTGCTATTGATTGGGATGGCATGGTGATGCAATCTGTGAAATGTGGATCTTCAGTTTGCTTCCACAGTTTTCCTACGTAGTGTTCTTGTCCTCAAATGTGTTAAACACAGCAAGAAGTCTCACAACACCAGGTTAAAGTCCAACAGGTTTATTTGGTAGCAAACACCACTAGCTTTTGCTATCAAATAAACCAGTTGGACTTTAACCTGGTGTTGTGAAACTTCTTACTGTGTTTACCCCAGTCCAATGCAGGTGTCCAGTGGACAGTGAGTGATCCCCAACTGTAAAGGAAGGAACAATAAGTTGCCTACTGTGTTCTAATTTCTAGTTGTCCACCACTGAGCAGTAAACCTCAGCACATCGTCTTTGTGGCATCTAAAACCTTTCAGGTAGGAAAAAAAGGAATAAACAAAAAAAAAAGCGAAAGATAAATATTTTGTTTAAAATTGGACAATTCCTTCCCTGTTGTAGACAGGGTTGGCCTGTTGAGATAACTATAACCTCTTCCTTTATCAGGCCCATGATTAAAATGGCAGCCAAGCTTCAGTAGTGTAATTGCAGCTCAATCTGCATCTTTCCAGAAAGGTTCTTCCAGTTTCTGGCCTGGCAGGAGAGCAGATTAAAATCAGAAGACTGTGGGACCAGTCTGAGACAAAGTGAGTGAATTGTTCTGTAACGTTTAATTGACTGTCTATGTAGGCAGAATTTAAATCAACCTTTGAATATGAGAAATATAATTCTTTTTAAACTATTGCCTGGTAGCCTTTGTCCTAATCACATTCCTATGACCCAGAATTAACTTTGTGGCATCATTATAAGATAACTCAACCTGAAAATCCCCTTTAGGCCAAATGAGTAAAAATCTTTCAATCTGATACAGCCCAATAAAATTCAAAGTTCAATATTTGATTTTTTTTCTGAGTTATCTGGTTTCAGCAGGGATACTAGTCAAGGTGGCATAGAGGACCTCTGCACTAGTGGGCTCAGAATAGAAGAGGAAAAAAAACACTTCCTGTTCCTGACTTACCAAGGAACGCCTGCTGAAAGTGTGTGTTGACTAAGATGTTGATTGGCCTTGATTGTGAATTCTTCACAGCTGGTGTTACCTGAGAGTTTCGTGAATGTTGCGTTGGTAATGAAACACACTTTTTTGTTATTGGCAGTTTTTGCCAAGTATGAAATGAAAGGAAACATTGCATTCTGCTTACAGTGCAATCTCCAAAATTCTGAGGAAGTCCCTTGTTAGCTTATAATAAAGTACTCCAACTGCTAATTTGAGATGCATCATAACATTCCATAGAATCATCATCGAATCCCTACAGTGCAGAAAGAGGCCATCTGGCCCATTTAGTCTGCGCCAACTCTCTGAAAGAACATCCCATCCAGGCTCTCCCATAACTCCTTGCATTTACCATGGCTAATCCATACAAACTACACATCTTTAGACACTAAGAAGAAATTGACCATGGCCAATCCACCTAGCCTGCACACATTTGGACTGTGGGAGGAAACCGAAGCATCCGGAGGGAACCCATACAGACACAGGGAGAGAGTGCAAGCTTCACAGAGGCAGTCACCCAAGTCCAGCATCAAACCCAAGTCCCTGGTGTTATGAGGCATCAGTGCTGGTCACTGTGCCACCGTACCACCCGGTCATTCAGAGCCAAAATGTATTTCATCCTGAACATGCTGGACAAGCAGTAATTTTTTTCACTTTTCACAGGTTTAAACTTCTACCAGCAGGTCAAATTAGTGAATTTTATCAGAAGAGAAATTCACCAGTGTCGTTGCAATGAGTGTGGGAAAACATTTAGCTCAAAATCAGAAGTTGTAAGTCATATGACAGAAACAAGCCACATAATGTCACTGCTGGACAGATCTGCCTGGGATCAGCCACAGTAAGTGTTGAATTCAAATACAATAAGTCCCCATTTTATGTTGCCCCATTTTATTTACATTGTTTCACTTCAGCGTCAGTCATTTAATGGGACCTGTATTCTCATTCAGTGTTGCATTTTTCATGTTAAAATAGTTTCATGTTGTTTTGATAAGAGGGTCATATCTGATTGTTGCCATTTTGGAGCAGTCCCTCCTGCTCTGTGACCCTTTCTCTCACTGCCAACCTCTCTTGCTGCCTAACCCACCTTCTCACTGCCAACCTTCTAGTTTGTGGCCTCTCACCGCTCCTTAACTGACCCTCTGCAGCCTCTGCGACTCCTGAGTCTTTCCTCTTGAGATCCTCTTGCCAAACTTCCTGCTCACCAACTCATCTGCTTGCCACTCCCCTCTCCTGCACCCTTACTGAGTGAGGGCTCTATAGATGAGCAGCGAGAAGCAGGAGGACTGCTTTGACTTCCTGCAGGTAGGTTTTTCACCTCCACTTGTTCATTTGGAAATATGCTCGAAGTATTGATAACTTTTGATCTAAATAGCTTCCTGACAAGCTACTGGAGGTAGTAGTAGAGGCTGGGACAATTTTATCTTTTAAGAAGTATTTAGATGGTTACATGGATACGATGGGTATAGAGGGGTATGGGCCAAACGCAGGCAATTGTGATTAGCTTAGGGATTTAAAAAAATAAGGGCGGCATGGACAAGTTGGGCCAAAGGGCCTGTTTCCATGCTGTAAATTTCTATGACTGTATGACTGGCATCTGTCCTGAATTTGCTTTTCATTAGTTTGATCATATGATATTTTAACTTTTGTCGTGGTTTATATTTGAAGAAATGTTCTAGGTTTATGGATTGTAATGTTTTTATCCTATATCTTTGTACATCAACTCCATTTGTCTTCTCTCAAGAACACATTTCCTGAGTTGTTCCCTTTAACTTGGTTCTCTGATGCCAAGGGATCGATGCTGTATCTGCTTTCTGAACTCCATCCAAGATTTTATTCTTCATTTCTCTTAGTGACCAGAATTGGACATGACATTAAAGCTGCTATCTTGACCAGAGCTCTCCACAGTCTGAGCATGACTCCCACCACTTGTTTCCTACTCTCTCATCTAAGTAGTTCAGAAATATGTTTGTGTTATTGATTGTTGCTATGCTGAGATGGAGAACGTGCTGGATTTACTGGAACCCCGAAGTATTTTTTAACTTCACCCTTAACAATTTTGCCAACATTTGTGTAGCGTTTGCACCATTTCGTTTCTCTGCCTTTTTGCACTTATTCTGTTAAATTGCATCGGTTATTGTTCCACTGTTTTTTTGGACTCATTTTATGTAAATTCCTTCTGTAAACGTAATTGCCCTCTGACATGAAATTGTAGAGTTCCTGCAGCGCTAACCACTGTGCCACCATGCTGCCCTCTGTAGAAAGTTCAATTCCCATCTTGGTAGCTGGAAGAATTTCCAACGGGATGGTGATGAGGTGTTGGTGTGAATGCTGGGTCGGGGGTATGGAGAGGAGCCTCAGGGGTCTCAGTGGTGGGACGGGGGAGGGTTATTGCACTTTTGATCAGGGCACCCTTTAAAGACGACGTCTCAATCTCTGCAGCTGAGTTTTGCTGACACATTAGGTCCTGTCCCTCCCTCTAAGGCAGCATGAGTCATGTCCCCTTGTTTTTTTGGCAGTGTGGTGGAATCTGGAGACTAAACCGACCAGTTTCACTGGACAGAAAGCAACACGCTGCCATTTTTTCGGGCAGATTTCACTCAAGATAGTGGAGCAAGTTATGTCGGATCAATGTACCAACGTCCTTCCAGGAATTTGCATATCTGCCAGATACCCTATCAAATTGGCAGGAAGGCATTTGACACTGTATCACATAATCAACTGGCAAATTCTAACTCATTCTTTGCAAGGCGTTTAATTGTTAATTTTTGTTTTCCCACATAAATTTGGTCCAGCTGGCCTAAAAAAAAACAAGTTAGTTAAGGACATAGTTCTTTCAGAATATTGAAGTTGATGGAATGGAATATTTATTGAAAAAAACCAAGTGTTTTTTAACTAAACCTGCTGTTGCTGAGGATTTCTTTTATTCATCAATTTCTTTGAATGAATGAGCACAACAATGAAGGCAGGTTATCTATATAAGATTGAGCAAAGCATTTCATGCCTTGTTAGCATTTCCACATATGTATGTTAAATATTTAACCATCTTTGAACAACAGAACTTAATGGTTTAGTGGTGATACACTGTCACTAATATTATTTCACAGTGGGTTTTACTCTTAACACTTTCGTCAAACCACCACTTTGTGAACTATATGTAGTCTACAGTTGTTAATTTAAGATATCATGTTTAAATATTATTTAATGCATTGATTTTATTGTTTCTGTTTGTAGATATTACTTTCCTACCTATGAAAATGATGCTCTGCTATGCTCGCTATCTGACTGTGAGAGTGAATCTGTCGCTGACAACCAGATAACCAACATTCCCGTCATAGCAGAAGATATTTCAGACTTGCAAGCTTTAAAAAAAAGCAGTATTCTAAATTCCCTGCAGCATTCAGATACCAAGAACTAACATTCACTTTTTCTCAGTACAGAAAGAAATATCCACAATTTAATAGCAAAAACTCCTAGCAATCTACTGGTATAATGGCCTCATCAAAATACCATGCCAATTTTAACCTTACTGGGGTAACTAATTTATTTTTCTGGTGAAGAAAACAGAAATTCTGGTAGGTAGTACCATTGATGAGTGTTTGTACACTTGAAGTTGATCGAACAATACATGAGCAACAAAGCTGCATGATAATCACAAAGTACTGCTCTCGTTTATACGAGAACAAAATAACTTTTGAAGTAATTTATTTTATTGTAGTGTGTCAGATATTTTAATCTTTCTCATTGAGTTTGTGGATTGCTTCTCCCTTCACCCCAGATAAGGAGAGGAAGGTGAAAGAATGCCTCAGCTCCAGAGATTCAAATTATGCTCAAATTATGTTGGTGATTTGCCGGATGTTGAAATGAAGAATTAAATTTAAAGTTTTTTTTTAAACTTCCATTGTCTGCCCACCTTTTGGGACAGTTGCAGTCATTATTTAGCAGGGCAGTTTTCTGCAGTACTGCAGCAGTTTTGTGAATGAAGTGAAAAGTTATTTTTAACAACAGAATACCTTAAACATGGCAGCATTTTTTTTAAACTTGCTAATTTAACATGTTTGCATGAATTCCTAACTTTGCTGCACAAAGTTGTGAACTCACTCGAGATAACAAATTTTAAAATATCACAGGCAAGAGGAATGAAAAAGGTCCTGAAAACGTATGTGGTACGGCACATATGGAAAACAGTTTACCATTGTAATTAAATGTTACTGTCATTTTACACTGTAGATGGAAAGTGTTGCATTTCTGTGTCATTGCACATTGGCAGCTGTGCTGTGGCATTCTGAAAATGAGCACAGGAAGTGACTAATGGGCACATTATCCCAAAGTGCAAATTGGCCTTTGAAAGATTTAATAAACATAAGTAGTGTATGTATTGTAAGACTGACTTTTATTTATTCATGTCTTAATATTAGGCAGTTCAAGGAGGAAGTCTCCCAAATATAGCTGTTTGAAATTTTTGCTGGAATATTCTTATGACAATTACAAAAGTCTAATGTTAAAGTGGTTGTGAGTTTTCTATCTTGCTGGATCACTTAATCTCAGATTTTTAAAAATAAAGTTTGTACTCCAGCTTTTCACGTTAAGCAAACATGATGCGTGTCTATGCATATCTGAGAGATTACATCAATTATAAGTATCAAATACATGAAGCAGGCAGCAGTTTTGGTGACCATATGATGACCATAGAATCCCTACTGCGCACAACAAAGCCATTCAGCCCATTGTGCTTGCACTGACAATTCACCCAGGCCCTCTCCCCATAACTCCACATATTTACTCTGCAAATCCCCCTGACACTAAGAGGCAATTTAGCATGGCCAATCAACCTAACCCATATGTCTTTGGACTGTGGAAGGAAACTGGGGAGAATGTGCAAACTCCACGCAGTCACCCGAGGCTGGAATTGCATCCAGGTCCCTGGTGCTGTAAGGCAGCAGTACTAACCACTGTGCTGCTCAACAGAAACAGTTGTATGATCTTCAGTTTAACTTTGATTAAAAATAAATTCAGAAGCAATTGAACAATTCAAGCTGTTTCCATGAAGGCGTTTATGTCTTAATAAAAGTTCAAGCAGCAAGTATGTTTCAAGGCCATGCCAGCAAAGGTGGTATTAAATCTTTGTTCCAGTATTACAGTGTCAGAACCATGAACTATTTCCGTTATGTTTGGCATAATTATTTTTAAAACCATTACGAAAGTTCTTATTAGTATCATGGTTAGAAACATGGAAGTGAAAGATGATGTTCTGCAAATTATTTGTAGGATTAATAAAGTTTCCGCCTCAATTGTTCTCTTGTAGCTCAGTGTAATTTAAAGCAATTGTGCTTTCAGTAAACTGAATTTTCTCCATCCATTAGGCTATGTTTACCTGATAGCCAATAATGAACCTTTATGTTTGGCCAGAATGTATTTTAGAAAGATTTCTCTTCAAGCATTTTTTTAAATTTGTCCCTGGGACGTGAGCATCATTAGCTGAGCCAGCATTTATTTGCTGTCCCTAACTGGCCTTGAGAAGGTGATATTAAGCTGTTGCAGTCCATGTGATGTAGATACACCCAGAGTGCTGTTAAGGAGGGTGTTTCATGATTTTGTCCCACTGATAGTGGAAAAAAAAATGACAATACAGTTCCTAATAAGCATGTCGTGTGGTATGATGGGGAATGTGTAGGTGATGGTTCTCCCAGGCGTCTGTAGCCCTTGTCCTTTTCGATGGTAGGGGGTTGCCGGTTTGGAAGTCGCTGTCAAAGAAGCCAGTGCATTGCTGTAATGCATCTTGTAGATGATACACACTGCTGCCACTGTGCATTTGTGGTGGACTGAGTTAATGTTTAATGTGGTCAATGGGGTGTCACTCAAGAGGGCTACTTTGTCCTGGGTAGTGTTGAGTTTCTTATGTGTGGTTGGAGCTGCACTCATCCAGGCAAGTGGAGAGCATTCCATCACATTCCTGACTTGTGTCTTATGCGTGGCTTTGGAGAGTCAGGAAATGAACTACTCACTGCAGGAATCCTAGCCTGTGACCTGGTCTTGTAGCCATAGATCAGAATTTTCTGCCCATTCACGCTGGTAGTATCTCGGGGCATCCAGATCTGAAACGTTGACTCTTCTCTGTCCAAAAATGCTGTCAGACTTGCTGAGATTTTTCAACATTTTCTGCTTTTGATTCAGATTCCAGCATCTGCAGTATTTTGCCTTTATCCAAGATGGGGTACAATGCCTTAACTTGTCAGTTTGGATCTTGTGGGGACTCTCAAGAATGAGCATGTGAAGTACAATACAGTTTGATAGCTGTGTTTTTTCTCCCCAACACACTTTCTTGTGGGGACCATGAGTTGGATAGGTGGGATTTTGAATTTGGTTTTGGAGCAAGCAAGGAATGGATTTAGATTTGATTGGTCCTTTCTGAGCATTGACTTTTTAACTTTAAAGATGGAATAAAAAAACTTCCGATCCTCCTTAGATACAGGGTGACACCAGAGGACTGGTAAATTGCAATGTTACACTTAAGTCCAAACATAAACCCAGCAACTACAAGTCAGTCTTACTCTCTAACTTTGATCTCAAAATTTTAATTGATAACTCTGAATTTGAGTAAATTTCCAGTTACAAATGTCTGATAATCTGGCATTTGACATTATGCCTTTTTTTATTCATCCATGGGACATGGGTGTCGCTGGCTGGCCAGCATTTATTGCTCATCCCTAGTTGTCCTTGGAAGACAGTTAAGAGTCAACCACATTGCTGTGGCTCTGGAGCCACACATAGGCCAGACCGGGTAAGGACAGCAATTTCCTTCCCTAAAGGATATTAGTGAACCAGATGGGTTTTTACAAAAATTGGTAATGGTTTCATGGTCATCAATAGATTCTTAATTCCAGAGTTTTTTTTATTGAATCCAAATCTCACCATCTGCTGTGGTGGGATTCAAACCAGATTCCCAGAACATTAGCTGAGTTTCTGGATTAATAGTCTAGCAATAATACCACTATGCCATTACCTCCCCATGACATTTTACAAGCTAAAGGTTAGTCTAGACTTGGTTTTCTGTATTGCAGTAAGTCCTGCTTTTCTCACTCTATGCATTGTTCAGTGGATGTCTTGTGTGTATGCTGTGTGACTGAGGCCTCCCTTGTAACTGAGAGTTTATGGTCTTTGACTCTTATCTGGATCTGCTTTAATCAAGCCCCGTGGTTTATTCATAGTTTTCCTTGTGTGACTGAGTTTAGCAGATTGCAGCTTATATGATTTTTAAACTTGCGTGATTATTAAACCTTTAAGGAGATATATGACCCATGGGGAGGGCCTGGCTTATGTGAGCACTGCAAAATGCTCGGTATCAGAACAGTGTAGCTGAATAGCTGTATATTTCTCCCTAACACTGTGGATGCCTTTTGCTGAAGGGTTAAACCTCAGTTGACTTGTACCTGCTAAACTATCAATGATCTTGTACTACTAATTTATATTTTATTGTTCTTAGTGTTTAAACAAATTGTATTATTGTGTAATTTCTGTTGCTGCCAATAATGGCCAGATCATTATTGTAAAAGCGAATTGGCTGTCAAATGACTCAGCTGACTAAATGAAGGTTTAATTAATTAACCTCAGTGGTGGGAATCTTTTGGAACCGATAATCGTGGACGAAATTGATAATCACTTGGACAAGTATGATTTAGTAAAGGAAAAGCAGCATAGATTTGTTAAATACAAATAGTGTTGAACTCGATTTGAGGTTTTTTGATGAAGTAACAGGGTTAATGAATGTAATGCGTTGGGGAATTTTTACTTCCACGTACTCTCAGAAGAGGCACTTGGTGCTGATCCTGGGACCAAGTGCAGGGAGCTGGTGTAAAAGCAAATGGCAGATGGTGTGTGTGTGGGGTGGGGGCAGTGGCGTGCAGCAGAATATGCCTGAGGATGGTCACTTAGATTATTGACAAATGTACTGGGTGGAAGGGATGTACGGAGGTATCCAGTCTATGAAGGGCTGTCCAGTCAGAAGAGGAGTTTCTGATGAAGCCTCCCCCACCTTCCTGCCCAAAATAATTTTTCTATTTCCTACTCATATTTATCTAGTGCCTACCAGCTGAAATTGAGACTAGGCAGGAAAAGGCCATTAAGTGGCCATTTGTGGAAAATGGCCACTTCCTGTCTGAGGCCTTGTTGCCCCACTGAGACCTGTAAGCAATTTCATATTCTCTTCCCCCTCCTCTCCACCCTCCATGCAGACAGCAAATGTCAGGCCGATGCATTCTGTAAGCCTCGATGTGCAGTAATGTGCAGATGCCAAAACTTTGCACAATGCTTTTCATATCCAAAGAGAAAAGAAATATATTCATAGTTTTCAGCTGTTTTATTTGTAAAAGGCATAGAGTGAGTCCCCTCAAAAAAAAAATCTTCCCACCATTCCCATGCGTTTTTGTGTTGTGGCAACATGCTGGCATTGTTGTTAGCACTGCTGCCTCTCAGCACCAGGGACCTGGGTTCAGTTCCTGACTTGGGTCACTGTTCGTGTGGAGTTTGCCCATATCTGTGTGGGTTTCCACAGTCCAAAGATACGCAGGTTAGGTTGATTGGCCAAACTAAATTGGTCCTAGTTTCAGGGAGATTAACAGGGTAAATATGTGGGGTTATGGGGATAGGGTGGGATTGTTGTCACTGCAGGTCCAAAGGGCCAAATGGCCTCCTTTTGCACTGCAGGGCTTCTACGGCGAAACATGGTATTGAAATTAAGCACAAATACTGTGAAAATTAAAGAACATGGGTATTTGTCACTTTACTGCTCACTACAGTATTCTCAGTAATACTGTGCAGCCCAGTGATTAACATTAATGTCATCTTCACGGAATTATTTGCATCTAGGATCATTACATTGTCTCTTGGCTGTAACTGATTTATCATGTAACTCGACTGATATGCAGCACCAGTTTGGCATAAATTTCTTCCATAAATTCTTTAAGCATCCACATCACGCTCTCCCTGCCCACTGTCTGAGCTTGAACCAGACCACTTGCAGTTTTTGCATTCTATTTGACTGTGAGATGAGCTTCCAGACATATGGCAGCTCCACCACCAAAACCTCCATCTTGAAAGCATTGTTCGGCACTACCGCTTCCTCAGCTCTCTGCTGCTTTAACTTTCATTGATGATTTATCTTAAATTTGACAATTCCAATGTTCAGCCTTATTGGGCTCTCATTTTCAATCCTTTGTAAACTTGAATTTGATTAAATTTTGCTGCTCATATCCTAATTTGCACCCTGTCTTATTTGCCCATCGTCTCCGTGCTTGCTGACCTGTTTTAGTTGCCGGTTAAACAATTCCTCTATTTTAAAATGCTTTCAAATCCTTCCATTGTCTGGCCTCTTCCTGTCTCTGCCTCTGTAGCCTTCCCTGTCCTGTCTCTGTAACCTTCTCAAATCCTGCAACCTTTTGAGATCTCCAATTCTGATCTTTTGCACATCCTCAATTTTAATTTGCTTTTATTTAAAACTGGCAGCCATTGCATTAGCTGCCTAATCTGGAAACTCCTTCCTAAACCTCTCCATCTTTCTGGATCTCTCTCTCTCCTTTAAGATGCCTGCTGCATAGAATCTATCTCAACTGTTTCAATATCTCCTTATGTGGTTTGGTTGATATTGCAACTGAAAAGCGTCTTGGGAAATTTTACTGTATTAATGATGGTAGTTATATAAGGTGCAAATCATAATGTTCAAAAAAATCAACATTAAGCAACAGTTAATTAACTCATCAATTATTCAATTTCCTTTATTGCTCATTTATCATAATAGCTTTGACATTTTCCAAAACACAAAAAATAATTGTTTAGCACACGTAGTAGCAAAGAGGAAAAAGTGCATTACAAAAAAATGATGCTTCATTATTGCAATATATCAGAGCAAAACTACAGGAAAAGAACTAGAATTGTCCACGGCTATTACTTATAAAAATAAGGAATGGAGATACAACTTGAGTTTTAAATTTAAAAGAATCAGTCATGTATTCTGTGCAAAACTATGACAGCATGATTGTGATATGAACTAAACTTGAGGACCATAATCTATGTGATCAGTCATTAATTTGTGGAATAGACTGCCACCTAGTGTAATAAATTCTAACTCAGTTGAAGTGTTCAGTGGAAACTGACTAATTCTACAAGTAGTTGGGGATTTTGGTTTGGAGCAGGAGAAACGTAACAGATTTCAGTGAACTAACTGGGACAAATCTTTTCAAATCCACTTTCATCTATTTTCTGTGCACCTTTTAAATAGAACATCAAGAACTTTTCAAATGACAACCCTTTAGAAAGTACCACAGATTTATTTTAGTATCTCTGACAGGAACAAATGTCTCAGTCAGGGAACAATATGACTGTTAGTGCTATAGCAAAACTAACTTTCAGGAGATTGACAAAAAAAATTGAGGAACATGCTAATTAAATCTGTGACACTACTTGGTAAATCATTGCATTTCTCAAATGTTTGGCAGGTGGGCCTTGAAAAAGGGTGTCTCTCCTCTGCCTAACTGAAAGGTCCTCATCTCAGATTGGAAAACTAGAAAAGCATTTGAGATTGAATAATTAAAGAACTGGACTTTCTTATCTGGAGATAAATGAATAATGTGAATCAGGTAGATTAGGGTAAACCAAGGGACATTGGTGTAAATTACATAAGCATGGAACTTGGTTAGATATCAGGAGGTTTTTGTTTTCAGAGTGCCGTTGACCTCTGACAGTACGTTGCTGGCACAAGCAATAAGAATTGATTCACTGCAGATATTCTAAAGGGAACTGAGTGAGTTCTTAGCCGTGTCTGACATCACAGTGTATAAAAGGTAGATGGGATACCAATCACTGACTGACTGACATGGCGTGGTGATTGAAGCTAAAAGGGCGACACAGCAGAACAAAATCATCTAGCTTGAAAGACGAATTAGGACCAAGAGTGAGTCCCCCTCTCGGGCAGAAAGCATCTAGAAGACATGTAGGGACTGGGGCAGCTGGTAGTCTGTTAGCTTTTGTATAGTTTTCCCTTTTATTAATTAATTCCTTTTGTATTTAAGACAAAGTATATGAGCTTGCATCATTATGCATGGAAATCTCATAATACTTAATTTGATTGTAGTCAGCAATCAGAGAGGAATTTCCCATATTTTTGTCCTACTGAATTGGCTGAATATTTCTCCTCCCTTTTGACAGACCCAGAAGATCATGTGGCTACCAGTGGGTAGATGGCAAAGGTGGGCAGTGGGGGAGGTGGAGGGGCTGGTGGAGAAAACCAAAGGGGATCATGATACACAGATAGAATATATGAGGCAGCCTAAATAGATCCCTGTTCTTGTCCATTATTTTCATATGTTTGTATGAAAGTTGATTCAGAGCCATTTTTTCACTGTGGTTTAAGGTTCCAAAATAGAATTTGATATTGCAGAAGCTTATTCTTGACACTTATTATTTTGTACTGAAGTAAAATAGTTTGTAACAATATTCATTTTGTCAGAGAAGAAAAAATATTAGATTTAGACTGTAAAGTCCCCCAGATCTATTGGGATTTGAAACGTTAAAATGCTCCTGAGTGTTATAGGTGAATATGTAGTTATGCTAAAATATTCACCAAGTAATCTGCATTTACACATAACTGAATCTCAATGCAGGAATACATTAAGTGCATAATTTCCAATGGCTCAAAGTAGCAAAGTAATGAGCCAAATTTTGCAATCGACAATGAAACTGTCGGTGGTCACCGTCATTCCTCTGTGAAACTTGCAGCTGCTTCTGGCATCCACCTGTAGTTAAATCCAGCAGTTGCTGCCAGAGATTACCTATGCCTCCACAAGATGTGCTTTTGCAGTCCTACATAAGAACATAAGAACATAAGAAATAGGAGCAGGAGTAGGCCATCTGGCCCTTCGAGCCTGCCCCGCCATTCAATAAGATCATGGCTGATCTGTCGTGGCTCAGTTCCACTTTCCCGCCCTCTCCCCATAACCCTTAATCCCCTCTCTTATCAAAAACCCATCAACCCGCTTCTTAAAAATATTTAGCGAGGCAGCCTCCACCACTTCAACGGGCAGAGAATTCCAGAGATTCACCACCCTTTGAGTGAAGAAGTTCCTCCTCAACTCCGTTCTGAACCGCCCCCCCTCTATCTTGAGGCTGTGCCCCCTAGTCCTACTGTCTTTTTTGAGCGGGAAGAGTCTTTCCACCTCTATCCTATCCATCCCATTCATCATCTTATACGTCTCAATGAGATCTCCACAGAAATCAGTAATTTGGCAAAAACCTTAATATTTTACAAATTATTCCCACTGTAAAAACAAAAATGTTGTGCCTTGCTGAATAAGATGTAACTGAGTTTATGATGGTGCATTAAGTCACAATTACTGCTGAAGAATGTCACTGGCCTGAAAGATCTAATTTTAGAAGTCTAGTGTGTCATTCCTTCTATTTCATGATTAAGAGTCTGTAGATTTTTAAATTAGTGAAAAAAAACTTGAAGATATTTAAATATATCACCTTCATCCCACATGAATGTCGCAATCTTTATTTTGCTCTTTGTAAAATGGTTAAAATGTGAAAGATAATCAGTGCTCTTCATTTCCTGATTGACTATTCAAGTTGTGTAATGACTGCATTGTTTCCAGACACCAGCATTCTCTATAGTTGGTGCCAATGCGAAACTGGTTCCATAACAGGGGAAATCAACACCGCAGACTTTGCCAGATTTTTGTGGGCAGCTTTCTTCCAAATCACCAGCAAGAACTGGTTATTCACCACTGACAACAAAATGTGGACTAATATTTTCCAATGAAACTAGACAATTCCAACATGTGATGTATTTGTTATCCTCATTGAGTGAATATGCTGCCTGTTTACTGAATTCTACTTCCAATGTCAGTGCTTGTTTTGCAAATACACACTTGCTCTCGGTTATAACCAGCAGGGTTGACTTCACTTTGCTAGCCTTTGGCATTTGAAGTCATAATTTTTGCAATTAAATGGCAGTATTTTGCCACAAAACTTGCTTTATTCAGTTATAGAAAGTTGTGTATGAATAAAAATACGTTTTATAAATCATTTTGAAGCATTTAATTCATCTAGTGTTCCTCACAAAGCTCAGTAAATCATTTCAATTGCTGGTTTTAGCAGTTAAGTGCTGTATGTTTTTTTCCAAGACTCATTTGCCCAATTAAAACACCAAGCTGAAGTGTACTTAATGTTTCATCCAGTTTCCTGCTTTCTGGACTAATATTCATAAAAATACAAGCCTGAAATGTAAAAATAGAAAACTTCAGTCACATTGCATCTTTAAGCCTACAAATAGTCAAAGAAAATGTAACTTTACCCAAGGAGTGTTTTGCTTGATTCTGGCATGAGATTTCAAAACCTGTTCACCTGGATTAAAGTGCCAAGTTCCTACAAATCTAAATGTTGCTATAACATTTCTGTCCAAATGATTTGATGCTGTACCGATGTTAAATATCTTTTATAAACAGTTAATTCCAAGAAATGATTGATAACAAAAATGCTGTCACTGCTGCAAATCAGACACACCTCTAAATCCTTCTGATTGGCTGCTACTTGTTTGAGATTGTACGTGGCCTTGAGCTGCAAGGGAGAGGGAAATGTTAGTGAGTGTTATGCAATCTGTTTGGTGTAATCTGGTTCAATAGCTGACAGTGTGTGCAACCTGTGAAATGTGGGTACCTGCCACAGTGCTAAGTGTGAGAGAGTGAGGTACATTAATGCATTCATTAACTTGAATGTTAAGTAAGATTCCTCATGGAAACATTTGGTCAATGAGTGAGAGGGGTGTGATATATTGAGCAGTGTGTGAGTCTAGCAGTGCAGTTGATGGGCTATGACATTCTCTGACCTTGATCATTTGTGTAAGGTTATTGAAATTTTCCCACAATGCATTCAAGTCTTTGGGTGTTGATTTCTACCATGGATTGCCATGTTAATCTGATCTCACTGATCTCTGACAGTATGTCTATCTGGGCCTCCTACCGTTTTTAGAAACAGCACTTCTCCAGTGCAGGGTTCAAGTTCCTTAGAACATGCTCTCTCCTAGGTTGTGCTACCATCTTATCCTCTTCCAAGTCAAAGTGGTTTGAACAAGGACTTCTGCCTGCTCCAGTTACAATGTACTTTCCCTTTAAGAGGTGCCAGCTAGCTTCAATGTACTATCCTCATGCAACCACCACTAGTGCGATTAACACTAGCTGCAGGATACAAACATGAGAATGAGCAAGCAGGTTGAAGTTGGCATACTGCTCTCCTCACATTGAGTAGATACTGGGAAATTGTGCATTGTGGGCCACTGTCCATTTTCAGACCCCAATTATCATCTGCCTCATTCTCCAAAGTTCAGACTACCTGGAGCCATCTATGAATGGACGCTGTTGACATGTGCATGGATAGCACACTGAAGTCATGTTGTCAGTGAATAGCTGTTGTTATCCAATAACCACCCTTTGATTTGTCATGGTGGCTTAAAATGCAGCCGGCACAGCTCACAGCTGCAGAATGAAGGTGTCCTGAATGCTGCCAGGATATTTTGCTGCATAATTTGTTCCCATGATTGCACACAAACTAAGAAAGTGGAAACACTTTCAGTGTGGTAGAACTCAGAGTTGATATGCGGCACCCACAAGGCAATGTGCATGCAGTCAATTGTACTCAATTGTACAGGAAAAGCCTGCAACCTTTGTGAAGATATATTCTCTCCCAGCCTGCTGTTCTTCAGCAAGAGACAATAAAACGTAACCAGTTTCCATTGAGGTTTCCTGTATGCAACAGAAGATGGCAAACTCAGATGTGGCAAATACCCCCAGTTCTAGCTTGTAAGGAAATAGAAGCATAAATGGTCATAGCCACAGTCCCCTTCACAGCCACTGGTAATGCTGACCTTACTTTTCTGAGTCACAGTTATGGCAGCAGGCTCTGGCAGATTCCTTTAAAATTGAAAACATCACAAGGATATTCATGTAGGAGAAAATGCTCACTCAGCAATAGTAGAAGAGGTGATCAAAAGCATGTTGGAAAGATAATTTTTAAAAAGAATGGTTGGCATCAAACCTAACATGAAGAGAGATGGTTGTGATTGTTCATCTCAGCTCCAGGACATTTGCTGCTGGTGTTCCTGAGGATAGTATGCTAGGCCAAATCATCTTCAGTTGCTTCATCAATGACCTGCCTGCCAATATAAGGGCAGGAGAGGGAATACTCAGTAATGATTGTGATGTTCCATTCCACTCATAGCTCCTCAAATGTGAAGCTGTCCATGCCCTCTCACAGCAAGTGTTGGACAACATTTAGGCTTGGGCTTATAAGTGACAAGTAAAATTCATACCATACAAGTGCCAACAGCAGCACCATCACTGAAAGCCCTGCCATCAATATCCTGGAAATTAACATTGACCAGAAATTTAGCTGGATTAGCCACATGAATATTGCAGTTACAAGAGCATGTCAAAGGTTGAGAATTCAGGGGCAAGCAATTTGGCTTCTAATTCTCCACAAAATCAGGCCACCATCTCCAAGGCACAAATGATGGAATATTCTCTGGCATATGTCTGGGTGAGTGCAGTTCCAATAATACTCAAGAAACTCAACATCATCCAGCATAAACGATACATTTGATTAGAATCCACCACTTTACACATTAATTCCCTTCACTGTGTAATATTCACTGCACTGCAGCAACTGGTCAAAGCTGCTCTGGTAATCCCATCTAAACCCTTGATCTTGTCCATTCAGGACAACAAGAGTAATAGGCATGTGGAAAACCACCAACTCCAAGCTCCCTCCAAGTCTCTCACCATACTTACTTGGAATTATATATATGTTGCTTCATTGTAATTAGATTAAGGTCCTGGAACACCCTTCCTAACTGCACTGTGGAAATAATTTTACAACATTATCACAAGGTGGTGGTCACCACCACCTTTTCGAGGGTAATTTGGGAGAGGCAATGCTAATCATAACAACAATGCACACATCCAAACACAAATGAAAAGGAAAGTATTTTAAAATTGGGAAGAACTATAGAAAGGAGGAGAATTAAGGGAAGAAATTTTAGAGAGCAAGAGTGAGATTGCTGAAGGTTCTGCCACCACTGGCGGTGAAGATGATGATGTGGTGATGCTGGCGTTGGACTGGGTTAAACACAGTAAGGAGTCTCACAACACCAGGTTAAAGTCCAACAGGTTTATTTGGTAGTAAACCCCACTAGCTTTCGGGTTTGCCCCTTCATCAGGTGAGTGGGAGTTCTGACCACAAACAGTGCATATAAAGGCACACACATGGTTTACAGAATACTGATTTAGAATGCGAGTCTTTACAGTTAGTCAAGTCTTTCATGCTGTAGAAGAATTTGTAAAATGGGTGGAGAATTCTGAATTTGATGCTTTGAGAGACAAGAGTTAGTGAATGCAGGGGTGATAGATGAATAAGGTTGAATAGATTTTTCAATCCTGCCTGCTGGTGGGATATTCTGGTCCTGTGGAAGGCAGCCCCCCTGCTTCCTCCTGGCAGGTTCCCCAGCAGTGGGACAGGCAAGACATGCAAAGCTCCACAGACATCAGCAGGACCAGAAGAACCCACGTGGAAAGGCCAATGATGAGCTGTCCCTACCGTGGGAGGAGGGGGTGAGGTCTGGAAAATCCCACCCCTAGTGTCTTGAGGATGTCAGCAGTAGGGTTTTAGATAAGCTGGCATTTGTGCATTTTGGAAGACCAATGAAGAAAGCATTGAAGGAGTCAAGTCTAGAAGTAAAATTGACATTGAACAAGTCCAACGGTAGAGTGCAAACTGCAAAATTGCAGAGGTAGAATGAAGTATTGAGGAAAGCGAGGATATGGGGTTCGAAATTCAGTTCAGCTGTGGGTCTGTTTTTGATAGGAATTGAATAAGATCACTGCACTTCCTGACATTCAACAGCAGGAAAATTCAGCTTGGATGTCTAAACCTAAACGAACAGCTGGGGACAGGGGATGAAGCTTTTGGTGATGGTAAATGAAATGGTTTTGGTCTAACCAATGATATCATACAGACAATCTAGTAACACACACAAAAATTACCTTTATAAATCAACAGTCGGGGAAGAGGTAGATCTGGATTTTGCCAACAAATATATGGAAACTAACCACTTAACTATTGAGATCACTGAGGGGGTGGAGTAAAAGTGGGAGTGAGAGAAGGAGAGAGGGAGTAGGTGAGAATGAGAGAAAAAAAAGTTGAATTCATGTGCACTGGAAGTGGGAGAAAACTAGAAAAAATATTGTTGGCTACATTGGAATGCAAAATAAATTAGAATATTGTAAGCGATCATGCTCAAGGAGATACAGAACATTATGTCCACAATGCCTACTAACTATGTTTTGAACAAAGAACAAAGAAAATTACAGCACAGGAACAGGCCCTTCGGTGCTCTAAGCCTGCACTGAACATGCTGCCCATCTGAACTAAAATCCCTTACCCTTTTGGGGACCATATCGCCCTATTCCCATCCTATTCATGCATTTGTCAAGAAGCCTGTTAAAAGTCATTTTCATATCTGCTTCCACTACTTCCCCCAGCAGCAAATTCCAGGCACCCGCCATTGTGTACTAAAACTTGCCTTGTACTTGCCTTGGGCAGTAATATTGTTGTGACATAGTGGAACTCAGATTAAAGGGATTCAGATAGTCTAACTGGTATATATCAAGTACATGACATATCCACTGTTACCATGCAGGGAATTGGCCATTTATTGTCACCCCACAGACTTACTAAATATCACTTCAGCTTTTTACTCATGCCCAGTAATAAGAGACATTTTACAGCAGCTTTATTTTGTATCAATGATTTGCCATTTCCCATACAACCTGAGTTAAAAGTGATTGCATGCAATGAAGGTGCATTACTCCCAATTTGCCATTCCAGAAATTCCATTAATTGATGTTGAAACTGGTAATGTCAAGATTTCATCACCCATTATCTACAAAATGACAAAGGCCACTATTTAATTTGTGGTCAGACTAACCAGATTGCAGCTTCATCTCTTGCCCAACCTCCCACCTCGATCTTTCTGAGGTTTAAAATATAATCAGTCACAAGTGTAGCAAATTCATCATTTATTACTGAAGCTTGCCTGGAAATGAAATGGAGGGGCATGCGAGCAGTTGGATTAAATAATTTATTCCTTAATTATTTCATAATGTATTTTTAACATTATTCAAAGAAACAAATGTATATTAATTAGTCATTATTCAATAAACAAAAGATAAGTCTCAATTACACATTACCTTGGCATCTCTGCTAAGAGCTGGTTGAAGTAGATGTGTGAGCTTGGAGTTTCTATATGGCACATGAAGTGCATTACTCTTCAAGGCTATAAAAACCTACAAAATTTGGAGGAACAGAATCAAATTAGTTGCAAAACATGTTGACATGACATTTCTCTTTTTACGACAAAATGTAAAAATGGGTAGATTTTATTGTTGAATAGGTCTGATGCTACTTTCGAGAAAGATACAGGTAAAGGGAAGTTGCATATATAGATAGATAAAACTGGTGTAAAGGCCCTCAGTGTGCAAGTAATCAATCCTACAGTAAATCCAGTTTTGCCTAAAAGAGAATGGATATTTGATTTGATTTATTATTGTCGCATGCATTAGCAAACAGTGAAAAGTATTGTTTCTTGCGCGCTGTCATTTTGATTTATTTTGTTATCTTAACTACCTCACTTTACATGGAGGAAAGGAAATATAAGAACTAATATTGCATTACAATATTTGTTTGTTCATCTTCAAGCCATCAGGAACAAGAGATGAAGCAAATTTAATTGAGCAGCCATGATTAAACATAACCACATTGACAGGAGGTGGTGTATTACAGAAGGTTTTTTTCAGTGTGTTATGCCTTATTTTAGACTATAGAAAATGAGGTGAATTTGCCATCTTCATCAAAGAGGGAAAATAATTAAATTTGTAAAGATGGCAACACACATTAACTACATTCTATTAATTATCAGTAATTATGAGCTGAATTTTTAGGAAGATCGAGGTCTGGATCAGTGGTGGGCGGGCACGCAAGTTTGTGCCTCTGGTCTTTGTGCTGGTTCCCAACGTGAATCCAATGCCAAGCCATTTTGAGAGAAGACACTCAGTGCCGATTGGCTGTCCACCAGCAAACAGCGGGTATTCAATTGAAGCAAATTAGATTTAATGGTCTTTTAAGATTTTGTCCTCATGCAACACAGGCCGTTCCCAATTCAGGCCAATACGGTGGGCTCAGGCAGAAAGGAACTGGGGGCACAATGCTCCAAGAATGTCCTTCCAGGATCACTGCCAAGCAACAGTGGCATTTAGAAAAATTGAATTAACTTTACCTGGCTGTCTGCTGCTTCACATCTGTATCTCCCACCTCATCCAATGGAGCTGCCAATCTCTAAGTGCTGGGGATGGCAAGCTCACTCTATAGCCTTTCATTGGCTGGAGCTTTGAAAATAACGGTGGATGTAATGTACAATACATGGAGTTGGAATCCATAATGATCCCGCAATGTCTGGTTCCCAACCACTGGTTAAAGACTCAGCCCCATGCTTTTCTACTTCTGAAGAATCTTGTATCTTTTATTGCAACTACTCTGCCTGATATGAATGAATTTCCAATTTACATTCCAAAATTTCAACGAGTCAAATTTGTTTCTAAATATTTCATTAGATCAGCAACCCCAAATCATAAAAACAGGCAAGCAACATTTCAATAAGTTGTTGGTAGCTTACAACAGTATGCTTGCAAATACAAAATACATTTACTTGTCCAAGCGCAGTCAGGGACTTGTTAATGGCCGCTGCTTCTACAAGTCTCTGTCCAGTAGCTTCTGTTTTGGAGATACACTCTGATCCTGCCAAATCACATAGTGTGAGTGTGCCACGGTATGTGGCCCCAGAGACATCATCCACTCCTGTTACATGTAGTATTAGCAGCAGATGAGAACATGAACTGGAGGTCAAAGAGAAAGGACATGGATATTAGAGTTTTGTAACAACCTGGTTTGTAAAAATGCTTAATGGCTGAATGTCCTTTCCTGAAGTTATGCGTAACTATGTAACTATTTCTCACGTGACAACAATAAAGGAAATTTATGCAGGTAGATCAAAAGAATTTAAGAGCTTGAAGAGGATCAAACTTGAATTAGTCCTGCAGAATAAATGGCATAAAGTAATTCAGCTCATTCACAGATCATGCACATGCCATCTGCATGATATGGTTATGATTTAATAGTGAAGATGTTGACTGGAAGGATGGCGACACGGTGGCACAGTGGCTGCCTCACAGCGCCAGGGACCTGAATTTGATTCTGTCCTCAGATCACTGGCTGTGTGGAGTTTGCACATTCTCCCTGTGTCTGCATGGGGTTTTCTTCGGGTTCTCCAATTTCCTCCCACAGTCCAAAGATGTGCAGGTTAGGTTGTTTGGCCATGATAAATTGCCCCTGAGTGTCAGAGGGACCAGGAGAGTAAATATGTTACGGGGATAGGATCTGGGTGGATTGGTTGTCGGTGCAGGCTCCATGGGGCAAATGATCTCTTTCTGCACTGTAGATTTTATGATTCTATGATGGCAAAAAATGTTGGAGTTTCACATGATTACCTGTGGTTAAGGAAATCATTCAATAAATTTTATATGGTGGGTTGTAAAATGTTCTCTGTAAAGAGCACATTTTCCTCATTCTGTGTTTTCTTACGTTCATCCCCCCATCCCCCTTCCACCCCCGCTGAGATAATTTCCTTTTATTAAGAGAAATGTGTTCTCATTGAGATAGTTTTCAATCCATTTAAATTGTCTGCCCTCAGGTGAGCAAGGTTGAGTGCTGAGTACACAGGGTTAGCACTTTGGTCCTGTTTTTAATCCATTCCACTTAATAAAATTAAAATCTCCTTTGTCAATTGACTGCAAAACTCTTTCATGAAATGACCTTGGAAAGTTTCAACTTTGTTTTCAGTGAGCAAAAGCACAATGACAGCCCCCGAATGTATTTTTCGTTCATTTTTTAAAAAATCTTCCTTCACGGGGTGTGGGCAGTCTTGACTCGTCCAAGATTTATTGCCCAATTTTTAAAGATTACTCTTCAGAGGTTGTATTATAACAGAATAGCAGGAGATTATGTAACTGCACCATGTCCGACATTAAAGTTTTATACTGACGCTGGATGGTCATATTAAGTATATACTCCATTTCCAATAACTAAAACTCCTCATCTCATGGTGCACAAAGTGTACTAACAGGTAGCAGATACTTCTCAGTAATAGGTGGAATGTTACAGCAGGCTTTGAAACCCCCTTGTTGGGACAAAGTGAAGTTCCAAGTCCGCACTTGCTGGCAGCGAGACCAGCACAGCAATCCTTCCGGGATTGAGATACTGTTAGACCAATTAGAGGGTGGACACCTGTAGAATTCAGCGGTCCCATTGGACACTGCTGAGGCAGGTAAGAGTCAGGAGGGGGTGAAATGAAATATAATATGAGGAAAGCCAGCAGGTATGATTGGTGGGAAAACTCCTCCATATGACTTGATGGGGACACAGGCCAGTCTTTCCTTCGCCGGCCCCTTTCTTTCTGGGATGTCTGGCTCAGGTGACCTCCTCGGAGGTTGTCCCCATAAAGCTGGTGGCTTCGGCACATGGTGGGAGGTTGGATGCTCCACTGCTGGCAAGCTGGGATAATCATCTTAATTGAGGCTTTAATGATCACAACTGACTGCTAGCCTCTGGTGCAGGCAGCCGATTTGTTTTGCAGACTGCCCTAGGAAACTTCCTGGTAGGACAATACCAAAGAGCCATCCTTATGAGGCTCCCTATTATTTTTGTGCAATCCCAGGAAAATTCTGTCCTATGTGTTTAAAAGGCAGAATTATTATATTATGGTACTCTATAAAATGTACAATAACCGACATCACAAATTTCCAATTCCAAATTCAATTCAGCTTTCTTTGTTGTGAGTTTACAGAAGAGGAAAGCTGTCACCAAATGCAATAGAACATATTGTTTATAAGCCAGCAAAGTATATTGAGTGGCATAGCTAGCCTGACACAGTTGCTTCATCTTGCTACTGTTTGCCAAAAAAGACTGCATTGAAGAATTTAAAGTTGATTTTATTAGTGTCACAAGTAGGCTTACATTAATACTGCAATGAAGTTACTGTGAAAATCCCCGAGTTGCCACACTCCAGTGCCTGTTCTGGTACACTGAGGGAGAATATAGCATGGCTAATGCACTGAATCAGCACATCTTTCAGAAACCAGAGCACCTGGAGAAAAGCCACACTGACACGGGGACAACGTCGAAACTTCACACAAACCATGACCTAAGTCAGGGATTGAACCTGGGTCTCTGGCACAATGAGGCATAATGCTAACCACTGTGCTGAAAACAGGACAAATCACATCCAACTATCAATATCATAAATGAATGATTTAAGGCTGAAAGCTTGAGGTGACAGTTTTATCGCAAACCCAAAACTGCCATTTTCTGCACAGGAAATATTCAATAGGATATCAGGATGAAATCTAGTTCTGAGGAATGGATCCAAATTAGGATTTTTTTCCATTGGAACGGAGATGGTTAAAAGGGAACTCAAAGGAGTTTAAGATTATGTAAGGTTTTAAGAAGGTAAAGTCTTCTTCTGCAAATTGGCAAGCCGTTAACAAGATCGGGGCAGCAATCAAGGGTTCTTACTAATAAATAGGAGAAGGTACATTGATTGTACTTAGACAGGGGCAGCAACTTTTACAACAGTTGACCACTGAGAGAGAGATCATAGGGATGACACAGTGGTACAATGGTTAGCATTGCTGCCTCACAGCACCACTTGGGTCACTGTCTGTGTGGAATTTGCACGTTCTCCATGTGTCTGTGTGGATTTCCTCTGGATGCTCCGAGTTCCTCCCACAATCCAAAGATGTGTGGGTTAGATGGATTGGACATGCTAAATTGCTCCTTGGTGTCAGGAGGACAAGCTAGGGTAAATGCATGGGGTTGTGGGGATAGGGTCTGGGTGGGATTGTGGTTGGTGCAGACTTGATTGGCTGAATGGCCTCTTTCTGCACTGTATGATTCTATAGCATCCTTTAAATCCAATTTAGATTAGATTAGTATATGAGAAGAGAGAATGAAAAAAATGAAATTAGAGTAGGCAATTCCGTTGTCTAACCTCCTTGTATGAATAAATTGATTCTATCACTAAGAATATAATAAGAACAAGAAAAATCATTTGTGAACACTTACCCTCTCCCCTTATTAAGCGGTATTCGGTGGATACAGAATTGTATTTCAAATTACAGAGTTGACTACATTAACTAGTGGGATGGTTTATTTTTATTACATTGTACCTCTCAGAGTTCATCTTTGTCAATGCAACTGTCCTGTTTTCATTTGCAAGCTGCATCGCTCTCTTAATGTCATCTTCAGTTTTCACTTCAATTTCTGTTAATCCAGGGATGACAACAGTCTTTCCCTGGGTTCTTATCTCCAACTGAGTGTTTGACTGTTTTGACAGAAGATCTTGAATAGCTTCATTGTAAATGTCTACAATAGATATCTGGAAGTGAGAAAGACTGCCATGTAAAGAGTGAAGCTTAGATATGTTCCGGATATGTTTTGTCATATTTTAAGAATCTTTTATACCACGATGTTAACTACATGATAAATATTTTGGCTTCTGACTACAGGCACTGTGGTCGTTGTATAACTTGGACCTGGAGGAAAATAGAATGGGCAATATTCAGCCTACCTTCCAAATTTAAGTTAGGTCGGAATTGGTTATGATGTAGTCTTTCTGAAATGTCTACAGCTTGTTCATATTTGCTCAAATGTAAGTTGGAGTAAAGATCTGTTTGCAGTGCAAACATTTTCACCAAAGAGCTGATGCAAGGATCATATTTACAGGGCTAAATTTTATTCGCCCTTTGGGGACAGACTGAATGATGGGAAGGCTGGTAAAATGGCACAGAAAAGCATTGAGTGGCATGCCCCATGTCTTCCCACCGTTGTGCTCTTTTACTGGCAGCAGAAAGACTGGCAAAGGCTCACCCACCTGGAGGCCAATGGAACTACTCAAGGAACAAATCAAAAGCCTCATCCAGCCTCAGTTGGCATTTTACCAGTAACTGGGGATCTGCTATTGGTGTAATATCACTTTAAGAGTGATATTCGCTTAAGAACCTCTAACTGCAGATGAGCCAGGCACCTGGAGACCAGAAGCCACAGTCTGTCTGCATAGCCATACCCATGGAAACAGGACATGTCTAGGGATTGACTGATTTAGCTGTAAATAAACCCCACCAGAGACCCTTGCACAAGTAGAATAGACCAACCCCATTTGTGTTACATATAGATAGCACAAAAGCATCAGAACAGTTGCTGCATGAAGAGACTGCTAGAGGAACCCTGATGGCCTCCCAGGAGATTGTAGGAAGTGGCAGGTTGTGGGGGGGGGGGGGGGGGGGGGGGGGGGGGGGGTGGTGAGTAGGGGGGAGGGGTGGTGGTGGGGAGCACAGTGGGGGAAGAGAGGGGTGGTGGGGGCGGACAAGGCTCCTTTTTGAACACTGTTTGACCCTCAGAGTGGTTCACCTGCAGCAGCGGTCACCCCTGTAACAATGGTGCAACATTCGCAGAGCAACCTACTCCCAACTACCCATCATTCACTGGACCTGCTTACATGACTTTTGTGCTTCCATATACCATTATCTGACTTCAAAGGCACATCGCTGTATCAGTGACCCAAGCCAGGAATCGAACCTAGGTCCCTGTGCTGTGAGACAGCAGTGCTAACCACTGTGCCGCCCCAAATGCCACAGCTTTGACCATTTACCAAGTCTACTAATATTGCTTCGTAATTTTATAGAACCATAGAACATTACAGCACAGATACAGCCATTTGGCCCTTCTTGGCTGTTCCGAACCATTTTTCTGCCTAGTCCCACTGACCTGCACCTGGACCATATCCCTCCGTAATTCCCTAAAAATGGTGTCTCAGGTAGATAGGGTCGTAAAGAGTGCTTTTGATGCAATGGCTTTTATAAATCAAAGTATTGAGTATTAGAGTTGGAATGTTGTGGTGAGGTTGGACAAGACATTGGTGAGGCTGAATTTAGAGTGTTGTGTGCAGTTTTGGTCACCTAATTACAGGAAGGATATTAATAAGGTTGAAAGAGTGCAGAGAAGGTTTACAAGGATGTTGCCGGGATTTGAGAACCTGAGTTACAAAGAAAGGTTGAATAGTTAGGACTTTATTCTGGAGCGTAGAAGAATGAGGGGAGATTCGATAGTGGTGTATAAAATTATGATGGGTATAGATAGAGTGAATGCAAGCAGACTTTTTCCTCTGAGGCTAGGGGAGAAAAAAACTAGAGGACATGGGTTAAGGATGAAGGGGGGAAAGTTTAAAGAGAATATTAGCGGGGCCTTCTTCACCTCTCATCTATGTACCTGTCCAAGTTTTTCTTAAATGTTAAAAGTGAGCCTGCTTTCACCACTTCATCTGGCAGGTCATTCCACACTCCCACCACTCTCTGTGTGAAGAAGCCCCTGCTAATATTCCCTTTAAACTTTTCCCCTCCATCCCAGACCAATTCTGTCTGCAGAGTGGCAGCAGGATCCCCTTCCCCCATCGATTGCCCCTAGGCCCTGCCCACAATAGGCCCCACCCCATTTCCACTGCCCGATGCCCAATGGGCAGTGCCAAGGTGCCCCCTGAACATGGGCCTGATTGCCCCCCCTATTCATTCTGATGAGATCTCCCACTAACTCCCCAAATGTAGGGAGCTAGTCTGAACCCTGCCGGAATGAAGTACTCCTGGCGGGGTGGGAGATTTGATGGGGACATACATTTTAAAAATATTTAGATTACTTCACCCGTCTTCCCACCAGTTTCCAGCATGGTCTGGCCAGCGACTGTTCACCGGCTCTGGAAGATGTGCACGCATTCCCAGTACATGCGCAAATCCTGGTACAAAGCTGGTGACGCGTATCTTCCACCTCAACCCGCTAGAAAAGTTACAGGTCATGATGGGAGAATCATCTCCAAGGTCCCACCAACGAGAATCTCATTCCCCAATTCTGGAAGTATTTTCCATCCATGGTACCATTCTCACTAACAGCAATTGTGTAAAATCAGGCCCCCCCCCCGCCCCCTGTCTACAAAATTGAGGCAACCTTAATTTAAAATAAAAAAAAACAAAAATGCTTCAAATACTCAAGAGGCCAGGCAGCATCTATGAAGAGGAAGAAACTTAACCTTTCAGGTCTATGACCTTTCACCAGAGTATTCCGGAAGAAACTCATCAAGGAACTGATTTTTACAAGCTTACGGCTGAGATTGTGATCCATTGTGCTCCAACTGGGGGAAATATGGAAAAAGTGTGGGATGTCCGTCAGCAATCTGCTTGCTGACTTACTTAATATATTTTTCATCCACATGCTCAATCCCTCCATGGTCTTGTTGGCATCTCTATCGACTCCGCCAGCTGTACAATGCTCTGAGAAATCTGCGTTCCTCCACCTCTAGCCTTGCGTTTGTCTCCCACTTCCTTTGCCATACCAGTGGTGGCCATGTCTTCAGCCATCTCAACACTAAGTGCTGGAATTCCTTTCCCTAAACTCTCTACCCTGTCCCCTGAAGAACATCCCTTAAATCATTGATGTTGACCAAGCTTTCGGCCACTCATCCTTATTCCCCTTTTTAGCTTAGTGTCAATTTTAATCTGATCCTGTGAAGCCAGTTGAGAATTCTTAAAGATGTTGTATAATTGCTGTTATGACTACTGTTATGTGAAACAAATAAGTTACGTGAGATTATGTGAGGCAAATAAGTTTTCCTTCTCCCAAATTCTCTCAGTAAGACTTTTCAGACCGTTTGTACAAGGCAGGAACCGTTATCTCCAACAAGACTAAAATCATTGGAATTCTTATAAAAATGAAGTTACCTGTTTCCCAGTTTTAAAAACAATAGGATGATGATTACCTTTGTAGTATATTTGATGTTTTCTCTTTCCTGACATATTTGCAGAAGTTCCCCCATGGACCTAAGTAAATGAACAATCAGATGTAATGAGAACAAGTTAAAGAATACAGTTAAGGTATTTAGTTTGTAAACTAAAGTGTGAAAACCAGCTCATTTCATCTTTACAAGTGACAGGTTCTGTGTCAAAAAACATTAATTTCAATTGCTAGCTTTAAAATCAGCGTAACATTTTGGTGCCGACCTTATGCTCACTCCAGGATTATCTTCATGGCCCATTATTGTGTAAGTCTTTCCTGAGCCTGTCTGACCATAAGCTACAATGCAGACATTATAGCCATCTACACAAGATGTGATGACAGGACGTGTTTCTTCAAACAACTGCTCCTAAAATATTCCAACAACAAATTCAGGCATTAGATAAATGATTATTTAATTAATCCTTCTGAATAAATCTCATTTTAGATATTTTTCTATGTGCCAGAAGTGAACTGAGATGGAAGTGAGACACCTATTGTAGACGCCAGCAATTGGTTTTGTTGTGACTGCAAAGAGGGGCTGAATTTTGCCAGCTCTGTGGAAATGGTCTTCAAGGCAAGAGAGATGGTAGGACTTTGAGAGAGAAACCCAATGTTTCCTGCTGCCATGGTATGGTGTTAAAAATACAGATCTCTTTAAAAAATAAGCCAGATCCTGAATCAGTATGAATTGAAAGCAGGTAATGCTTCTTGAAACTTGTATTGAAGAGTTTTGCCCCAGAGATGCTTCTGGACAGGGAGGGGTTCCAAATGGGAAGAGTGGAAATGGGCGTTTGTACCGAACATTAGTATCACAATAAAACTGAAGTTCAATGTGGGGGAGAAATGTGAGGTAATATGTTTTGGTTAGAAGAACATAGAGCGACAGTATGAGATAAAGACTGCAACTTTGAAAGGGGTCCAGAAGCACAGGAACCTGGGTATATGCAGATGGGTCAATGGACTCATGTTTCTCTCTCCCCAGATGCTGTGAGACCTGCTGAGTTAATAGCGCACTTTCTGTTTTTATTTCAGATTTCCACCAATAGAATGTCTTCTCTTGTCTAATTCAATAAATGGATATTCACCTATGAAACGCTATATATCAGAGTGGAAACTTCAGCAACAAAACCACTCACTGAGTGGCCAATTAAGCAACTTGAGTGCCAAATTAAGGCCATTTTGTCCATGTTGGAATGGCTCATTGCCACGTGAGGAGATTACCAGGTAAGCATTCAGAGTCCCCAGCTGGTTCCTGGGGCATCCCTCCTTTACAGCCAGTTATTTGGCCCATGGAGCAGAGCACTACGTGCATTGCCTGCCCTTGAGGCTACTGCTGGAATACGTCCCCCCTACACCAGGATTACTGGGGCCTACCTACCAGACACTGAATACCTTGGCAAAGAGGCAGCCTCAGCAGTGGTCACTGCTAGCAGTGGTGCTGCTGAGTCTTTTGTTTGTGCTGGCAGATCTGGGAGGTGGGTCACCATCGAGTTCCAGCAGCAGTTTGTTAATTGGTGATCACCAGAAAAACACCATCCAATTCCCAAAGCACTTTGGCACATGGTCAGCTCCTGCTTTTAGTCCCAGTGGTGGAACTTCTTTGACACTGATAAAATTCAGGCCTAGATTTCTGCATATTCAGAATTCATCAGATATGATTCTAAATTTAACAGTCAACTCACCTGTCTAATCTATAAAAAATATAGCTCATGGAATTAAAGGGACTGCAGCAATATGGATATAAAATTAGCTGAGTGGCAGGAAACAAAGAGTGGTCGTTAATGGATGTTTTTCAGACTGATAAAAGTTTGCAATGCTGTTCCACAGGGGTCAATATTGGGACCCCTGTTTTACCTGATATTTATTAATGATCTAGAGCTTGATGTGCAGGGAACAATTTCACAACTTGCAGAAGATACAAAACACGGAAGTATTGTGAACTATGAGGAGGACAGTGTAGAGCTTCAAAAGGACGTAGGCAAGTTGGTGGAACAGATGTATTGGTGGCGGATAAAGTTCATTGTGGAGAAATGTGAGGTAATACATTTTGGTTAGAAGAACATGGAGTGACATTATAAGATAAAGAGTGCAACTCTAAAAGGAGTGCAGAAGCACAAGAACCTGGGTATATGCAGATGCGTCAATGGACTCATGTTTCTCTCTCCCCAGATGCTGCAAGACCTGCTGAGTTAATCATGCATTTTCTGTTTTTATTTCAGATTTCCAGCACCTGCAGTATTTTGCTTTTATCATATCCTGAGTAGGTATGTTCATAAGTCATTAAAGACTGCAGGACAGGCTGAGAGAGTGGTTAAGAAAGCATACCGTATCCTAGGTTTCATTAACATGGGCACAAGAGTACAAAAGCAAGGAAATTATATTGTGTTTGTATAAAACATTAGATCTACCTCAGTTAGGGTATTGCATACAGTTCTGGGCCACATATTTTAGGAAGGATGTGAAGGCACTGGGGACAGTGCAGAAAACATTTCCAAGAATGATTCCAGGGATGAGAAACTTCAGTTATGAAGATAGACTGGTGGAGTTGGGACGTTTTTCTTTGAAGTGGAAATTTGATGGATTGAAAATCATGAGGGAGCTGGGCAGGGTAGATCAGATGAAACTGTTCCCACTGGTGGAAGGACTGAGAACAAGAAGTCAGAAATTTAAGGTAATTGGCAAAAGAAGCAAAAGCGATATGAGAAAAATCTTTTTCAAGCAGTGGGTTGTTAGGATCTGGAATGTATTGCCTGAGAGAGTGGTGGACACAGGATCAATCAAGGCATTCAAGAGGGAATTAATGATTATTTGAGAAGAAATATACAGGATTAGAGGGAGAATTGGCAGGAGAGTGGCACCAGATGAAATGCAGTGAATATGCTCAAATGCTTACTTGAGTGGCTGTAGGAGGATAAACTTTATCAAAAGAGAACACCTTCCGATTTCCATTTTGATTCACTGATATCTCCTTATCTGAGGGAAACTCCAGCAGGGTCTGTGTCCCCAGATCCTTCCTACAGCAGCAAAATACTCTGATGTTTCCACACAGCTCTTGCAGTTTGTTATAAAGCAATTGTTTTCCCAAAGCTTCCTTCTTACATAAAGAACGTAGGTGTTCAATGTCTTGTGTTGATTGTACCATGATACTTCTTAGCTTCAGTATAGGGTTCACAAGTTGGTTTATTAGCTGACTGATCTCAGCCATTTTAAACTTTAATGCAGGTCTCAGCTGCCTGGTAGAAATATTTAACTGGTGAGTGATTTTATAAATTTCCTGTAGTTTCCTCCGCTCCAAGAAAGAAGCTGGTGATATTTGGATCGAACTGGATGTCCTGCTTCTTGATTTTTGCAAAGCCGTGACTCTATGGAGGGCTTTCTTACGATCAACTTCTAGCTCTGCTATTTTTTCGTTCAGGCTCTGAATGGTTTCAGATTGGTGACTTTTCTCCTCCAATAACTCTTTTATTTTCTCTTGGAGGTTCTCTACAGTTGTGTTACTGCATTTCAGTTTTTCTTGTAGATCATGAATGATTCTGTCTCTTTCTATTAAATGGCTTGGAATAAATACGTGAAAATTGTTACTGACCATGCTAAATTGACATTTATATCACATTTATATCACATATAATTATGGCCCTAAGTTTCCTATGGCTGGGCAATTAATGGACCCCACTTAATTCGACCTGCCCTTCTCCATTTCATATTTTGCAAGGGGCGGTAGTGGCACAGTGATATTGTCACTGGACAATGTCATCCAGCATTATGCTCTCAGGGTGCTGATTCGATTCCTAGCATGGAAGACTGTGCAATTTGAATCCAATGAAAATCTAGAGTTAAAGTCTAATGGTGACCATGAAACCATTGTTGTAAAAACCCATATTTTTTGTCCTTTAAGGGAGGAAATCTGCTATCCTTACACAGTCTGGCCTACATGTGATTACAGATCCATAACAATGTGGTTGACTCTTAAATGTCTCTGAAATGGCTTAGCAAGCAACTCCGTTCAAGGGTAATTTATGTTGGGCAATAAATGCTGGTCCTGCCTGCCACACTCACTTGCCAAAATTTTTTAATAATCCAATTCAATCAAATCAAGTCCAATTCAGAGTCTCAATAAGTTGAGACATTCCCGATCCAAGCTGACAAGACAGGGCTCTCACCTCCTGTCTTGGGCTTGATCTACATGATCCAAGCTGATTGGAGTAGGCATTGCACTTCCTCCAAGGCTTGATCTCATTTGCATCTTAGCCAAAAGGCCAAGATGCCGCTTTTAAAAATTGTTTCAAATGAAGCTAAAAGGTATCTTAATGACTTCAACCAAATACATCACATCGATGCTACACTTGATCGAAGTTATTGAAATCACAAGACAAAACTGACACAGTGCCCTCTACATGGCATCCTCTTCCTCTTATTACATTTTTAAAAGATGCTTAGCCTTGAAAGGACAACTTTCTGTGGCGAGTTTATTTCCAGTCATTACAAGTACAGAAACTGCACTCCAACCTATGTGTTTGAAGTGAGATGCTATTTTTGTGAAGCATTAAGAAATTGAAATCAATGAGAATAAGCGTAAAACTCACCACTGGTTGGAGTCATACCTAGCATAAAGGAAGGTAGTTGTGGCTGATGAAGGCCGATCATCTTAGTCCCAGGACAATACAACATAAGTTCCTCAGGGTAATGTGATAGGTTAAACCAGTTTGAGCTGCGTTATCCTTGACCTTCCTTCCATCACAAGGTGAGAAACTCAGATGTTCATGGCACGGTGTTCAGTACCATTTGCAACATCTCAGATCCTGAGGGACTACATGCTCAAATGCAACAAGACTTGGACAACATTCAGGCTTCAGCTGCTAAGTGATAGGTAATTATTGTGTCACAAAAGTGCCACGCAATGATCGTGGAGATAATCTGTCTCCCCTTGATGTTCAACAGAACTAACATCACCAAATTCCCCCAATATCCTAGGGGGTTATCACTGATCCAAACATAACTGCACCAGCTATATAAATACTGTGTCTATTGAAGCAGGTCAGAGGTTGGGAATCCAAGTTAGTAATTCACTTCCTGCCTTCCCAAAGCTTGCTACCCCCTCCTCCATCTAGATGACACAAGTCAGGATTGTGATGGAATACTCTCTCTTGTATAGATGAGTGCAGCTCTAACCACACTCAAGAAACTCAACACCATCCAAGGCAAAGCAGTCTGCTTGATTAGCACCCCATTCACCACCTTAAATATTCAACCACACATCACTCATACATAATGGCTGCAATGTTTACCAGCCTTCAACACTATTATTCCCACAAAACTCAACTCCAAACTCCATGGCCTGGGCCTCGGCACCTCTCTCTGTGACTGGATCTTGAACTTCCTAACTCACAGACCATAAACATTAAGGATAGATAGCAACACCTCCTCCACGATCATCCTCAACAACAGTGCCCACAGGGCAGTGTTCTCAGCCCCCTACTTATACACCTATGACTATGTGGCCAAATTCACCTCCAATTCATTTTTCAAGTTTGCTGATGACACGACCGTAACAGGTCAGATCCCAAACAATGACGAGACAGAATATAGGAATGAGATAGAGAATCTGGTGAACTAGCGAGGCAACAATAATCTTTCCCTCAACGTCAACAAAATGAAGGAGGTTGTCATCAACTTCAGGAAGCACAAAGGAGAATATGCCCCTATCTACATCAATGGGGATGAAGTAGAAAGGATCGAGAGCTTCAAGTTTTTAACTGTCCAGATCACCAACCACCTGTCCTGCTCCTCCCATTGCCAATGCTGTAATTAGGAAAGTCCACCAACGCCTCTATTTTCTCAGGAGACTAAGGAAATTTGTCATGTCAGCTACGACTCTCATCATCTTTTACAGATGTATCCTAGGAAACATTCTTTCTGGTTGTATCACAGCTTGGTATGGCTCCTGCTCTGCCCAAGACCGCAAGGAATTACAAAAGGTCGTAAATGTAGCCCAATCCATCACGCAAACCAGCCTCCCATCCACTGATTCTGTCTACACTTCCTGCTACATTGGCAAAGCAGTCAGCATAATTAAGGACCCCACACACCCTGGACATTCTCACTTCCCCTTCTCCCTTCGGGAAAAAGATACAAAAGTCTGAAGTCATGTACCAACTGATTCAAGAACAGCTTCTTCCCTGCTGCTGTCAGGCTTTTGAATGGACCTACCTTACATTAAATTGATCTTTCTCTACACCCTAGCTATGATTGTAACACTACATTTTGCACTCTCTCATTTCCTTCTCTATGATCAGTATGTTTTGTCTGTATAGTGTGCAAGAAACAATACTTTTCACTGTACGTTAATACATGTGACAATAATAAATCAAATCACCACTGCAACACACCAAGCCTCCTTCAGCAGAATTTTCCAAACCTGCAACATCTACCACCTTAAAGGACAATTTAGCATGGCTAATCCACCCAACCTCCTAGAGCGCCCAGAGGAAACACATGCAGACACGGAGAGAATGTGCAAACTCCACACCCAAGGCTGGAATCAAACCCAGGCCCCTGGCTCTGTGAGGGCCTGCAGTACTAACCACTGTGCCACCATGTCACTCTTTTATTCTAGTTTTATTTTTCAGCCATTTTATCAAATGGCTATCTTTAATAATAAAATGGATGTACTTTGACATCAATGGCCTTGATTGTACCTGAATACTGGCTGCCACATGGGTGGGCAGCTATGTGCACACAACAGCAATATGAAAAATGTAGACAATTCATTTCAATGAGTGAGTTGAACACCAGCCCAACTTGACCTGCTTATTGGTTCCACGCCTGTTTAGGGAGGCGAGAAATTAGGCCAAAACGCTTAAAATCAGCTAGCATCTCATAAAGGAGTGCTGCATTCTGATTGCCTGCAGCAGGGAAAATTTGTAACCTCAAGAAGTACAGAGATGGCATGCAGGCTCTCTGTTATAGCATTAAAGGCCTAAATCCAGGCGATAGGCAGCAATTTGGAGATTCTGTTCCTCCTTCAGTAGGAGGGGAGAGGATTGCAGAAAGTCAGGCAAAATCTCTGCCACCAATGGAAAGAGGTCACTGATGAGGTAAATGCCAAGAGCTTAGTTCCCAAGACATGGCCACAATGCTAGAAAATGTTCAGTGGCTTGAGCACAGTTGTCAGGTAAAAATCTTACCTACTCTCCTCAAACCTGCAGTCTCCCCTCCATTCCCATGACTTTCAGGCACTCATTGGGCCATACTTCACTCCATCTCCTTCTCCTACTCACACTTTCTGCACTTCTTTTTCATACTGCAACTGTAACCTTTGTTTACACACCCTTCGCATCTTATGTACAATGTATGAAGTATTGGACCCTGACAGGCACATTCTCAAAATGGATCACAGAGATGTCATGAGTGCATTCCCCCCCTGCCCTCCCCTCGAGCTTGTAGATGGAATTGTGCAGCAAGTAGCAGAAATCATCGGAGACTGGGTTTACTCTCACATCCTTCCCCTTCTGCAGGAGGACATACTGGTCATCATGGGGAAGATGATGAAAGGAGAAGATTCATGGCATGGCATGGAATGTGGCAAAGTTGAAGGAGATTTTGTGCAGAGTTTCTGCACACTTTATCCCCTTTCCTTTCTCATCTTTCGTTTTACACAGTACATGACATGCTTTCTGCAACCACTCATTGTTCCCTGCTCCGCCTTCATACTAAAAGCTCACAATTTTTCTTTCTCTCATTGGAGGTGCTGAAACATTGAATTCAGTAACACAGACACAATCCTCTTGAAGATGCAGCACTTTTGATCTGTCTCTAGCAAACAGCACTCAGAAAAGGGTCCTGCATAATGTTTAGAAGGCAGGTTAGATGAGGTGGTCAGTCACTGGCTTGCTAGTGTGCAGGAACTATGGTGGGGGCTAGAAAGGCATAGGAGCATCTGCCACAGGGAATGATCACATACTAGCTCACCAGAAGAGGCTTCTAATGCTACTTTGAGGTCCCAAATCCTAAAATAGGACTTAGGGGGCAGCATGCAGAAGATCCTGTCCAAAATGAATGACAGGTGACGTCTATCATGTTTAAACCTCTACTGATAGTTTCCAGGAGAGCTCACATTGGTGTCATGAAAATTCAGGTGACAGCCATCTTAGCTGTGATGACAAGCGTCAACAGAGGCTTCCAGATTGTTACATCATTCCTGTACTCCATTCGAGCACACGACTGTATGTGTGATAAGTGCAGTCCCAAAAGAGTAATTTTGACTCCATGGGAGAGGAAGTCACTGTCCTTTTTCAGGATGACAATATGCCCGCACCCCCACCACCATTCTGCAATACCCTTGACAGCGTGGTGGATCAAATTGTCCTGGCTCACACTGAATGGCTGGAGTCTGCAGTCAAGCCCGCAAGGCTTGAGGTCACCAGTCACAGCCATCTAAAATCCATTGCTATCTTTTCGCTCTGAGGCTCTAGCAACTAGGGATACTTCATAGGAGCACTTACTATAAGTAACCAAACACCAAGACAAGCTGATAATGGATTGCTCAACGTCATATTAATAATAAGTTTCAAATATTACACTCGAATAGATTAGAAATGTAGGAATAAACTGTTCTGTTTAGCTTTGAGGCTGTATTCCACACTTGAAATTGTAAGGGCAACAACAACTCTTAAAAAAATGACACCCATTTGATCAGAGCTAAAAAGCTACAGAGATCTCCTCTAGAGGGCAAGTGGGGGGCAGCGAGAAGAGAGCCAATCTAGGCATAGTTGGCTGATGGATGTCACAATGTGGCTGTAGATGAGCTACAGTGGATGTGTGAGGATGGTACAAGACAGACAAGCCTGACATACAATGACTGCTGATCTTCTGGTAGGAATAGCTACATAGGAATAACAGTGGTAGTGAGGTTGGTGTTAATAAAAATTGCTGAGCTAGATATTAGGAAATTGTTTTATTCATTCATGGGATGTGGTGTCACTGACAAGGCCAGCATTCATTGCCCTTCCTTAATTGGCCTTAAGAAGGTGGTGGTGAGGTGACTTCTTTAAGCGCTGCAGTCCATGTTATGTAGGTACACCCACACAAAGTGTTTGAATACTGCTCATGCTTTGCCTCCTCTTCATACTGCCCTACTTCTGTTTCCAACTCCTCCGCTTTCTGCTTTTCCTCCACTTCTTGCTGGCAAGTGCTGATTCCTGTTATGCAGCCACAAATCAGGATATATGCACAGATCAGTTGTACAGAACTCATCCTGAACATTCCAGGCAGCAGAAGTGAAAATAGAGCAAGTCACGGATTATGAAATCTGACTTTATAACACTGCATGCCCGAAATGGCAAGTGGCCCATCAGAATCAGGTATCTCTTTTCTAGTAACAACAACTTTCAGTCAACCTGTTTCGGTAGTACAAGCAAAGAGCTAACTATTTGTATTTTGGTTGATTATTAATGTGGTTGAAGGCAAATAATTCATTATATTAAATATATAGAGAAAAGCATAAGGGACACCATAATTATAGCCTCGCAAATAAAACATCACGCTTTCAATCTATACCTAAAGTGAGTAGTAAAGGGATGCTTATCCAATAACTATTTATTTAAAATCATTCTTAAACATGAGCAAATGATGATGATTATTTTCATTATTGTTCCTTTGTCATTCAACTGACTATGAAACTGAAGATTAACTCACAGGAATAAATGAATGCCATTGAATCCTTTTAGGAATGGAACTTCATAAAATTTGAGCAAACAATCACATTTTATATAGGTGGGTTAGTAAAATGTATTTACTTTTGATTTGGGAATTTAATTACCAAATTTCATGAACTTTCATTATATCAATTGGGTACACCAGGACTTTTACTGAAATTTTGAATGAGAAAGAGGCAATAATAATTGTGAATACAAACAAATAAAATACTTGGATGTTTCCCATCGGCTGACACATTGCTAAACGGATATTAGCTTAGGTACAACTGCAATGTTTTTACCTGTAACCGTTTGCTTCTTTGTAGTCCCTTTGGCTTCTGAATGGTATCAATAAGCTGTTGCCAAAGATTGCCAAGAAAATGGAAATGACTTCCTCTGCATCATAGTTACACTGTCGAAGGACTGCAGTCACTTCTCGATGATCAGTTAGGCTTGGAATTGCTTGCTAAAAGAAGTATTAAGATAGCAAATTTTAATTCTAAGACGCTCATAGTCCTTTTCCTGAACGCACATAGGGATTGGAAAAGAGAATCAAAAACTGGAGGGCATGGGTTTAAGGTGAAAGGGGAAAGATTTAAAATGGATTGAGAGGCAACTCCTTCACAAAAAGGTTGGTGCGTATATGGAATGAGCTGCCACAGAATGTGGTTGATGCAGGTGCAATAGCAACAATTAAAAAACATTTGGATAAGCACATGGTTGGGAAGGATGAGAGGGATATAGGCCAAACGGAAGCAATTGGGACTAGCTGGGAGGGCACCATGGTCAGCATGGACCAGTTAGGCCAAAGAGCCTGTTTCTATGCTGTATTGCTCTATGACTCTATGACTCACATTCTTCTCATGTTCTTTTAGAACCTACCTTTCAATAACTTAGACATGTATAATGCATATGGAGTCATGATACTGCATTGCAATAAGTTATTGGATGAGTATGGCAACTAAAATGATTGCTTTTCAAACACATTATTGGAACATTAGATATGGTAAATATCACAATGTTAAAAGCTGCTATCACTACAATGATAGAATGCATTCAACTATAATAAGTCAGGCTGAGTATGGTCTGATAAGGCAATTTAATAATTATACGAATTTTTAGCTCCAAAGGAATGGAGTGTTGCATCTTGGGAGTTTGGGCATGAAAATCAATAGTCCTGGCAGATTTTATCTCCACTAAAGTTAATGAATAGAAAATCCTGCATTCATATAGTAAGAGGGACACGTTCTAAGGAATTTCACAAGGAAATCCATTGTGGAGAAGTTGAAAGAAGCGATGAGTTTTGTTCATTTTAACTGATCATTTTCGTATCATGGATACTTAAGGGAACCTCCTGTCGCACTTTAAAGCATTATTGGTGGCTAATATATTAATATGTAGAGGACTGGAGTATAAGGATGCAGAAATTATGCTGCAACTGTACAAACCCTGGTTAGATCCCACTTGAAGTATTGTGAGCAAATCTGGGCACCACATCTTAGGAAGGAAACACTGGCCTTGGAAGGAGTGCAACTTAAGTTTACAAGAATGATACCTGGACTTCAGGGGTTTACTTGTGAGGTGAGATCATACAAATTAGACTTGGTTTTCTCTAGAATTTAGAAGGATACGGGGGAACAAAGTCTTCAAGATATTAACAGGAAAAGACTCGGTATATAAAGATAAATTAGTTCCACTGGTTGGAGTTTCTAGAACTAGGAGGCATATTCTAAAAATTAGGGCCAGATCATTCAGGAGAGATATTAGGAAGCATGGTAGCACAATGGTTAGCTCTGCTACCTCACAGTGCCAAAGACCGGGGTTTGATTCCTGGCTTGAATCACTGTCTGTGCAGAGTCTGCAAATTGTCTGTCTGGGTTTCTTCCAGGTGCTCTGATTTCCTCCCACAGTCTGAAAGATGTGCTGGTTAAGAACGTTAGCTATGTCAAATTCTCCCTCAGTGCACCCAAACAGGTGCCAGAGTGTGGTGACTGGGGAATTTTCACAGTAACTTCATTGCAGTGTTAATATAAGCCTACTTTGGACAGTAAGAAACACTTAAAATTTCTACACACAAAGGGTGATAGAGGCTTATAACTTCTTCCACAAATGACAGTTAATATGAGATCAGTTGCTATCTTTAAATCTGAGATAGATCATTTTTTGTTAAGCAAAGGTATTAAGGGATATGGGTCAAAGGTAGGTATATGGAGTTAGGCCACACATCGGCCATAATCTTATTAAATGGCGGAACAGGCTACTCCTGTTCCTATGTCCATAATGAGGCATTGCTGTAGTGCATTAATTATGACATTGGATTTCTAATTATCCCAAATCAAATGAAATTATAAATAAATTCTTGCAGTATTTCATGAAAGTATGCAATCCAATAGATACTTACCTTTAACAATAAAAAGTCTCACAACACCAGGTTAAAGTCCTACAGGTTTATTTGGAATCACAAGCTTTTGGAGCGTTGCCCTTTCATCAGATGAGTGGTGAGTTAGGTTCACAAACACAGCATATATAGACAGACGCAATTGCAAAATAATGCTTGGAATGCAAGTCTTCACAGGTACTCAAGTCTTTACAGGTACAGACAATGCGAGTGGAGAAAGGAATATTCACAGGTTAAAGAGGCATGAATTGTCTCAAGCCAGGACAGTTAGTAAGCAAAGTCATACTACATGTAATCCCCACCATTTGGCCTGGGCTTGCCAAAATCCTGCTAACTGTCCTGGCTTGAGACAATTCACACCTCTTTAATCTGTGATTATTCCTCTCTCCACTCGTACAGTCTGTACCTGTAAAGACTTGATTACCTGTCAAGACTCACATTCCAACCATTATCTTGCAATTATGTCTCTGTCTATATATGTGTGTTTGTGAACCCAAATCTCCACTCACTTGAGGAAGGAGCAGCACTCCAAAAGCTCATGATTCCAAATAGACCTAAGAACATAAGAACATAAGAAATAGGAGCAGGAGTAGGCCATCTAGCCCTTCGAGCCTGCCCCGCCATTCAATAAGATCATGGCTGATCTGTCGTGGCTCAGTTCCACTTTCCCGCCCTCTCCTCATAACCCTTAATCCCCTCTCTTATCAAGAACCCATCAACCCGCTTCTTAAAAATATTTAGCGAGGCAGCCTCCACCACTTCAACGGGCAGAGAATTCCAGAGATTCACCACCCTTTGAGTGAAGAAGTTCCTCCTCAACTCCGTTCTAAACCGCCTCCCCTTTATCTTGAGGCTGTGCCCCCTAGTCCTACTGTCTTTTTTGAGCGGGAAGAGTCTCTCCACCTCTATCCCATCCATCCCATTCATCATCTTATACGTCTCAATGAGATCTCCCCTCATTCTTCTAAACTCTAACGAGTACAAGCCTAGTTTATTCAGCCTCTCCTCATAGCTCAACCCCCTCAACTCCGGTATCAGCCTAGTAAACCTCCTCTGCACTCCCTCCAAGGCCAAAATATCCTTGCACAGGTGCGGCGCCCAAAACTGCACACAGTACTCCAGCTGCGGCCTCACCAATGCCCTATACAGCTGCAGCAAGACCTCCCTACTTTTATATTCAATCCCCCTCGCTATGAAGGCCAGCATCCCATTCGCCTTCCTGACCACCTGCTGCACCTGCAAGCTGGGTTTTTGCGACTCATGCACAAGGACCCCGAGGTCCCTCTGCACCGTTGCCTGCTGCAGTTTTTCGCCACGTAAGTAATAATCCTTCCTACCATTCTTCCTACCAAAGTGGACCACCTCGCACTTGCCAACATTAAATTCCATTTGCCATTTCCTGGCCCATTCGCCCAGCCTATCTAGATCCTTCTGCAGACTCTCCACACCCTCCGCACAATTTGCCTTTCCCCCAATCTTGGTGTCATCAGCAAATTTCGACACCCTACACTCGGTTCCCTCCTCCAGATCATCTATATAAATGGTAAATAGCTGAGGCCCCAGCACCGACCCCTGGGGCACCCCACTAGTCACCAATCGCCAATCCGAATAGCACCCATTGACCCCCACTCTCTGCCTCCTATTTGACAACCAATCCTCTATCCACGCTAACACCCTACCCCCAACTCCATGTCCCCTGACCTTCTGCAATAACCTCTTGTGAGGTACCTTGTCAAATGCCTTCTGAAAATCCAGAAAGACCACATCCACCGGCTCTCCTCTATCCACCGCCCTAGACACATCCTCATAGAACTCCAGTGTTGGACTTTAACCTGGTGTTGTGAGACTATTTACTGTGCCCACCCCAGTCTAATGCCGGCATCTCCACATCTTGGCTACCTTCAAAAAGGAATGAATTTTAAATTAATAAATAGATTAAAATATTAAAAAGTACTTTGCAATGCAACTCCAGAAACAGGTAGCAATTCCTTTAATGTTTTCCTTATAATGATGATGCATTTTAAAAATATCTTTGAGTTGAATAGGCTTATTACTAAAAGGAACATAGGACTGTGAGAATCACACTTGGTACTGCCATTGTGCTTTCAATAAATTAGATGTATTGCTCACCGTGACTTGTTCCACACGTTTTCTGATGAAATCCAAATTCATTTCCCACTGCAACGGCAAGATAAGCCAAGCTCCACAATCTGTATCGAAGTATTTACAAACATTTGTTTTCTCCTATGAGAAATATAGAAAATATGTACACCTGAAGCTTTCAATTGGATAAGGTAGTTTGGTTTCAAGGATTTATTCAGCTTCTGGCTGGTAAAATTTCAGCAATATTAGGACTTATGAAATAAACACAATTTTACTTCAAATATGTATGTCATGACTATTCCTTTCCCTGGAACCCAGAGATCTCCAGCTCGCTCATCATCCACAAAACAAAATGTATCCAGGTTTGATTTATTCCTGTTGTTGACTGAACTTGTCGCTATCTGCAATAAAATAATTTCATCATTATTAACACTCCAGGCACAGAGCTCGTATATGAGAGAAAGTCAACAATTTGGACATGTGCCCACAAAGAATTTCCAGACAATCATATTTAAGGTTTGTTTATTTGTGCTACAAGACACGGAGAGCGCTCCCTGCACATGCACAGATGCAGTGTTAGTGCCTGTGACGTTATTGATAGCACTGAAATGAATAAAATAGCTTGTATTAAAATGGAAAGTCAAAAAAGGAAACCCAACATTGCTCTGGTTTTCCCCCCACTCCCTTTGATGTCCCATCCCCTACTCCTGCCCATAGCCCATCACCGCTCCCAATGCTGCTGCTTCTGCAATCCTTGCGAGCTGGTAAAATAGGTGGAAGATTGGGTTTGTATTCAGTTTCTCGACTCTCATGATCTTGATGGCCTCTTTTTGACGGTGAAATCAGCCTTGCGCTCACAGCGGCAGGGACCCAGGTTCAGTTTCCCAGTTATCACCCCATCCTCCAATCGCCACCCCATGTCATTAATATTGAAATCAGCCTCGTGCCCTTCCTGAGCACAGGAAGGGCACAGGGCTGATTTCAATATTAATGACATGGGGTGGCAATTGGAAGATGGGGTGATAACTGGGGTAACCATCAGTAGGGGTGGGTGGCGATGTCCTGCAAGAGGGAGTGGGGGGAGTGATGGGAGTAATCCCATTAAACTGATCGGGGCATCTGTGCAATGGTGCCCCCAGAGCTCAGCAGCCATCTTCATTGGCAAGCTGAGGTTCCCCAACCTTCCCAATGGCGAGATTTGCATTACAGTTTGTCTATTACTTGGAGTGCCATAAATCCCCATTACTTATCCCCATTTGACACTAAAGAATTTTTGTTGAAAAAAATTCCACCCCATATATATACATCTTTGAAATTGCTACTTTGAGTGATGCAATTAAATGACTCTGTTATTGGTTGCCTTAATTGAAGTGGCCCGCTCACATTTGGAAATACTGCTGTGACCTGTGTCAACAAAGGACGTGGAGATGTCGGCGTTGGACTGGGGTAAACACATTAAGAAGTCTCACAACACCAGGTTAAGTTGGACTTTAACCTGGTGTTGTGAGACTTCTTACTGTGTCAACAAAGGACAACAGGAAACAATGCATTTCCTCTTACGAAGTCACAAATGCTTGGAAATACATTTCTCCATATGATCCCATCTTTTATCTCTCATAGTTTTAGACAAAGTTATTCTAATCCCAGTGATAGTTTGATCAGAAAGTTTTCAGTGTGTCATTGGATACAAGAAGCTTGCTCACCCAGGTTGTGTAGGTTTACTGGCATAATGCCACAGGAAAACCAGCCTTAATATTTTCAACAAGCAAATTTGAATTACTCGTCTTTACTGTGAGTTTATTTAATGTGCTTTAGAATATGATATGAGTCGTGTATTATGTTAGAAATCACCACGTTGACTTTTTCTTTCATTTCACTGAAAAGTCAGGTCACTTGCTGCGACATTAGTTGACCAAGTTTCATTAAAGTAAATTTGTTAGTTTAGTATCCAAGTTTATTATCACTGCAGGAAACATTGGACATGTTTTCTGATGGTAGAACCCGCTCACCATTGGCTGCCAGCGGGATCTTCCAGTTCTTCTGATGCCTACAGCATTTTGCACCTTCCCACTGCCAGGGAGCCGGCCGCAGGGAGTTGCCTTCGGTGGGGCTGGAAGATGCCACCGGCAGAACGGAGCAGAAGATCCTGTCAGCAAGAAGGGCTGGAAAATCCTGTGCAATGATATAGATTTAAGGGGCAATTACGAGGAAAAGGCAATTCCAGTCACAGGAATTTTAAATACTGCCATTATCATTCATTACTCTGCATGTTCATAATTAACACTTACTTCTGTGAACTAATATTGTTATAAATATCCTAGGTTTAATGACTGTTCCATACCTCTTGCAATGTGTTGATGAATTTTCCTTGTTTATACCACTTTTTTGGAAAAGGCACAAATTCCTATTAATAAAGACACAAGCACGTTTTCAGGTCCAGGAATATACACATTAATGATTTTATGAATATAAAAAGATATGTAGATTAGGACTATAAAAAAAAGTCAGCATGTTGGCACAGTGGTTAGCACCATTGCCTCAGGGTTCTATTCCAGCCTCTGCCTGTGTGAAGTTTGTACATTCTCCCCATGTCTGCATGGGTTTCCTCCAGATGTTCTGGTTTCCTCCCACACCCCAAAGATGTGCAAATTAGGTTGATTGGCCATGCTAAATTGTCCCTTAGCGTCAGGGAGATTAGCAGGGTAAATAAGTGGGTTATGGGGATAGGGCCTGGGTGCAGACTTATGAACTGAACAGCCTCCTTCTGCACTGTAGTGTTTCTATGATTCTGCTATAGTACCACATTTTTGTCCATGTGAATGGGGACATTACTAGTGTGTGCAACTTTTGTTCTGTGTGCAAAGACTATGACTGTATCTGTGGGAAAGTTTGTGACGGTTCCGTTCTCAGTTTTCACTGCCACTTGTATAATCTTGCCTCATCCAGAGCGTAGAGAAATTCTTTTACCAACAATTATGCCAACATGGGATTTAAACCTTCAAGAGGTCAGGAATTATTACCTTGTTTGTAAAATAGATTGTTAAAAAGTAAACAAGAAATAGGTATCTGCTAATTGCTTGTTCCTTGCAACCAGTCCTTCTGTGCACATGGTGGTGAGCTGGTTGAAGTATTCTATGTGCTTATTGCTAATGTGACTAATACAGTACCCATTTAGGACAATATATAGGATAGACTGGGCTGAATTATATGAGGCACAAGATTCCACAAACCACCCCCTGACCCCGCCCATCCTGCTAAAATGTCTAGTGGAGTGGATGGGTGGGGCATGGGAAGAGCGGTGCAGGGCCCACTGATGAACTGTTAATAGGCTGCAGGTGGGATTGTGGTCCTTCTGGGACAAGAGGTTCTGCCTTGGAGAGATGATGGCACACCAGAGGCTATCACTTCGGGGCAAATAGCATATGCCATTGGATCAGGATTTGGATACGTGTCTGGTCATCCACTGGGTGCCAAGTTACGAGGTTCCAGCAAAAAGGGTAAGTGAGGGTGCGGAGCAAGAATGAGGGGAGGACAACCTTGTGGGGATGGGGGGGGTAAAAGCTTGGAGGGGCTTTTCAATGGACCCAGAACTCTCCTTCTCTGCCCACCACCAGCCCACGCATGGAAACTTGTCGGGCTGGCTACCTGATGTGGACTTCTCCTGCTGCCAGTTAAACACTGGCAGAGATGGGATGGGACCCATGAGAGGATATTAATTTCTCACTGCTTAATGATACTGCCACCTCTAAACCACTGCTGGTATAGTTCTGGCATGAGTGGAGGGGGGTTTGGGGTGGAAGTTGGGGGAGGTTGAGGGGGAATGTGGAGGCAAGTAGGCTGGCAGCAAGCAATCCGTGAGCTGGATTTAATAAACACCTCCCCACCTTTAAATCCGCCACCAAAGGAGAGTGAAATGCAGCTGATTTTATGATTTATGTGCCTGCCAGACATGTGCCTAGGAATAGATTAGATTCCAAACTACTTCCCACCTTTGTTTCATCCAAGTAAAGCTTGACGTTATTTTGTGTGATGCAAGTGTAGAGAGTACCATCGTTGTGAAGGAAATTCTCAAATGTCAAAGTTGATCCATCTACTTCTGGTTTGTTGCTTTCGGAAGAATGGACCTTCAACAGAATCAGAAACAATCACTTGTACTTTGTAATTCAAAGTCATGTTAGAACTAAGGCTGGAATTCTCTGCTTCACCCACAGCTGGGATTCTTTGGTCCCTCTGCTGTAAATGGAGATTTGGCTGAGCGTTAAATTCTCCGTTCTCACTGGCAGGGGTAGTGCGGCATGCGAGACAGGACAGTTCTGGCCTAATTTTCAAATAATCTTTTAGAATCATAGCCATAACCTAACAAAACAAAATAATGTATTTCTATCTTGAAACAAACTACAGTGACAGGTGACAGGTTACAAAAAATCATAGGCTGTTTGAGGCAAGATTCTTGACGTCCATAACTAAGTTTTTCATCTTGGTGTTTTTTATTTTAATCAATAAAATAATTAAGGAAATGACAATAAAAAGTTTTCAATAGGGCATTTTTTGCAAATGCATTTTGATTAGTCCAGTCTCCTTAACATTTCCGCATAGGACGATCTTGTTACCTCAGAAACCAGTCCAGTGAACATTTGTTATATTCCTTCTATGGCAAGTATTTCCTTCCTTAAGTAATGGTATTAAAACTGTACACACTACTCCAATGTAGTCTCACCAAGCTTCTGTACAATTGCAGTAAGACACCTTTACACCTATACTCAGGTCTTGTGGCACAGTGGGTAGCATCCCTGTCTCTGAGCCTGAAGTTCTGAGTTCACATCCCAAGGAAAGCACATTCATAAGGTGGCCAAACAAACTGAATGTGTCAACCTGCATGTCCTCCCAAACACGCTGGCAATAAAACTGGGGGAGACTTCTGGTCAACCATGCTTGATGTGGATTGGCGCTCCTCAACCTATAAACCCCCGGCGAGAGACTAGCAACCTGTTCTGGGAAAAGCAAACTATGAAACAGATGAAAGTCTGCCTTAGAGCACCACGAGATGTGGGAAGAGAATTGGAATTGAACTTCTGTACTCAAGTTCTCACTGAATTAAGGTTAACGTATCATTTGCCTTTCTAATTGCTTGCTGCACTTGCAACTTGGTTTTCAATGACCATGAGTAACAACAGCCTATGGATATCAAGACTTTCCCATCATTCCCCAGTTAAGAAATACTCTGTATTTCTGTTTTTCCTACCAAAGAGGACTACTTCATATTTTTCCATGTTATATTCCAGCTATCATGTTCTTGTCCACTCACCGTCTAAATCTCAAAGATGTCTTTGCATCCTCCTCACAATTCACATTCCCACTTAGATTTATGTCTTAAGCAAACTTGGAATTATTACATTTAGTCCCCAAATCCAAATCATTGGATAAGGGAAAAGCCTGAGGTTTCTCCAGCGTTACGTTTGTGACTTGCATTCACCTCCTATCCCTGACCACTAAGTAGGCTTTCACTACTCCCAAACTAGGGTTCAAAGTGTCCAGATAACTCTTCCCTCACTGATGCCCTGCAATGCCTGCACGTCAGACTCCAACTAAGCAACTCTGAGTTGAACTTGCTCAAGATGAAGACACTTCCTGCAGGTGTCTGGGGTACATGATGCTTTGTATAAACTCCCATATGCAGTGCAGGCACCTCTTGAAGATTTCAGGGACTCTGTCAAAATACAGTAAGAAGTCTCACAACACCAGGTTAAAGTCCAACAGGTTTATTTGATAGCAAACGCCAGTGTCTACCAAATAAACCTGTTGGACTTTAACCTGTGTTGTGAGACTTCTTACTGTGGTTACCCCAGTCCAATGCCAGCATCTCCACATCATGTCTGTCAAAGTAACCAGAGAAAGTTTAGGATCATTATTTTTCTCTCTAATTAACCTTTATTTCATGCTTGAGCTTCATCCATTTGATTTTGCCAATGGCTAGTATAACTGAGCTTTGACATAAGAACATAAGAAGTAGGAGCAGGAGTAGGCCATCTAGTCCTTCGAGCCTGCCCCACCATTCAATAAGATCATGGCTGATCTGAAGTGGCTCAGTTCCACTTTCCCACTTTCTCCCCATAACCCTTAATTCCCTTGCCTACCAAAAAACTATCTACCCGTGACTTAAATATATTCAGCGAGGTAGCCTCCACCACTTCAACGGGCAGAGAATTCCAGAGATTCACCACCCTTTGAGTGAAGAAGTTCCTCCTCAACTCCATTTTAAACTGCCCCCCCTTATCTTGAGGCTGTGCCCTCTAGTCCTGTTGTCCTTTCTGAGCAGGAAGAATCTCTCTACCTCTACCCTATCCATCCCCTTCATTATCTTATATGTCTCTATAAGATCCCCCACTCATCCTTCTAAACTCCAACGAGTACAGACCCAGTCTATTTAGTCTCTCTTCATAGTCCAACCCCCTCATCTCCGGTATCAGCCTAGTGAACCTCCTCTGTACTCCCTCCAAGGCCAAAATATCCTTGCGCAAGTGCGGCGACCAAAACTGCACATGCAGTGCAAGAAGGCTCACTATTGCAATGTCACCACATCCCTCACCTGAGCCTTAATCTGGTACCCATGTCCCTCACCTGAGATTCAATGTGGTACCCCAGGCTCTGCCCCTCATCCTCAGCCTCAATCTTGTGCCCATAGATTTCATAGGTTTTTTCATACGATCACTGCAGTACAGAAGCAGGCTATTCAGCCCATCAAGCCTGTACCCACTCTGTCCGATACAGCATTTTACTCAGACGTTATCCTGTTACCCCAAGTATTTATGCCACTAATCCCCCTAACCTATACATTTTGGGACACTAAGGGGCAATTTTAGCATGGCCAATCAACTTACCCTGCACATCTTTGGACTGTGGGAGGAAACCGGGGCATCTGGAGGAAACCTACACAGACATTGGTGGGGGTTGGTGGTGGTGGTGGTTGGGGGTGGGGGGGGGGGGGGGCAGCAGTGGTGGGGGGGGGGGGGGGGGGGGAATGTGCAATCTCCACTCAGACAATCCCCGAAGGCCAAAACTGAACCCGGGTCCCTGGCGCTATGAGGCAGCAGATTTACCCACTGTGCCACATTGCTGCCTCTCCCTGAGCCTCAATCTGGTATCCCTGGCCCTGCCCCTCACCTGAGCTTCAACCTGGTAGTCCTGCCCCTCGTCCAAAATTCAGTCTGGTACCCATGCCTTTCACCTAAAGTTTGCTCTGGTGCCCATCACCAGCAAGGCCTTTCACATTAAGTAAAAAATCTTCACATACCAATGCCTCGCAAACGAGGCCTTAGACAAATGATGGCAGAAGACAAGCCCATAATTTTTCAGATGCCAGTCTATAGATCCTCCTAGATCAGAACAATGAGAGTGGATGTTAGACTGATGGTCACTAGTGTCATGCAGAAGGAGGTAGCAGTGCCATTGAGAATCATTGAGGTGTGGCCGTGTAGGTTTAATAATAGCCCGACCTCATTGTTTTTGTCATATCTGTTTATCTCTTCATCAGAAAAGCAAAAAGGGGAATTTTCACGATGAAACCTATTGTAGTTATCCTATTGTGTCCAGGGTTAACAATGTGCTGGTGGGGGGAGGAGCCCTCACTCTGGCAGCTTAGTGCAGTTCAACAACTGCCAAAAGCAACAAAGAAAGACAAGATACATACAGGCAATGTAGATGGCCTGCCATGACTTGTCTAAATGTTCAGAAATTTTGCACGATGATGACACAGACAAAATTGTTTAATTATCTGCATAAATTGTAGCCTTGTGAGGGGTTGTACACTGAAATTTCAGTGGGAAAAGGCTTTTTAATCTGATTAGGGTAATTCTAAATCTTGACAGAAGGCCCTAACTTCTGTGATAGCAATGGAAATCACACAGTCAGTCCTTTGTAACATTTATGCTAATTAGTACTAAATTCAGAGCTGCTTCATTTTATGGACTCGTATATTTGAACCTGGGTTAAGTCAGATTAAATCGTTACATAAACCTTAAGTATCAACAGAAACAGAAGATTTTCTTTCCTAAAGCACTGAACCCTGAGATGCAGATATTAAAGGAAAATTTGTTGAAGTTATATTGCCCGCTGACATCCAGGCTCATGTTCCCTGTTTATCAACATAGCAAAGTGCAATTACGTTGGTCTTTGTCATTAGTTGTAATGAACTAATTAATCCATGCATCAGAACCTCCTAATGTTTTCTCTCTCTTAGGATCGGAACTGATCTAGGGACTGGCACATGGACTGAATTTATTGAGGATACCCAAAGATGTGCAAGTCAAACTCTGACCAGGAACCAGTCGACAAACCAGTATTAAAATTTTGAAAATCAGTAACTGAAGAGGAATTAAGGATTCTTTTTTATTTTTTCTGTTGCAAACATATTTGTCATTGATATTAATACAACAATTAGCAACATTAAAAGATGTGAGGTTATTAGAGTGGCTACAGTTCCTGCAGATGGCCTGTGTCCATTCTGCAGAATCTGTGTAATTCTACGCAGTTTTTCTCTCAGTTTACTTACATTTACATGTGTCTCTGCTGTGCTGTGAACACATTGGTACAACTGTTCGATTTCCTCTTGCTCCTCATCTTCTTCCACATTGTAGTGCCCTTCACTTACTTTAGGGCTATGCTGATCTCCTCCGAGCTGCTCATATGTTTGCACCCTCCAGTTCCTATCAGAATTATCAGCGTTTTTCAAAGCTATTGCTTCACTGGGCCTATTCTCACTGGAGCAGTGCGATGATGCCAACTTATCCTCGATGGTAAGAAGAGCATCCTGTGGTGTAATTGCTCGAGGTTTTGTTATTGCGTTCCCCATGATCAGTGACTTTTCAAATGAGGTTTACTTGCAAACTGCTTCGGCCAATCTGTAGGAGACATTGACACGACATCACTTACAGTTTATTCTTAAAAAATTTCAAAAACTACCACCCTTTTGAGCAACTTTTCAAACCACACACCTTTTCAGACGTAGCTTTGGAAAACAATTCAAAAGGTATTTCCCAGATTGCTCTTGCAGAGAACAGGAATGAGGAGGATAGGCCGAATTGCCTCATTTTGAGCTGTAATTCTATGATTCTGTGTCTCAATATGATGTGTGTCCCCAAAATGTACGTCGTGGGAGTGTTCTCTGTTATACATAATAATTAATTAAAAGATTAATTATGTCAATTTCTATGGATGGTGAGGGATATTTCCCTTGGAGCACCAATACTGTGCTCTAAAATGTTAGTTTCAAAACCATTGTGTCATTCAAGTTCTTCACCTGCCTAAGAATTTATTTGATGTTTTTCTTCTTTGCCATTTTAGCTCTTTGAAAAATCTTGAAGTAGCTTCAAGAAATCTTATCCATTACCTGTCCACATATGAGTACTCATGCTGCTAGTAGCAAAGCGTGAACCATATGGATCCATCTCTACAATGTGAGAAGTATGAATTCACTTCCAGGAATCCCCATGTCAAATATCAAACAGAACGCCGTGTGACTTTAGCTTGTCGTTGAGATGTAACTGGTATAAAGTTGATCCTCGTTACTTGTACCAGTATGTTAAAAAGATGTGGGCCCAACACTTAACAGATGCCTAAAATACCCCCAAACACAAAAATCCATTATAGTCAACAGCAACAAATTGTGTTTTTGAACCATATCACTCAAAATTCAAACTGTGAATATCCATTGCCCTTCCTTAGAACATTAACCTTACCTTTCCAGAACATTGGTTTTCAGCGCTACTTGTAAGATTCCTCTTCTGTTTGTTCTTTGTTTACCATCTTTCAGATTGTCAGATTGGTAAAAGCACACTGAGAACATGATATTTAACAGCTTCAGTTGTTCAGAGAGACATTGACGTGATTTATTTTGCTGCTGACGATTGTTTTTCCCCTTTCTCAGCCTGTCATTCTGAGCATTGGGATTGGCAAGGCCGGTCACCTTGGTGCTTGAGGAAAATAAGCTCCCCTGAGACGCAGGGAGAGCAAAACTTGGCCAAGGAGACAGGGCCAACAGAGAGCAAGTGGGCAACAGGAGAGCAATCAGTGAGCTAAACAAACAAACAGCAACAGGTACAATGCAAATTTTAAAAAATACACGCCAGGGGTTCGCCATTAACCTTTTTGCTGTATATTAAATAGTAATCGTTATGATACAAGCACAGATGATGTATAGGAAATTGGTAACTGCTAGTCAGGATGCAATTTTGTGGGAGTGCAAAGCAGTTAGGATTGTGAGTGAATGCTCCCTCCAAAGATGCTGCAAAACCTGCTGAGTATTTCAAGCATTTTCTGCTTTTAGTTCTTCACTAATCTCTGCCTCCTCTCAATGCCGATTTCATAGACTAGTTACCAACATGTCTTTAGCCACTAAGTCTGTTGTGTGGTATTTTATCAAGTGCCTTTTTAAAGTCGCTATATGTAGCATCCACTGGATCTACCTGGTTCAATCTTTCTGTTATTTCATCAAATGATTCAATTGGACTGGTCAGACAGATTTTCCCTTAATAATAGATCTGTGATGATCGTCCCTTTGTAATCCATGCTTCACTCGGTGGTAATTAATACAAGAATCCCAACAGTGCAGCATCAACCCATTTAAGTTATAGAGAGGTTGGATAGGCTTGGGTTGTTTTCTCTGGAGCAGAGAATTCTGAAGGGTGACCTGATTGAGATGTTCAAGCTTATAAGGGGCATGGAAAGGCTGGATAGGGAGCAGCTGTTCCTCTTAGTTGAAGGGTCAATCGCAATGGGACACAAGTTAAGCGTGAGGGTTGGAGGTTTGGGGGGGGATTTGAAAAAATCCTCTTTACTCAAAGAATGGTGATGGTCTGGAATGCACTGCCTGAGAGGATGGTGGAGGTGGGATGCCTCACACCCTTTAAAAAGTACTTGGCACACCATAACATTCAAGGCAATGGACCAAGTGCTGGTAAGTGGGATAAGGTGGGCAGGCCAGGGCCTTTCATGTGTGTATACAGACTCAATGGGCCAAAGAGCCTCTTCTGCACTGTAGGATTCTGTGATTCCGCGCAGACTGCACCAACTTTCCTAAAGGACATGTCACCCTATCCCCATAACCCCACACATTTACCCCACTAATTTCCCTAACCCACACTTCTTAACACAAACAACAAAGAAAAGTACAGCACAGGAACAGGCCCTTCAGCCCGCCAAACCTGTGCCGATTATGATGCCTGAACTAAATTGAAAAAAACCCTTCTGCCCTTACTTGGTCTGTATTCCTCTATTTCCTCTCCATTCATGCACCCATCCAGATGCCTCTTAAATATTGCTAACATGCCTGCTTCTAACCACCTCCTCCGGCAGCGGGTTCTAGGCACCCACTACTCTCTGCATGAAAAACTTTCCCTGCACGTCGCCTGTAAACTTTCCCCCTCACACCTTCAACATGTGCCCCCTTATAATTGACACTTCCACCTGAGGAGAAAGCATCTGACCATCTGCCCTGTATATGCCTCTCATAATTTTGTAGACCTCCATCAGTTCTCCCCTCAGCCTTTGGTCTTTCCAGTTAAAATAATCCTAGCTTAATCAACCTCTCCTCATAGCCAACATCCTCAAGACTAAACAACATCCAGGTGAACCTTCTTTGCACTCTCTCCAAAGCTTCCACATCCTTCTGTTAGTGTAGTGGCCAGAACTGCATGCAATACTCCAAATGCAGCCTAATCAAGATTTTTACATAGCTGCAACATGATTTCCCAACTCTTGCAGCCAATGCCCTGGCTGATGAAGGCAAGCATGCCATATGCCTTCTTAATCACCTTGGCCACTTGTATTGCCACTTGTAGGGAGCTGTGGACTTGCACGCCCAGATCCCTCTGTTGGTTAGTATTCCTAAGAGTTCTGCCATTTACAGTATAATTCACACCTAAATTTGATTCTTCAAAATGCATCACTTCACATTTGTCTGGATTAAACTCATCTGCCATTTTTGTACCCAAGTCTTCAATCTATCTGAATCTGTATCCTCTGACAAAGACATACTAAGAGGCAGTTTAGCATGACCAATCCACCTAATCTTTGGACTATGGGAGGAAACCGGAGCACTCGTTGGAAACTCATGCACTCAGAGGGAGAATGTACAAACTTTATCCTTAACAATGGTTTTGAGTAGTTTTCTCACCACAGACATTTGACTGATTGGAATCTGCTTATCAGGTTTATCCCTCGCCCATTTTTTAAACAAGGGTTTGTAATATTTACACTCCTCCAAGCTGTTAGTGCCACTCAAGTTTCTAAGGGGGATTGAAAGAATGTGATCAGAACTCCACCCTAGATTCCCTCAGCAACCTCGGATGTATCCCGTCTGATTTGGGTGACTTGTAAACTTTGCTTGGTGCCAAATTATTTTGTGCCTCTTGAAGAGAGACAATTAGGATTAGTATTAAAATATATGCACAATAAATACATTAGTAACCTTGGAGTAGACTCAAGGGGCGTGTTGAGATACATGACACTCTTAAGGTGAACAATATTAACTACTCACACCTGTGGAAATATGAAGGAGATAAAGAAATTTAATTCCAGATAGGCTGGGGAGGTGATGTACTGAATAGCTCACTGATTGGCCAAAAAAACTAGGTGATTAATGTATTCAGTCATTTGTGGCTATTTAATGAAATCCGATCATGATTTGGGGCCCTTAACAAGGTCTGACATTTATGTTTGGAAGGAAGAATTATAAAGAGATATTGCAACTGGAAAATTTTGAGAAGTTTCCCTTGGTTGGCTTAGGAACTTCCCTCAAGCAATCTTGACTAAAAGTGCTTTACTTACTTGATCTTCTCAAACTCTAGAGTGTGTATTTTTCTTCACAACACTCTTTTCATTTCATTTATCCAATACCCCTAGTTCCCCTCCACTATTGTAATAGTAACATGGTCGTCTTCAGTGTCAGTCGGTGCTCATTTGGTAGTGCTTTCAATTCTAAGTTCGAAGCTTCTAGGCTCAATTCCCTCCCCGGGACTTAAGCACTAAGATTTCTCTTTGGCAATAGTGAGGAAGTGTTGTAATGATGGAGGTGCTGTCTTATGGATAAGATGTCAAATCAAGGTCCTGTCTACTCTTTCAGGTGAAGTTGTAAGATCCACTAACACAATTTGGGAGAAGAGCAGGTGACTTATCCCTGGCATCCTGGCTAATATTTCTCCTTCAACCAACACCACAAAAAACAGATTACCTGGTCCTTACCACATCACTGTTTGTAAGAATTTTGTGGTGCACAAATTGATTTCCACACTTGCTCTCTGACAGCAATGACTACGCTTCAAAAGTACTCATTGGGGGTGATTCTCCCATCCACTACATTGAGTTTTTAGCACAGCTGGTCGGGAGATTTGAGCGGCGACCGATTCATGTAATTCGCGCTAGACGTCCAGGCCTCTGCACGTCTCCCAGCCTATGTTTTGTGGCGTTGATGGCTCCACACTGAAAATCAGCGTAATGGACATGAGCATGTGTTTACATACTTTAACATCTAATTAACGGGTCTGCGACTAGAATCTCCACCCCCACTAGCGTCTCCCCATGACATGATGCTGGCAGGGATTACAACAGTTGTATAAAATTTGAGACCTGGTGTGGCAGAGTTAAATAGGGGTAAGTAGTAAAGCTAGCTTATACTCATATTTTATCTTCACCCCCTTATTTCTTTTTTAGTTATCCCCTACTCATTTTTAAACACTTCCCAATCCTCTGGCTTCCCACTAATACTTGCCACTTTGTGTACTTTTTCTTTTGCTTTTATGCGATCCTTGACTTCTCTTATCAGCCATGGATGCCTCATTCCCCCCCTTAGCATGTTTCCTCCTCCTTGGGATGAATTTCTGTTGTGCCTCCCAAATAACTCTCAAAAACTCCTGCCACTGCTGTTCCACTGTCTTCCCTGCTAGGCTCTCTTTCCAATCAACTCTGGGCAACTCCTCCCTCATGTCCTTGTAGTTACCTTTATTTAATTGTAATCCTGTTACCTCTGACTCCAGCTTCTCCCTCTCAAACTGCAGGGTAAATTCGATCATATTGTGGTCACTGCTCCCTCCGGGTTCCTTCACCTTAAGTTTCCCAATCAAGTCTGCCTCATTACACGTCACCAAATCCAGAATTGCCTGTTCCCTAGTAGGCTTTGTCACAAGCTGCTCCAAAAAAACATCTCTCAGACATTCCACAAATTCCTTTTCTTGGGATTCACTACCTACTTGATTTTCCCAGTCCATTTGCATATTAAAGTCCCCCATGATTATTGTAATATCACCTTTTTTATATGCCTTTTCTGTCTCCTGATTTATTTTCTGCCCCACATCCTGACTACTGCTATGGGGCTTGTACATAACTCCCATCAGGGTCTTTTTACCTTTGCAATTCCTCAACTCTACTCACAGAAACTCTATGCCTTCTGATCCTATATCACTTCCTGCCATCGATTTAACTTCATTCCTTATTAACAATGCAATCCCGCCCCTTTGCCCATCTGCCTGTCCTTCTTGTAGGACACATAAATCCCAGCCCTGATCCCCTTGCAGCTATATCTCTGTGATGCCCACAACATTGTACCGGCCAATTTCAATGTGCGCAACAAGCTCATTTACCTTGTTCCGTATACTGCGCGCATTTAGGTACAACACCCTCAGTCTCGCATTGATCACCTCCCTTCTCATACTTGTCACCTTTTTTGCTCTGCCTGAGGTTAGATTCCTGCCACCTTCTATGCTCTCTGTTCAATTACGTAGTCTGGAAACTTTACTAAGTTTCTCTCCTGAGCCCTCAGCTCCATTAACCTGCACTTCCACCTTCTCCTTTAACTTTGATTTTCTAATTCTCCATGACTCTGGTCCCAGCATGTTTCAGATGAAGACCATCCCATTGGAACAGGTCCCCTCTTCCTCAATACTGGTGCCAAAAATATTTTTAAGACGCGGTTGATGGGTTTTTGATAAGCGAGGGGATTAAGGGTTATGGGGAGAGGGCGGGAATGTGGAACTGAGCCACGACAGATCAGCCATGATCTTATTGAATGGCGGGGCAGGCTCGAAGGGCTAGATGGCCTACTCCTGCTCCTATTTCTTATGTTCTTATGAATTCAAACCCATTCCTCCCATACCACGCATTTGCCTCCTTAATCTTATTGACCCTGTGCCACTTAGCTCATGACTCAGGAAGTAATCCAGAGATTATTACCTTTTTGATTCTGCTTTTTTAATTTAACTCCTAGCTATTCATTATCTCTTAGCAGAACTTTTGTTGCTGTACTATCTATGTCATTGGTACCTACATGGACCACGACAATTGGATCCTTACTCTCCCACTCCAAGTTCCTCTGCAGCCCAGATGAAATATCTTGAACCTGCGCACCAGGCAGGCAACACGACCTTCGGGATTCTCGATCCTGGTCACAGAGAACAGTGTCAATGCCCCTAACAATTCTATCCCCAATTATGACTAGATTTCTTTTTTCTCCCCCCACTTGAATGGCTCCCTGTACCACAGTGCTGTGATCAGTTTGTTCATTCTCTCTGCAGTACACATTCCCATCCACACAGGGAGCAAGAATCCCAAACCTGTTGGACAAGTTCAGCTCCTGCAACCATACCTCCTGGATCTCTCTACCTGCCTCACTTGCAGCCCCACCCTCCTGTCCCTGACCACTGGCCAAATTCACAGTATTTAATCTATGGGGTGTGACTGCCTCCTGGAACACAGTGTCCAGGTTTCTCTCCTCCACCCTGATTTGTTGCAGCGTCTGAAGCTCAGAACTCAGGTTATCCACTCTGAACTGGAGTTCCTCAAGCAACCAACACTTACTACAGACATGCCCACTGGGGACCACAATGGGCTCCACCAGCTCTGATATCATGCATGACCCTATTTTAATCAATTTTTAATTTGGGTTTTAATACTTTCTTAACTTAATTTTTTTTAAAAAATCTCCTTATTACCTCAGTCTCAACACAATGTCTAACCAGTAATTTAAATGGGTTTTCAAATTTAGTACAGCATTCTGTTAGCCAATCAAATCATAGCCTCCTGTGATGTTACTTTTAAGTTTTTTTAAGTTCAAACTCACTGTCAGTTTCAGAGAATCAAGGGTAACACTTGCTTAGCAGTCAACAGTCTCCCTTGTTGCCTCTGCTTCCTGTTTCGCCCAACTCCAAAAGCACTCCTCACAGTCAGGCAGCACTCACTGTTCAGTCAGAGCAGCACTGTGAGGCCTTTGTTTTTATAGGCACTGTAGGGATTCTATGATTAGAAAGGACTGTTACTGATTCAATGTAATATTTTATTTGATTTATTATTGTCACATGTATTAGTACATCGTGATTCTTTCTTGCGTGCTATATAGACAAAACATACCATACATAAAGGGAGTGTGGAATGTGGTGTTACAATCATATCTAGGGTGTAGAGAAGGATCAATTAATTGCAACAAATTCTGTGAAAGATGTAGGCAATGTGGTGGCACGGTGGTTTGCATTGTTGTCTCACAGCGCCAGAGACCAAGGTTCGATTCCCGGCTTGGGTCAGTATCTGTGCAGAGTCTGCACGTTTGCCCCGTCTGCGTGAGTTTCCACTTGCCTCCCCCAGTCTGAAAGACTTGCTGGTTAGGTGCATTAGCCATGTTAACTTCTCCCTCAGTGTGCCCGAACAGGCGCCGGAGTGTGACAACTAGGGGATTTTTCACAATAACTTGATTGCAGTGTCACTACTTGTGACGTGAATAAAATAAACCTGAAAATAAATCTTTAGACTGTGGGAGGAAACCGGAACACCTGGAGGATTGCCGCGCAGACATGGAAAGAGTGTGCAAACTCCAAACAGACGGTCACTCAAGGCTGTAATCAACACCAGGTCCCTGGTGCTGTGAGGCAGCAGTGACCACTGTCCCACCAACAAATAAAAAAAACTTGGGCTTAATTTAATATATATAGTGACAAATTCTGCAGAAGATCTCCTCTCTTCTGGTTTTAGAAAGTGATGATGTGGAGATGCAGGCATTGAACCCGGGTAAACACAGTAAGAAGTCTCACAACACCACAAAGGAAGGAGCAACAAGCGCTCCAAAAGCTAGTGGCGTTTGCCACAAATAAACTTGTTGGACTTTAACCTGGTGTTGTAAGACTTCTTACTTTGGAAAGTGACCCATAGACACACCATGGGGAGGTCAGTACAATGACACGTCTCCCAGAATGGTTACTTTGCGCCAACGTGTCACTAGCAGCTGGTCCGCATTGAGGGACGGCTGGCCGCTGATTGGCTGGGCACGGGCACTGCCCCTGGCATTCCAATTGACGTAAGGCCGTCACGTCGCCGTGCGTCAGGACGCTGATATAAAGGGCGAGGCGGGCAGTCCTGACGCTGACTCTGGTTAATGCAGAAGTAAAATGAGTCGTCTGGGTTCGTCGCCATTCACCGGGATTCCTTACTACTTTTTCTTACTGCCGTGTGGTGATTCACATCTGGTTCCTGAAAGACGCTACAGTAAAAAGTGCTCTTCAATCGGCTGATTGTCGAACACGTTGACCGAACGACATTTGATTACAATCCGCGCCGTATCAGTGCCCCCGGAGGGACGGGAAGATGCCGAAGTCCAAGAAGCGGAACAACAAGGGAGGCGGAGGTACGGTGTGGGGGAGGGGAAAAGGGCGGCACGGAGCATGCGCGGCGCCGCGCTGCCTTGTGGGAGTTGTAGTTCGCGACTGGTGGGCTGTCCGCGGCAACGGCCGGCAGGCAGGGCGCGGCGGGACTACATCCCCCAGCCGCCCTGGAGCCCCACGCCGGCCGGCTCCAGCTGACTGCGGTGGCGGGGAGTTGGCGGTGTGGGGTGGTGGTTCAGGAGGAGGAGGAGGCCATGTACGGCGGTGCCGGCGGCCAGCAGCCATTTACGGGCATGGACTGCGCTTCGGAAGCGGGAGGGGCTCAGCCCGGGTCAGACAGTCTAGCCGGCGGCATTGGGCAAGGCGGGACGGCGTTTTTCAGGAACTCTGGCGCTGGTGGCCCGCTCCTCCGAGGAACGGCACTGGGTTTTCCTCTCCAAGCGCCTTTCCAACACACGTTATCCTGCAACAGGTCTTGAAATGGGATGGCACAGTGGTTAGCACCGCTGCTTCACGACACTGGGGACTTGCATTTGAGTCCTGGCTTGGATCACTGGGAGGAGTCTACACATTCTCCCTGTGTCTGCATGGGTATCCTCTGGGTGCTCTGGTTTCCTCCCACAGTCTGAAAGATGTGCTGATTAGGTGTATTGGCCATGCTAAATTCTCCCTCCCCTGTATCTGAACAGGTGCTGGAGTGTGGTGACTGGGGGATTTTCACACTAAACTTCATTGCAGTGTTAATGTAAGCCTACTTGTGACACTAATAAATAAACTTGAAACGTTAACGGAAACAGAGATTGCTGTCATTTGTGACAATTTTTTCTCTCCCTATGGGGAATGTTAACTCTGGCATCTCTCTCGCCCCCTTAAGGTGGTCAGGTTGACAAGTTTGAAATGTTGCTTCTCTGGCTGGATGATGGTGCCCTTCTGAGTCAAAGTGGTCATTTTTGGCTTCCTGTGATAATCTAGTTTGAGGTGCACTGCAGGATGAGTGCCATGACTAGAAGTCCATTTTCTGGCTGGATATGTTTGCTAGATGTCTGTCTTATATTCATGGATTTCCTACAGTGCAGAGGGCCATTTGGCCTATTGAGCCTGTATTGATGACAATCCCATCTCAGCCCTATCCCCACTTGCTCTAGTTTACCCTGCTGATTCCCATGACACTAAAGGTCAATTTAACATGACAAATCCACCTAACCTGTTAAGGGACAATGGACTGTGGGAAGAAACTAGAGCACCTGTTAGAAACCCATTGCAGGGAGAACATGCAGATGCTGCACATAATCTCCGAAGGCTGGAATCGAACTGAGGTTCCTGATGCTGTTTAACTTTTGATGAATGCCAAATAAATGTAAGCCTTTCTCTTTCATGGCTAGGGACATCCTTAACTGCCAATTAAAGTAGTTGACTTGTCTTTAGTGAGCACCTTACAAACTGCACCAAACATTGGAGATGATGGTGATCTTTTTGTGTTGGTTAAATATTGGCCCAGAGATGGTTAATTTGATCCTGAGTATTGCCAAAGCACATTTTAAAACCATTCAAAAAGTTGGCATGGTTTAGCACATCAGAAAAGACATCAGCACTAAACCGTTCTCTGCAAAAGATGTGTGCCTCTTATCTGCAAAATTTGGTCTAAGGTGATGGTATTCCCACTAAAGTACAACTAACAACTAGTGTGGAGGATCTAAGAAATTAGATTGAAAATAATATGGATGCATAGTGGTTAGGACTGCTACCTGAGATCATAAGGACTGAGGTTCGATTGCTGACTTGGGTCACGAGTTTGTTCTCCCTGTGTCTGAGTGTTTCCTCCCATTGCCCAAAAGACATGCTGTTTAGGTGCATTGCCATGCTAAATTCTCCCTCAGTGTACCTGAACAGGTGCCAGAGTAGCAACTAGGGGATTTGCACTAATTTGGGGTGAAGTTGGAGGAGAGCGTTATGCTGAAGTTGTTGAACTCAATGTTAAGCCTGGTAGGCTGTAAGTTTTGCAATCAAGATGAGGTGCTGTTCCTCAGTACAAGAGTATTGTATGCCGTTTTGGTCTCCTTTTCTGAAGAAGGTGGTTTTTGTGCGTGAGCAAGTGCAGCAATGGTTTGTCAGGCTGATTCCAGGGGTGGCAGAACTGATGTATGATTGACTAGGTTAAGATTGTTTTAGTTGGTGTTCAGATGAATGAGGGGGATCTGAATCTTAAAATTCTAACAGGTCTCTACACAGTAGATGCAAGGAGGATGCTCCTGATGGTGGGGGAGTCCAGAACCAGGAGTCACAATCTGAGGATACAGAGTATACCATTTAGAACAAACGAGACATTTCATCAAGTGGTGAGCCTGTGGAATTCATTATCACAAAAGGTAGTTGATGCCAAAACATTGAATGTATTCAAGAGATGGCTAGATATAGCACTTGGGGCAAGTGGGATCAAAGGTTATAGGGAAAAGCAGGATTAGGCTATTGAGTTGGGTGATCAGCCATGATCGTCACAAATGGGAGCAAGCTTGAAGGGCCAAAAATCTCCTCCTCCTATCTTCTATGTATCTGTTTACTCGAGTTAGCATTGGGTTCCCTTGAATATTGCAACAGGCCAAGGATGGATATATGGACATGGCAGCAGGATGGTATGTTTAAATGACAAGCAACAGGAACATCTGGATCCTCCTTGCAGATGGATCAAAGGTGTTCTGCAAAGCAGTCACTCCTTCTGCTTTTGGCCTCTGCAGACTGCATTAAGAGCAATAAATGCATTGGACCAGATTAATGGCGGTGCATGTGAAGCACTTTCACGTGAAGTGTTGGGCCCTGTGGTGGGGAAGAGGCAAAGGGACAGGTGTTGCACCTTCAGTGATTGCAGGGGAAGGTGTGGTCATGTGATGGAGTAGATCAAGGTATACCAGAGGGAATGGTCCCTGTGGATTTCTGACCACTGAACTTCCCCTGCATTTTGTTTTTTCCTGTTTGTCCCAAACAACCACCTCTTCCCTGTTTGGGGAATGTAGAACGAGGGAAGTCTCTGGCTACAGGGTGGACCATTTTAGGGCTGAGTTGAGGAAACATTTCACTTGAAAGCCTAGTGAACCTGTGGAGCTCTCTGCTGTAAGTATGTGGAGGCCAAATCACTTTTCAATTCAGGAAAGAAAAAGATGATCTAAGGTTTTAATGGCATCAAGGATATGGGTTAAAGCTGGAGTATGTAAGATCAATGATCATGTTATCTATGCAGCCTTGAAAGGCCACTTGGCCTACTCCTTTCCACGTTTACTTATGCCTTGTAAATGCAGGGCTACAAAATGGATAATCTCTTGTCATCTAAATGAGTAATGTGGTAAAAGCACTTGTGCTGCTGCATTAATATGGGTAAGTAATCAGCAAACTAAATTGAATATTTTAAATATATTTTCCTGCATTTTTCACCTTGCTTTTCTTCTGACAATGTTTTGATTTCTTTCTGGGATTGAGTTGTGCCTCACTGAAGTAGCTGTGTGCTAGGCTCAAAGATGAGTCTTCACATCTAATCTGACTGCACATATGAACTCTGGATGCAAAAACCCCAAGGTGATATGTATCTATAAACAGTATTGATGATCAAAGGATGAAGCCAAAAGATAACTGATCAGTAGTGTTGAAAAACATAGCCAAAATATAATGCAAGTAGGGAAAGCATACCAAAACAATAGTATTCTAGTCAAATCAGTTCTAGACTTTTGGATGGTCGTGCTTGGCCCTGAAAGGGCACGCAGGCTCGGTGGCACAGGCATGCAGTGGGATCCTGTTCGGACGGAATTTCACATTGGCCTGAAGCCTAGACCCCCCCTCCCCAGGTCAAGTTCCCCACAGCATGAGCCATCTCTCGGAAATGTCCTCTGTGCCTTTTTCCAGCGCATGGAGGTGTTTCCTGTACAGGCTGCTGCTGCACACCTTCCACTACCACGTCCTTGCCTGTTGCCCAGATACACCTTGGCAGGCCTTGTTGCCGCCAGGCACCAGAGGTCACTCTATGGAGGGATCTCCCCCACTTACATCGGGGACCTGGAGTGGAGGCTGCTGCACACAGTGGTGCCGTACAACCGTAGGTTTTTCTGGTTCACGGGCTCCCGAGACTGCCCTTTCTGTCTCCTGTGGAATCCGTGGACCATGTCTATGTTTCATGTTATAGATTGCACACCTTTTTGATTTTTCTCAAACACCTTTTACTGATGTTTTGTTTGCACTTCAGTCCCACATGCCTGATCTAAGGACATTGGTGTGGAGAGGGGAGGGTCAGGATGCCAACTGCCTTGTGAACCTGGGCCTAGCAAAACATGCCATTTACAGGTCCAGGCAGTGGGCATTCAAGGGCACCATCCATCCTGACTGCCTGCCCCTTTACCACAGCTACATTTGCAGCCAGGTGTCCCTGGAGAGGGAGCATGCAGTGTCTGTGAGCACAGTTGACAACCTCCGTGCCCTCTGGACACCACAGGGGCTGGGGTGTGTTATGGACCCTGACAATCACATTTTGATTTGATGTGTCTTAAGTTTCCTTGTACTTTTTTTCAGGCTGTTCCCCTTCCTTTTGGGGAGCTGCCCCTTTTACTTTGTCCTAATTTAAGTTCCTCTATTTGGTTTGACCTTAAGAGGAACCAATCAGACTCCTCACTTCCTTCTGAGGAAAGGTAAGAGGAACTTTGGATTGCAATTGCTGTATTACTCACTATCAATATCCTGGAGATTACTGTTAACCAGAAAGTGAACTGGAACAGACATGTAAAAACTGGCTATAAGAGCAAGGCAAAGGTGAGGAATTCTGTAGAAAGTAACTTTCTGCCTGACTCACCAAAACATGTCCACCTGCAAGGCACAAGTGTAGCATGGAATTAAACACTCTCCTCTTATCTGGGTGAGTGGAGCTTCAACAGCACAACCTTGCTGCCATTTGGTTGGCACATTATCCACCAACATTCTTTCCCATAGCTGCTAAAGTGGCAGTATGTGTACTATTGACAAGATGCATTGCAGCAACTCACCAAGGCTTCTTTGATAGCATCTTCCAAATCTGTGAATTCTTAGCACCTCAAGACACCAGCAGTAGATGCATGGGTTCACCACAACCTATAAGCTCCCTATCCAAGCCACCAGAAACAAAAATCCTGGAGCTCCTTGTATAACAGCACATCTTTGATAAATCCTGAAAATTAACATGTTTCAAAAAAGTGTAATTGAACAAAACACCTCCAGTTCTTGGCAAGTTTATGCCACTTACCACAAATTTCATATCAGCCCAGAATTTAAAGTTACAGTAAATCTGACATTTTGTACTAATCTCAATTTTTATTGTATTTTGCAGGATGTGGGGCTGGGTAAAGTTGGTGAATAGAAGGATGAGTGAGATCATAACATCAGTATTCTGTCTCCCACTCACTTTGGTTCTGCATCCACTAATAGCCTTGGCAAGCAAAATGTAATTTTGGCTTAAGGATAATGTGGAATTTGATCATAATTGTCCCCTTATTAACATTAGTCCAAGTCAGTCTTGCTCATAATCTGTATTGGTCTCTAAAAATTCACTTCCTTGACCACCACTGTTCTGGTACAGCTAATGTCATGACCTTGCATGACGTGTGTGGGAGGGCCTGTTTGTGATGCTGACCTTATTAGTACAGCTATTTTGTTTGAGGTACTTCTCAATCATATATGGGCATCTTTGACTGGGATGACTTAGATGAGAGGAAATCTATTTACAATCATAGTGTATTTATTGATTAGCATTTCAGCAGCAAAGAACATGTTGACTAAATTGCTGTAAAGAAATCATACAAGATCTAAAACTCACCAGCTTTAGAATTGTTTTGTGTAATGTGGTGATGTAGATTTAAGGAGTGCTCTTGATAAAAGGGAGATTAGTGACTGCATTTTCCTTGAGCTAATGTATCATGACTAGGATTGTGTGGACAGCTAATAGGCAGCATCACTACCCATTTGAAACTATATATACTTCATGATGGGCATGTACAGATTGGCATAGAAATCTGGAACTTGTGATCTGCTACTCGGTGCTCTATCACAAGCTGAGCTAGCAATTAATGAAATCAGTGAGAACTTCAACTTTCCTGCTCCCATGTCACTGTGCACTCCATTGTTTTTAAAAACCTGATTAATGATCTTGATGAACTGGCCCTGAAAAAGTACTACTGTAGTACTCAGATATATTTCTATGCTAAATGATAGTTTTAATTACCTTCAACCTGTTTTGGTTTCCTGGTTAGTCTATGGAAAATTCTTGTGATGGGCAATGAAATAAAGTTGTCCAAGCAGCCACAGTGGGCTTCTCTAAACAATGCTAATTCTCACTAGTTTGGGTGCAAGCTTGATTTACCACTGACTGCAACTCTGGCTCAGTAGTGAGCCATAATGAGTTTGCATGTGTAATCTTTGTTGGTTAGTGTTTGCTATTATGATATTATAAACCCAGATTCCACTTGGGTCCTAACTCCTCCTCCAGTAGAATATTGGCTGCAAACATGTTTTTGCTGCTTTTGACCATTTTTCCTCATCTAATTATTCATGAGATGCAGGTGTTGCTGGCTGGGCCAGCATTTATTGCCCATCCTTAATTGGCCTTGCACTTGGTGACACATTCAGCCATTTCTAAGGGTATTTAAGAATTGACCACATTGCTGTGGATCTGGAGTGGTATGGAGGCTGGACAAGGATTGTAAATCCTTTACAAGGGTTGTAAATTTTCACAAGAACAATAGTGAACCAGGTTTTTACTCACCTTTCACTATCTGCCTGAGCTGGATTTTAAGAATCTCCAAAGCTTTATCCTGGATCTCTGGACTGAGTCCAGTGATGATGCCATTACACCACTGCTTCCACAAATCATAACTTAAGCTTGGAGATTTGCCATTAAAACTGGGATCAGCAATAAATGCTGGACTTGTTCATGAAATGCTTGTCCAGTGAATAAATTTTAAAGTATCTGCCAATTAGCATATTTATTGGGCTGTAATGGTCTATCATAACCTTGCAGATTATGAAGCAAAATGTGTAGAAGAATGATAGTGTTGATCATGCATCTTAATTTGTTGTCTCAAAATGCAGACTATAGAAAGTGCCTGCTGCACTGAAGTAAATTACTTTGGTGTGAATTAGTAAGTGTCTGGCAGCTTGCTTTTGCCATTTTTAACAGTAAGATTGTGCTTTTAAATGTTTTTCATGAGGTATTTTTTAGTTTGATACAAACGTTAACCTGGTGTGTAGAATGTGCTTGTATGGAAAATAACTACCTGTAATTTGAAATGTAAATAACCAACTGTTGATTGGAATTGTTTAATGTGACCTATTAAACTTCACTTTATAGATGTGAACAGAACATACTGTACAATGTTTGCTAGCATTGCAAATTTTGTACAACTAGTTTTCTTAATGTTGTAACTCAGTCATTTTGCTGGAATTCTTTTCAGTAATGTTACTCTTCCTGGACCTTGATGTATGTATTTTACTCTTGCTACTTTTATATTTTAAAAGGGCTTGTCCTTGCATGAAAAGAATTGTAATGTATCAATAGTGAAAATGGTCAGAATTTTGCAATAGTACAGGTCATGCAGTATGTAGGAACATAGGCATGATGCCATTGAGTGGGTGTGCTGGAGATAAATACTTGTTTTCTGCAGCATTCTGGATTTTGATGCTATGATGGGGCATATGAGCAACAGCCTCAATCTCCTAATGTGTTGTGCTGTCAATTTTGAGATGGGGTATTTTATGTGGAACTTGTCTCTGTTACTGAAGTTCACTGACATCAAAAATAATGGATTTGGTAAATCTAAAATTTGGTTTGTGATAATCATGAGGTTTATTGGTGTCACCTTTGCGTAGCTTATGTGGTTTAATTGAAGTAAACAATTGCCGATCACTACATCATTTAAGCATTAAACTAAAGATGGCTAGGGTTTTTGGACCAACAACAATTTGGCTGCATAACACAACAAATGTCAAACTTCTAGCTCTCCTAATGAGGAAACATCTCATTCCTATTGCAGTATGCTGATCCTTTTTTCACATCTCCATTAGAGATTTGTTATGTGGACGAAAAGATGATGGCCTGGTGGTCTCTTTCTAATAAATCTCAATTTTTTTTCCTCAGTAGAAAACATCAAAACAATATTTTTTTTTCTCCAGCCAGCTTTTGCTCATCTGCACTTTATCCTTCCCTGCAGGGGCATGTGAGCAGAGGAGTTGCTGTTACTGGTAATATACCAGTGATGGTGAATCCCTTTACAAACCTACTCTGGTCTGCCTCCAGTGTCTTCTTGGAGTTGTATCTGATCTTTGCCTTTAACACCATGTTAATTTTTTTGAGGGTTATTAGTTGGCCATTAATGGAATTGTCTTCCTCAATCATGTCACCTGTTATTGAATTTAATCAAGGTGTAGTCTGATTCTTGATAAACAAGGAGTTGAGGATTATAAGAAAGGAGGCAGACAGGACCAGGTCAGCCTCTGATCTTATTGAATGTCATTAGGCTTAAAGGGCTAAGGAAGATTTTGCCATTCAACCCTTAAGTTCCTAGTCGTAATCTGGTATCCCATTTTTGCTTTAGGTGTGGTTTCAAATTCTGTCATGGCAACTGGTGGAATTTTTAAAACATCTGGATATAAAGATAGTCTGACCATGATGGCTATCAATTTAAGAAAAACACCATCTGGTTCACCTTTTGAAGGAAGGAAATCTATCCTTGCTATCCCTACTATGAAGGAGGAGACTATTAGGCCCATCAGGTCTGCACTGATCACAATCCCACCCAGGCCCTATCCCCACAACACCAAACACTTAAGATAGCTAATCCCCTTGATACTAAGGGACAATTTAGCATGGCTGATCCACCTAACTCATCTTTTGGAGATGTTGGTCAGCAGATTTAAAACCCTCCAAGCATTGCCACAATTGTTTGCTATCAATATGAACATTGAAGTGGGGTGTGCTTTGTTTATTGCAAGTTTTTACAACAATATGTCAGCTTAAATTGTGTGCTCATTCTAGATTGTTTTGGATTCAGCATTGTAATTGCAGTAAGAGTTCCATCAGAATTCAGATACTAATTCAAGTTAGATGTAGGAATAGTCTTGGAGCTCAATTTCCCAATCTTGCCATTCAGAGCAATTTTGAGAGCTCTTCAAAGAAGTAAATCTTGTCCAAAACTTTATCCTTGATCAGTTTTGATTACAATTCAGCTAACCTTAAAGTCTGGGTAGCCAGGTACCAACAAAATTAGATAAAGGTTTTTGTTCAGGAAATGCTGGTATGCAAGAACTAACATTCCTAATTACATGTTTATTGCTACAAAATTTCATAATTTGAGGGGTCAGATTGGCAAATATGTACAATGGTGGGGTGGGTGGAGTGCTGCTTTAACAGCCCCTTCCAAACCTATGACCTCTGCCACCTACAAGGGCAGACCATGGGAACACCATGTTCCTATCCAAGTGACACATCATCCTGACTTGGAAATGTATTATTTTTTCACTGTCACTGGCTGAAAATCCTAGAGTTCCCCCAAACCAAAGATTGCTGCAGTTTAAGATGGCCAACCATCACCTGGGGGGCAACATCTATTGGTCTTGCCAGCAATAGTTACAACCCAAAAGCAAATGGAAAATAGATCAAGTAAATTGATATGGAATTTCTTTTTAGTTTACATTGTCAATTTACAATACTTCTGACAGTTTAAGTGATTTCCTTTAAATATAAATGGTGTTCAATAGTTAGTGGATGTGCACTCTCGAATATCTGAAGTGGATTGTCACCCTTAAACATTAATTTTTTTCTTACATTTGCAGGTAGACAACAGCGAGCAGTGCAGCCTTTCAGTGATGAAGATGCATCTATTGAAACCATGAGCCACTGCAGCAGCTTTAGTGATTCAGCCAGCTTGGCTGATGAAGGTGGAGTGACTTTTCAAATAAACTATTGGTTGTCCTTCTGTTTTGATTTGTAATGATCCCAATATCCATCAGAAGTAGCTGTGACTGGAACTGCTAGTCTTGGTGCACAATTATTTCACATTTTCCAGGGCATGTGCTTGAAGTAGATTGCATTCACACTTAAGTTCAGAGTCTAGTGTCACATGTTTGTTGAACAACTGACCTGAAGCTGTCTTGGGAGACTTAGTATACATTGCTTTAAATGCAAATCAGATGGATTTATTTCAGAAAATAGCCTTTTGGGAATACATGTTTGAGTACTTGGCACCTGGGCAGCAGAGCATTATTGAGAAGCAAGTGACTTTGGACTTGCAAAGCTCTCCACTTGAGATTTTGTGCTTTTGTCCAAGTCTGTAGACTACTGTAATCAATATGAAGTTGTTAATTGTAGTAATCTATAGCCTTCAGAGTAGGTCAGTGTGTTTAAACACTTGTAATTCCAGCAGGCATCACTTTACACTGCTGGGAGGAAATTTTGGGGCCCCCATTTTTCTATTGTGTGACTGCTAAAACAGTGAACTGCAGATTGGAGGGACTGAGGGTAGCAATTTGGGTAATTTATAGCCTGCACTGTCGTCTTCCTCCCTGCCCCCCACCCCTCCCCCCCCAAAAAAAAAAGTAGTTGGTACTTAAAATCTGCCCTATATATGGGAAGTGTGTAAGCAAGGTACTGTGCCAGGATTGGCAAACATAGCCTGGAAAATGCATTGACCCAATTTTTGTGCTGAGTAGACTGGTCATGACAAGATTAATCAAGACCTTGTTTTAAAGGAGTCCAAGTGACAGTGGTCATAACCTGATTTTCATGTTCAATTTGAAAGAAGTGTGGGTTAAAGACCAGTATTTTAAATCTAAATTAATGTAATTAAAATGACACAAAGGCAGTATTAGTGAACTAGGAAACTAGAAGTGATGTGGCAGACTTTGGGGACTGGGTGGGAAGGAGGGAGATGTTTAACTCAGCAAAGTAGTATTCCTGAAAATAAAATGTGCAGCATCCTTGGTCAGAAGCAAGAGTAGTATAAAGTTGGAAAACAGTACACAATTAATCATGGGTCAAAAGGTTGGACAGGTTTTATGAATCAGTAAGCATGACTTAAAACAACAAAATGAAGGTGAGTGAAGTATGAGCTAGTAATATAAGTTTCCTGAAGTCTAAGAAAAGCGTAACTAAAACTGCTGGTCCTCTAGAATAAGTCTGGGAATTAATAATGGCAAACAGGAAAATGACAAGTGTTGAACAGATTTTCTCAATCTTTTAGTAAAGAGTTGGAAAACTTACCAAAGTGATTTGAAAATTGAGGTGGAAGCTGGTGAAGAACTCTGACCTAAAAGCTGACAAATTGCCAAGAATATTGTCATGCAATTTGGCCTAAAGTCCTAGCAGACATAGGAGAAGCATTGATTATTATCTTTAAAAATTCCTTAGCTTCTGGAAGGGTTCCAGCAATTTGGAAAATAGCAAATTTAACTTCAAGAAGGAAGACATAACAGGAAAATATGGGCTGGTTGTTCTAACATCTGTCATAAATTGCTAGGTGCTATTATGGAGATTATAGCAGGATATTTAGGAAAATTGTAATGTGATTAAGCAAAGTCAACATCATTTTGGAAGAACACTAGAATAGAATCCCTACAGTACAGGAGGCCATTTGGCCCATCAAGTCAGCACTGACAATCCCACCCAGGTCCTATCCCCAAAACACCATGTATTTTCCCTGCTAGTCCTCTGACACTAAGGGACAATTTATGCTGGCCAATCAACATAACATACACATCTTTGGACTGTGGGAGGAAACCCATGCGGACATGGAGAACATGCAAATTCCACAGTCCCTGATGCTGTGACTGCCTGTTTGATTAATTGTGCTGTTTGAGGAAGCCTGATATAAGGCTCTCAAAAAAAAATTGAACATAACCTCACTTTTAGGTATTTTCTAAAACTTTATTCACTACTGAAACGTGCCTGTCCTTTGAACTGCCACTTTCCAACACCAGGCACTTCCCTGTGCCCATACCTAGGCAAGATCTGAAGATTATGGCAAGCCCTTTTTGCACCTTCAGTACCTTTAGCAACCTCTGATGCAAGCCACTTAATGTAGCCAGTCTTTCCAGTACTTACCACCTATCAATTTTCACCCAACTATTATTTCTACATCTCCACTTTGACTAATCCTTTTGGTATTCCAGTCTTGCCTTGTACCTCTAAGCATGTCACCTCATTTGTCCCTAATAGTGCACACTCTGCAGCTGTCTGCCTGTTTACTATCTACATATTAGAAGGTTTTTGGGCTATTCTTTGTTAGCTGTTGTTCTGTTGTTTTTGCTGATCTTATTTTTCTTTACACTTAACCTGTAATGGTATTGCACTCATATTTGGCTCTTTTATCTGATCTGGATCATATATCTACCCTGACCCTCCACATCCAAGGAGTCCTGGTTTAGGTTCCCTCTTTTGGCATGTACTTGGCCTGTAGCTTATTCATTCATGGGGCTTGGGTGTCACTGGCCAGCCAGCATTTACTGCCCACCCCTAGTCCCCCTTAGAGGGCAGTTGAGAGTCAACCATATTGCTATGGCTCTGGAATCACATGTAGGCCAGACCAGATAAGGACAGCAGATTTTCTTCACTAAAGGACATTAGTGAACCTGATGGGTTTTTCAACAATGTTCTAAGCAGATTCTTCCAGATTTTTAAAATTTGACTTCAAATTCCACTATATGCTGCAGTGAGATTCGAGCCCTTGTCCCCAGGACATCTGGGTTAAGAGTCTAGTGATCTAAGAACACCTGTTCTTCTATGGTTTTTGATTATTATGAAACATTTTGTGGGATTTTTTGGGCACACTCACCACAAAACCAGAGAATCCTGCCCACAGTCAACCAATCTTTGCATGGTGCCCCCTACTACAATAACTGGCAGGCAGGATGGGAAAATTCCCATGTCGCCTTTTACAGGTAATTGCAAATACAGTTGAATTTCTTCTGAACATCCCAACAACACCAGACTTATTACTATTGATTTCCACTTCAGTCTCTGCATCTTTATTCCTTGTTTAATTACAAGTATAAATTCCACATGGAAATTGCAGCTATCCAATTTATTAGTAACTTGGAACTGCAATCAAGGGACGAGGAAGCCTGCACTATTTCTTTTTGCATCTTGAGAGTCTTAAGTTAGCAATAACATTTTTCAAGTTGAGCCATACTGGAGTACACAATGTGCTGACTATTTAATGGAAAGCCATGTCAGGAAACTATACTTTACTGTCAGATTTTTACCCTTTCAGAACCTGGTGGAGCAGGCCACCAATCATCTTTTGACTAAACTGCTCTGCAATATAATCTATTTTACACGTTCAGCCAGCAGTATCAATATTTTTGAACATAAGCTACTGTGCTTACTTTATTTTGATGACCAAAATGGCAACTTGCTGCCTAACAAAGGTAATCTAATCTGTCTTCCAGCAATTGAAGATATTGACGAAGAAGCAAGCCAAGAGGATTATGAATATAAACTCAGAGGATTTATTGACAGCACTCTTGATAAAAGGTGAATCAAAATCCTTGTATTGTTGGAAATTAAGTCTCCATGGTTGAGAAATGTTTTCCATTGGTTCAAGCTGAAGATGATTTCATAAGCAGTAATTGGTTTACATTTGGATTATAGCTTCAGTAGTTTAGCCCACTGATACAATGTGATAAGACTCAGACATGAGGCTTATTCTTTGCAATGAATTAAATCAGTTGGAACTTCCTGGGGAGCAACTAAAATGAAGTGCACTATTACTTCACATTTTCCCCCTCCCAAAGCTAAATAGGTGAGCCTTTAATTCATATTGATCATTCTGATCAGTTGTAGAGTGGACTCTTATTGATGAAATTAAGGCAAAAGATTAAAGGTGACAGAACATGTATTAGCTCCCTTTGAGTTTCACCATTTAAGTGGTCTTGTGTAAAATGAACATTGCAGATGTGCTAATTTCTATATCTGCATCAGACAAGTTTTTATTTCTTAAACACCTTTAAAAATTGAAGACCTGATTTGCTTAGGCAGTACTGCATTCCAGTTTGGCAGAGTTACTGCAATGGCTTGAAGTTTTGGATTCTTCATGGTTTGCATCAGCTGGTAACTTGTGAAATATGATGCTTTCAGGGTCAGACAAGCCACTTGTGACACCCAGGATTGACCATCTTGTGGGGAAGTACATGACTTGGAATACCATAATGCTATAATTATACCCACTAGTACTGCACATTAATGTTTCAATAAACATTGTTACAACACTTATTAGGATATTGTAGAACTTAAACATCTTTCACTTAACTGTGATTACTTCAACAGTGCAAAGGTCAGATTGTCAGCTCTAGAGGGACTGAAGTCTGCCTTCTCTTCTAAAATCCTTTATGACTTTATCCTGGAAAGAAGGGTGACATTAACAGACAGTATTGAGCGTTGTCTGAAAAAAGGTAATTGATGTAGGATTCCTAATTTCTTTGAGCTAGGTAATATTTTAAGAAATCAAAGTTGGCTTTCTCAAAGATCAGTGGTGATATGATCTTAACACTGACTATAACTTAGTAGTACAATACTGTTAACTGAGCTTTTGAGGATTTAGAAGTTGGCATTAAACCTTGGCTTTTTTCAGTTTAGTTGCTGATTACTGTGGAATTTCTCTTATTAAAAAGGCTAGTGGCATAATTAGAATATTAAAATGTTCAATCTACAGTTAAATTGGTAGTAAGGCAGTTGATTAACTATCATTTTATCACAGGAAAAAGTGAAGAACAATGTATTGCTGCCCACGTTGCTTCTCTTCTTTGCATTCAGCTGGGATCTAGCATTGAAAGCGAAGAGGTCTTCAAAAGTTTGAGGCCCATTTTCAAGACCATCCTTACTGACGGATCAGTCAGCGTGCAAACACGGAGAGCTGTAAGTAAACTTTGTTGTTAATTGTTTTTTTTAATTTTCTCCTCTTTGCATATATGCCGTTGCCTATGTAGAAGTTCCCCTTACTAAGTTGCACTTTTTTGCTTTCCTTCAAGTGTGCTACTAGTTTGGCTGTTTGCTGTTATGTTGCAGCTGATGATATTGAGGTGAGCATAAATGTATTTTACTAAATAGTTGACTATAAAGTAGATCCTTTTAAAGAATGATGCCAGAAATTTACAGTACCAAATTCATTGCCAACAGGATCTACATTTAACCATGACCTACCTTGAGAGTGTCTTCACTACATGCTATCAAAAGGAGGATCAGACGGATTGTTTCCATAGCAGCCAAACTATAACTCTGGGCATCAGCACTTTGATAGCGTGGACGCTGCTGCTAACCATTTGTCCACCTTCATTAATGAAGAAAATATTTCAAACGTATGTTCATTCAAATGCAGTAGTTTAATGATTCATTGCCTGGATAAAGTAAGCAAAAGTTTTTCTTTTCTATCCTAGATGAATGAACTCTGTCAGGGAATCTTGCCTTCCAATTGACAGTTTAAAATCAGTCAACCAAGAATATCAATTTTGTTTAGATCTTATTAACAATATTTTGCATGTTGGTAGTAACCTTTAGAATTGTTACAAAATTAATTCCTGATGGGAGATTGAATCATGTACAGTTAACATTCAATCAGCATTTGCTTTAATTTTTAAATAGCAATTGTCATATAAATTATTCTGGTGGCAACACTACATCTAACCTTTTGATTACTTTTGGGATAAATGTGAATTTCAGTTGCAAATATATTTTGTAAATAAACATTAGTGAATTGTCAAAGGATATGTACTGTTGAGAACAAACTAGTATTTTCACACATTGCAATGTTCCCAATTGATTTATGTTTCAGCCATTTGACCAAACTTCCCAGCCTTCTTTCTTGTGGTGATGTGAACATGAGAATTGCAGCTGGTGAGACAATGGCACTTCTATTTGAGTTGGCCAGAGATTTGTGTGATGTAAGTTATTTTGCCTTCTATTCATTGTCTTGTAGCTATATTGGCAAACCTATTTGTTCCAGTCAAGATGCAAGGTATTTTTAACTTTGGATATTGGACTAAAATTTTAAAAGGTTTGTCAATAACCATTTTAAATGTGGAGCTCTAAATCAAATTGAGAAAATTGACTGAATTTATCTGCCACTAAATTAACAACACCATGGAGTTTCATTTCAGATGTTGCTTGGCTGTGAGTTTTAGAAAGAGCTTTTAATGGGCAAGACAGTAGATGACCTCCTTTTCATCTGTTCACTTAAGCTGTAAAGTACTGAATCTGTAAAGCTGTGAGGCACTCTGGTTGTGTTTAGTGCAATAGGTTTCAACCCTTTCCTTTTTAAAGAATTGGCAAATATTCTAGCTGAGCAGTGCCAGTCCCAAAAAGTTTTTTAAAAAAAATTGCTTATTCTGCAACTTCAAGTTTCTCCTCATTCTTTCATTTACCCTGCTGGCATGTTTCTTCATCACTGTTAACTGATCTTCAGTTTATGCCAATATGTTACCCCCTATACTATCAGCTTTTTTTAAACGATAACCTTGTCAAATGCCTTCTTGCCATCTAAATGCAGTACATCCACCAGTGCTTGCTTTCTTCAATTCCCCAGACCCACTTTCTATAGGACCAGTGCTCACTTGGTTAACTTTGAGGCTCTTGAGCCTTTGGAATTGTCTTACTCAAAAGACAAGGGAAGGTTAGTTATTAAGTATGGGCAAAAATTTGAGGTTTAGATTGCCATCAGATCAGCCACCATCTTATTGAATGTTTGGCAGGCTTGAGGGGCAGATAGACCTCATCCAAATTTGTATATTTGGACTGCTGTTGGATGAATTTTTAGCAACTTAGTGGGAATCTGAATGTGGATTCTGAAGAAAAGGAAACAAAGCTGGAAATTGAAGTCAGAATTAGTGTGGAAAACAGACAAAGGCCAAAAATAGACAACAAGGGAGTTATTCAATGATATTTCAATGCAGGGAGCCATGTGAAGAAGACAGATGAGCTGAAGGCACACAGACCCCTTGAACAATGGTATCACAGCTAGATTTTTAAAAATTCAGTATACGCTTGGAGTGACATGACTCGTGGACTGCAGGCAAAGAGCAGGAGGATGGTGTTAGACTGGATAGCTCTTACTCTGCTGTTGTGGATGTAATGGGACAAATGATTTCCTGTGCCTAAATCTTTCAATGTTTTCATAATGTACTGCAAAGCTGGGATGAATGGCCAAGTGGAGCTTTGTTTATTGAAAAGTTAAAAGTTGTTAAATATAAGTGAATAGCTGAGTCAGTAGGAAGGCTGAGTTTATGCTGAGGTTTTATTCTTGACATGGGCAATATTTTACATGGTTGACTTTAGTATTCTGGTAGTGACGTTGGGGGGGAAAGGTGGAATGGATGGGCAGGAACAAAGTGACTTCTAGTGATCATGTTTGTCTTTGTGTACGCTCTGTGGTGACTGGATTGATCTTGGTTGTGATAGCCATACCATCTAATTGCTTGCTGATACTTGCTGTCAAATTTCATAAGGCATGATGGCAACTTGGGCAAGGTACTAAAAGATGAACCGTACACTAAGGAGCCTCTAATGGAGGGTGAAAATTGAGGGGCAATGCACATGCCTGAGAATTATAACTGACCACTTAACTATATTGGGAGTGTAGTAGGGAATGAGTTGATGAACTTTGCAATACTTGAGAGTGAAAAAATATCCAGTAGTCTAGATGAAGCCTGTTTATAGTCTAGATGCATATATTTCATATATTAAATGTAACTGTTTTCATGTGTCCTTGCTGTTGTACACAAGTTTCAGGTGACCCAGACAGGGAGATAGCAGCTGCTCTTGCTATTGTACACAAGTTTTATGATAAGCCTGCTTAGAAATGTAGTTGACCCAGCTTGTAGTTATGTTGTGCCTTTAATTTCATGGACTTTTGCCTAATATAGTGAAGCCTGCAGGTCCTAAATATATTTTATATTTATTATATACTGCTTATGTCATGTACTAACTTATGAGCATAGATTGCTATACCAGCCTGTTAAGTTTAACTTGTCTTGTCAGCCTGTACGTTAGCTAAGGGCTAATCACATGTCAATTGTGGTCTTGAGAACCATGAAGAAATGCTGAGGCAGCCATGCTCCCATGAGGACAACCCACAGCCTGGGAACCTGCTGAGAATGAGAAGATGCGTATGTGACCGGGGCAGTATAAATATATGCTCAACTTGTAGTCAGAGATGCCTGAGGAACTGCTGTTAGGTGACAGGTGTATCTCCCAAGGCTTTTGAATAAACTGCTGTACTTTGACTCACAATTAGTCTGAAGTATCTTTACCTACAACAGGAGGTTTAAATTGCATAGCTCTACAGAAGGATGTTGCTTGCAGAAGAGTATGTATATCAAGACAAGTGAACCATCTTGCCCAACCTGCTACAGAACCTTGCAAGGTTGAAGCATTCAATATTCATCAGAAACTGGCTCCCTCAAATCAAACTTTAAAGATGGAATGTAATTCATGGAATTTGTGCTTTGTATGCACTCCTAGAGCAATGTAGGTTGTGGCATAGTGCTAAAGAATCCAAATCTTTCAAAAGAAAATTGGCAAAGCTAAGGGGAAACAGTAGCTGGCATGGACACAACTGGCCACATGAGTTCCTGTGCTGTAACCATTGAGTGTGAATGAGACTTTGCCAACATATTCTTCATTTGACTTTCTTACACAATTTCAGCTTTAAATTGCCAGGCATTGAATGATGACCCTTTTAACATCATTCTCTACAGGATTTTGAATATGAAGATATGGAATTCCTATGTGGAAAGCTGAAAAGTTTGGCTACAGATAGTAACAAATATCGAGCTAAAACAGACCGGAAGAAACAGCGCTCTGTGTTTAGAGATGTCTTGAAGACTGTAGAGGTATTTCTATAAGTAACTTGGGGCCTTAATTTTATTTCAATTGTTGAAACTTCTTGGTTCCACTGAAGGTCCATTAGTTTGCACTTGGGCTGAATTTTCTGGTTTTTGCAGCCACAAGTCTTCCTTTGACTGTACAGTTTTTTTAAAAAGAAATAAACTGAGGTGGAAGACCCAGAGCTGTAACAACTTCTGAAATGTACATTGGCAGTGGAGGCTTCCAGAAAGAAATTCCATTTTATTACTTGGGATTCCAGGTTTTCTGGGAATGCATTCCATAATCCTGACTATCACAAAGCAACATCAGATATTGCCTTTTGTGCAGTGGTTTTTAATAACTTGCTCACAAAAGCTGGGAGCTCAGTTAACAGCAGTACTTCATGTGCTCTTAAGTGTTCAGCTTGAACATGGTCTCCAGGCATGGCAAGCTTTTCTGCAAATAAGGAGCAGGGTGTCTGGAACTTAATGTCACAGAGCCAAAACTTAATTCAGAATGTCAAAAGATGAACTTTCAAATGAGCTCTTCTGATGCCAGTTTCTCAAGTTTTGCCAAAATATATTTTGTCTTGGTTTGTACAACAGTCTTGATTCTCTGTAAATCTACTTGGGCTGCAGTCTGATTTTTGGTGATGGCCTTTTCTACCCTTGGCCATTTGCAAGGATTCCTGTACTTAATGGGCAGGAAAAGGAATATGGGAGCTTTTGAGCTCTTTGGGATTGCATAGAAAAATGGCTGCATCATGACTGTCACAGGCTGAAACATTTAATTGTTGGACAGTATTGGACCTGAATTCACTATTGAAATAAAAAGCCAATGGCATTCACCATGTTTCTGCAAAATGGCACAGCAGCTTTGGGAGAGGGCAGGTGAATAATAAACACAAATATCCAAAGGTTGTGTTGCTCTGCCATGTTTTCTGTGAAAACAGCACCTCATTGTGCATTGAACATGCACATTGTGAAGTTTCTCTAACTGTACAAAAATGATCAACTATGCTTTCCTCATGTCCATTTCAGATGTACATTTTTAATGACACGAACTTTAAATTATTATCAAACAACACCTCTTGGTGCTGAAAATAAATTAATACCAAATGTGGGGATCTCATTCCACCAGGTTTTCAATTTTGTAAATTTTCATCATGCTCCATTTTGTATCTATCCTTGTGCTGCTAACACATCAAATTCCATGTTAGTTAAGGCAGTACAACTGTCTGCCCTGTTCATTCTGTTGCACTTTTATAGTTGCCTTTTGTCATCAAATCCATTTGCCTGTCGAATCCTGTTTTGAAAAGCTAATTTAATTGCTAGATGTTTCTAGGAAGATTAGTTGTGGCTCTGGAAAGTTTTACTTTGATCCAAATATCCAGTGCATGTTTTTGTACAACTATTTTCTGCTTGTGTGCTAATTATTGTATTTGATCTCCACTTAGGGCTTATTTACAATGCTGAAGACCAAACTAAATTACTTTGCTCCTTTTGAGCAGTATTGGTTCAGTAAATGAACTTATTTTATTTTTGCGCTCCTATATTAATTTATTATCAGTTTGGATTAGGAGTACACTCTGGCAAGCTGTTGTGGAGGCAGGGAAGGTCATGTCAAATGTCATAGCTGTTGGGGAAAACAGTCTTTAACAATTTCCTTTGTACCCCTGCGCTACCCCCCTCTCTCTCTCTCTCTCCAGCACTGCACTGAGTTATCTGACTGGTTTTTGTTTCTGAACATGCTCAAATCCCATCTGAGCTGTTCTGAAGCAACCTGGTATCAGTGGTTAGCACTGCCTCACAGCACCAGGGACCTGAGTTTGATTCCTGCCTTGGGTTGCTGTCTGTGCAGGCTCTGCACATTCTCCCCATGTCCTCATAGGTTTCCTCTGGGTGCTCTGGTTTCCTCCCACAGTCCAAAAGATGTGCTGGTTAAGTGCATTAGCCATGTTAAATTCTCCTTTGTACCTGAACTGGCAATGGAGTATCACAAATAGGGAATTTTCACAAACATCATTGCAATGTTAATGTACTCTACTTGTGACAAACTTTAAAAATTTGATTGTTTAGCCAATAAATTTCTAACTTGCTTTCTGTCCCTCAGGCAAGTAACATGAAGTGAATATTCTAGTATAAGCATTGGCTGTTTAAATTTCCCTTAGCGGTAGAAGGAAAGCTTAGCATGCTGAGTTACTTTTCTGGACAAATTTTTGCTGGGGGGGGGGGGGGAGAACAGTGGTGTGGAAGCCTGAACTCAGCATGAAAGATTCAAAATGTTGTAATAAACATCTGACTAGGATTTTTACTTCCCACAGGAAGGAGACTTTGACCCTGAAACTATTACATTTGGCCCCGAATGCATGTATATTGACAGCTGGGTTAAAAAGCGGACCTATGAAACCTTCAAAGAATTGCTTGCCTCTGGTACAAGGTTCCATCTACAGGTTAGTCATTAATGTTATAAAATATGCCACTGATTAGGCACAATATACCACCAAGCCAAATGTGATATGGCACATTATCAGAGGCTGTAAGGAAGGAATTCCAGAGGGCCCAGAACATAAAGCATGATTCACCACACATGGAGCAATTTAAATTGTGGTATGCTTGACACAAATTAGATGAGCACATGTCTTGGAGTTGGAAAGTTGGAGAGATTTGAAAACTAGTGAGAATTTTACAATAGAAGTTAGTTGAATGGTGGTCAAGGTAGGTCAGTGAGCACAGAGGTGATGTGTGACTGATACTTTCTACAGGTGAAGATGTGAATAAGTTTCCCTGATACAGCATGGGCATGGGTAATGGCTGGGCAGCATGGTGGCCATGGTTAGCACTGCTGCCTCAGTGCTAGGGATCCAAGTTCTGCAGAATATCCCATAAATTTGATCCAATTTAATATTGCTATTTGCCCTCCATCAAATCGCATAGTATCAAATGTAAAATAACCTGAGGATTGCAGTAGTGATACAGGACTAGAGAAAGTGGAACATGCAGTGGTTAGCACTGCTGCCTCACAATGCCAGGAACCCAAGTTCAATTCCTGGCTTGGGTCACTGCAGAATCTGCATGTTCTCTCCATGTCTGAGGGTTTCCTAATGGGTGCTTGGTTTACATCCAGTTTGAAACATGCTAGTTTGGTGCACTGGCCATGGTAAATTCTCCCTCAGTGTGCCTGAACAGGTGTTAGTGTGGTGACTAGGGGGATTTTCAGTGATTTCATTGAAGCGTTAATGTAATTCTTTGAGACATTAAATAAACTTTAAAATGTCCACCTAGGTTAAACTTTAAACCATGGGAGTGAGACTTGAACTCGTTGCTAATTTTATTTAAATCACCATTTTCTTGACTGTTTTTGGTTTGACCAACACTCAAATGTGACTTCCATGAACTATATTTTTTTTACAGTAAAACAAATAAGCATGCAGCATAACATCATTAATGGCCTGGATTTTAACGCAAGAAATTGGAACAGGAGCAACTCTTTGAGCCTATTCCACCATTCAATTTGATCATGGCTAATCTGACACTTCACATTTTTCTTGTCCTTTCCATGTAATCCTTGATTCCCTTACTGAAAAATGTATCTTGGCCTCAAACACAAGGTGTTTGCCCCCAACAGCTCTGACAGAGTTCCAAAGGCACTCAACCCTCAGGTTTATTGTCATTAGCAACACTGTCAGTATTTGCTGTCATTATTCCATTGAAACTGACAGCAATTCTAAAGTCAACATGAAAATCTAGAAATTCTTGGCAGCGATTGTGCTACTCCAGCAGGTGTACTTAAGGACTCAGTGCCAACTGTGTAGTGAAAATTCCTTTTGTAGAAACCCATGAAAAAGTTGAACCTCATTGAACGAGATAAAGGGTTTTTAAAATGTGTACAAGCTTCATATTCTAATTCTGTACAAGTGCTCAAATTAATTTTGTATTTAATGTCAGATTTATCCATTATGATATCACATTTTATATCAGTTTTTGTTATTTTAAGCTTCTATACTTATCCAATCTGTATTTCCCAATATTTGAACTGTTAAGTGAAGGACACTGTTTTTTAACTTGTTTGCTGTGTGTGAATACTTCAATGATTGGCTGCTTGCTGATGCTGAACTGCTGGAGATCTTTTAACTTTGTGCCAGATTTTAAACTGCTGTCAGGAGTAGGGGAAATCTGTGTGCATCTTTAATGTTTCATCATTGATCACAAAACCAGGCAGTTCAATCAAAATGAAACAGCATATAATATGACTCAAATATGACTGAGTGCTGAGAGTTTGGGTTGAGGGAATCTTTTTCGATTTTTAAAAAAAAGGACTTTTTTGTAAGTATTTAACTACAAGTGCTACTCTGTGTTCTAACTCTCACCAGGGACCCAGGCAGGGAGATGGAAGCATCAACTGGCAAACAGCTGATAGCTAATTAAAGAAAATAGCCAGAACTGTGTTCTGTATCTCAGCTGGGGTCATTAATGTCAGGCAACTGACATTGTGCTGAGAGCTTTGAAGTTGAGGCACTTCTGAGGGGAGGGTGTTCACTTCCTTAATTTTTTAAATCCTGTTGGGATTTGTTCTTGTTGTACTGCAAGGAAGAGTACCTGAGTATCAGGTGAGTGGTTAAGGTCAATACTATTCCGAGGGTTAAACTAGTACAGGGATTTTGAGCAAGATTAAAATAGTTAATCAAAATTTAGTTAAACACACAGGTGGCAGAACAGGTAATTGCTTGGCTGCAGCATGTGGGAGCTTCTGGATACCATTGTGATCCTTGGCAAAAAAAAAACTGCAGTAACTGTCTGTAGCTTGAGTTTTGCTTCAGGCAAAACTTGCACTAATACCTGAGGGAAAAATTGCGTTGATGCTTTGTACCTGGAAGCAGTCAAATCGTATGGGGTTGGGCATTCTGATTTAGAAGGTTGTCAGGGAAGGAAGGAGCAATCACCAGAGAAATGGCATTGAGCAGCTTGTTTGGGCTGGTGGACTAAAAAATGTCTACTAAGATGGTTGTTTTTTCAAAGTTCCATAGATTTGGGGAAGAGTGCATTAGATTGGGAAATAACATTTTAACACCTTTTTATTTTAAAATGGGGAATTGGGAAACTGGAAACTACAAGGCTGTTGGCTTAATCTGTTATGAAGAAAATGTTACAAGCTATTGAAGATGTTGCAGGGCACTTGCAGAGACAACATGATTTTGCACAAAGGAAATAGTTTTTAACCCACTTATTTGGTGTCCTTTGAATGCATAACATGTGGTGATGGGGAGCTTGTGGTCATAATTTTCCAGAAAGCACTTGATAAGGTGCTGTGTCAAAGGGTGTTGCAGAAGATAAAAGCTCCTGGTTTCAGGGATAATACATTAGCTAATCTAACAATGCTGACAAATGGGATAAGTATTGTAACACAGATCAGTATGGGACCTCTGCTTTTTGCAATTTTCATAAAAATTGGATGAAGGGACTGAAGATAAGGTTGCCAAATTTGCTGAAAATTGTGAAGAGGACATGAGGGAGTGGGCAAGAGCATAATGTGGCAAATGTGAAACTGTCCATTTTGACAGGAATTAAAACTAATCTAATTGAGTGATTGCAGGACTGATCCATGAATCACAAGGCTAGTATGCAGTAATTGGGACAGTGTTTTTGAGGGGAAATTCAGTGCAAGTCAGGAGGTTGTGTTTCAGTTGTCCAGTTACTTGAGACCACTTCTGAAGTATTGTGTACTGTAAGAATGTTAATGTGTTAGCAGTTCAGAATGTTTGAGATTAATACCAGGAATGGACAGGTTGTCTTGAGGAAAGATTGGACAGTGTAGGCTTGTATTCACTGGAGTTTAGAATAAGTGATTGAAACATACAAGATCCTGAGGGGTCTCAGGGTGCATGTAGAAAGGATGCTTCAAGTTGATGTCAAGCCAGGGGATTTTCTGTTCACAATAGGGATTGCCCATTTAAAATGAGATTATATATTGAGTGCCTTACTGATTAAGCCAAGATGGGATAAATTGGGAATGAACAAAATCCCAATTTGCCATTCCAAAGAATAATAAGTATCCTGACTTTTTTGTATTTGAGTGAAAAGAATACCAAATTAATTTCCTGCCCCAAAAGGCAACAGTAGGTGGGCACTGTTTTGTAGGCTTGGGTGTTTTGCTATTGTGCTCACTTACTGAGGTCACTAACATTGAGGTTTTGTGACTCCAAGCCTGTTCCTTCAAAACTAAAGCTGTCAGAAATATGACTTGATTACTGTAGTTCAGTGCTGTCCACTTAGACCCCTTTCCTCTGCCCTTCCCAAGTTTTATTAGTATTTACTCAGTTATTGCATTCTACTACTAAGTTACTGACCTTGTTTATAAACATAGAACATTACAGCACAGTACAGGCCCTTCAGCCCTCAATGTTGTTCTGAGCTATGTCCAATCCCAAGATCAAGCTATCCCCCTCCCTATAATTCTGGAGTGCTCCATGTGCCTATCCAATAACTGCTTGAAAGTTTGTAAAGTGTCTGACTCCACTATCACAGCAGGCAGTCTATTCCACACCCCAACCACTCAATAAGGATCTACTTCAGACATCCCTCATATCTCCCACCATGAACCTTATAGTTATGCCCCCAGTAACAGCTACAAACATTCAAGGAAATAGTCTCTGCACATCCACTCTATCCCCCTCATCTTAAACCTCTAAGTCACCTCTCATCATCTTCTGCTCCAAAGAGAAGTCCCAGCTCCCTCAACTTTTCCTCATACGACCTACCCTCTAAACTAGGCAGTATCCTGGTTAATCTCCTCTGCACTCTCAGTGCTTCCACATCCTCCATGAGGTGACCAGAACTGAACACAATATTCCAAATGTGGTCTCTAATGTCCAGTATAGTTACAACATTACCCCACAGCTCTTAAACTCAAACCCCCCATTAATAAATGCTAACACTATATAAGCCTCCTTCTTCTATTAAGTGGCTCTATCCACTTGATTGGCAACCTTCAGATTTGTGGATATGAACCCCCAAGATCTCTGTTCCTCCACATTCCTCAGAACCCTGCTGTTGACCCTGTAATCTGCATTCAAGTTTGTCCTACCAAAAATGAATTGCCTCACACTTATCAGGGTTAAACACCATCTGCCACTTTTTTCAGCCCAGCTCTGCATCCCATCAATGTCTCTTTACAGCCTGCAAGAGCCCTCCACCAATCTTGGTGTCATCAGCAAATTTACTAATCCACCCTTCAGCCCCTTCCAAGTCATTGATTAAAAATCACAAAGCAGAGGACTGTGCACTGACCCCTGTGGTACTGTTAACTGGCCTCCAGGCCCCCAATTTTCCCTCCACCACCCTCTGTCTTCTATGATACAGCCAGTTAATTATCCAATTGACCAAATTTCCTTCTATCCCACACCATCTTCATGAGCCTACCATGTGGAACCTTATCAAACTTCTTACTAAATCCATGTATACGACATCAACTACTCTACCTTCGTCTAAACACCTAGTTACCACCTCAAAGAATGCAATCAAATTTGAGGCAGGACTTACCACCTCATGAAACTGTGCTGACTATCCTGGATTAAACAATCTTTCTAAATGGTCATAAATCTTATCTCTCAGGACCCTTTCCATAACTTACCAACCACTGAAGTAAGACCAACTGGCCTATAATTACCAGGGTCATTCCTGTTTCCTTAAAGAGGAACAACATTTGCCACTCTCCAGTCCTCTGGCATTATCCCTGTGGACAGTGAGGACCTAAAGATCAAAGCTAAAGGCTCTGCAATCTCATCCCTTGCCTCAAAGAATTCTCAGATGTATCCCATCTGGCCCAGGGGACTTATTGACCCTCAGGTTTTTCAAAATTGCCAATACACCTTCCCTCAACATCTACCTCCTCCATCCTATCAGCCTGTATCATGCACTCCTCAAAAACATGGCCCCTCTCCTTGGTGAACAGAGGTTTTCATTCAACACCTTGCCTATCTCTTCTGACTCCATGCACGCTGTCCAGAAAACTGTTCTAACTTGCTACCTCTGCAGTCACACACCCCTGCTAATAACATGTTTTGCTTTACAAATTGGTGCTTTGGTGACTTCTAAATTACACATTATATAGAGTACAAAGAACACTGATTTAAACCAATTGATCCATATCTGTTTGTCCTTGCTTATCTGGCTTCCTCTTAACACATAGTGGCAAGTTTCACTTTTCTAGCATACCCTCAGCTTTGCATTGTGTAGCTTCTGCATGTTTCCTGTTTTTATGCCAGTTTCTGCAGGGTTCTACTTGACACAGATAGTGTTTGTGCCAGTTACTACTTAGTAATTGATACCTGAGTGTCTTTGAAGTGTTTATTTTGGTGTCACAAGTAGTTTACATTAACAATGCAGTGATGTTACTGTGAAAATCCTGTAGTCACCACATTCCAGCATGTGGTTGGGTACATCTGAGGGAGAATTTAGCACAGCCAATGCACCTAACCAGCTTTGGACTGGGAGAAAACCAGGGCACCTGGAGAAAACCCATGCAAACACTGGAGAACATGAAAATTCTGCACAATGATGCAAGCTGGGAATTGAATCCAGGACCCTGGTGCTGAGGCAGCAGTGCTAACCACTAGCACAAAAGGGGTTGGCCAACTGAGTTGTTTGAAGGTGGGAGGACATGAGCTTAATTATACCCATGAAGACATTCCAGTTGGAGTTGATAGCTAACAATCTGAAGCTGAGGAAGAGGATGAAATTAATTTTGCAATATTTTAGAGCTATTGGCAGGAAGAAAATTGTGATCATTGACTTTACTTTTGGATGTAGAAGCTAATTTGTGGGTGTCTTGTCATGTCCAAATCACTTAGGACACAGATAAATAGTTTGAAGCTATAAATGGCTCCAAATGGAGTGGTGGCATTCTTCTCTAGCAAAATGTGATTCAGCTTGTCTTTGCTGTTGTACAATCAGCAGAGGCTTCAGAGTGGGTTGCCTAGTTACCCACTTGGCTAGTGATGGTGTAAAGAGATCTGACGATCTCGATTTATTTTGTTCTGTAAATATCCCTGAATATTCTCAATGTTTGATACTTTATTTGCTATGATTGAACATTGTTTTGTGCAGTAAAGCCTTCCACTGCATTCACCAGGCATATAAATGGCATTGTGAAACTATGAATGAGGTGATTGTAAATTTTGAATCTTTGTTGCTTAGTGATTTGTTGCCTAGTGATCTCTTTGGTCAACATGACTAGACTGTTTTTGTTTTTGTGGGAGCTAAAAGGCTTTTGATATGTCTTTGTTCAACAGGCTAATGAATTTGTGCGCAGTGTATTTGAGCTAGGACCACCACTGTTGCTTGATGCAGCTACACTCAAAGCAAGCAAAACTTCTCGTGTTGAACGGGTAAGGCAAAAAGTAATGCATTCACATTAAAAATAGATTATCAGCATCCCTTTTAAGAATGTGTGTAATTTGGAGAAAATGAGAGACTAAGTCAGTATTTTGGAAGAGCAGTTGCCTAGATGGTAACAAAAATGTTAGATTTTCTGATCAGATTACTAACATGTCTAGTTCCAACTATTTGTCATAGCTTATATTAAGTCTACCACTAAGTTTTTTTAATGTACTTTTTAACTAATGGAAATAACCTTCAGCCTTAATTTTTCCATTGCTGTTTTTCAGCACTTTTACAATGCTGCTGTTTGCAAAGCTAGAACAAAGGCCAGGAACAAATTTCGTGACAAACGATTAGACATTGGCGAATATGTTTAAATTCTTGCCAGAATTCAGTAGGAAGTTTCCTCTGGACTGTAACTATTGTATGTACTTTTTGTTAGACGTAGCAACAGAGGGTAAAAACGCTCTGTTTTCCTCTTCCACCTCTGCAAATCCAGCCCACCCTTGTAAGTGTTTTCCCTCATCATGCTTAAATTTTGTTTGTTTCCAAATATCAACTAACCACCTAGGTATAATGGATTCCTCTATTTTGTAACTGAATTTTGCACAAATGGGAATGATGCTACTTAATTTGTACATGATTTAATTGATATAAGTGTAACTCTAGTTTGATTGACAGTCAGTATCATGCTATATAACATGATCAGAATTTTACATTTTATACAGTAAACATTGCATTCATTTCATGCTGACATTGTAATTTCAATTTGATCAATAAATGTATTTTAAACTGGTAAAATTGTGTCCAATGTTTTTGAGTATGAATTCAAAGATTTCAGAAAACATTAAGTGCAGCACCAGAGATGCAATTAAAAACAATACTGGAAATACTCAGGCCTGGCAGCATTTGAGTGAAAAGCTAACATTATCCTTTGTTCTGAAAGAATAACTCTCACTGCATATACTGCCTGCATACTCTATTTCCAGCATTTGCTGTCTTTTTATTTTAGATTTCCTGCAGTATTTGGTGTTACTTAGAAATACAGTAGTCTGCTCTAACCTTACTGGGAGCTAGCTATCTAAACACATCTGACCATGTGGCTGGTTTGTAGTGGACAAGATATACATCTTTGACCAAGCTCAAATATTCCACATACTTTTTTAATGTCCACTTGGCCTATCTGTACATGCTTGACATAAAATAGAGCAACTGTTGTGTTCATCTGTTTGTGAAAAACAAGGTGGTCTCTTTGGGCAAATTTGTCCTTGCATCAAATGTAGCATGCCCTTTCCAGCAATGGAGAAGGGCAATAGCTGCAATGTCATGGGGATATTACTTCCAGGGCACACTTGAGCCTATTGCCATTCCTTTACTATTACTGGGCTAATGTCTTTGCCTTCCCTACTGAGCATTATTTACCTCTTACTGTATTTCAAGAAGGCCCCTCATAACATCAAAGCTCTGGACAATAAATGGATCTTTTCAGTATCTCCATACCAAAGCACAAGTGTTGATGGGACCCAGTTCAGTTATAACCTGAGGTCACTGAAGTTTGCATGTGCTCCCCATGGGTTAGCTGGATTGGCTATGCTAAATTGGCCCTTAGTGTCAGGGGGATTAGTGGGGTAAATGTGTAGGGTTACAGGAATAGGGCCTGTGGTTAGTGTAGACTCAGCCAAATGGCCACCTTCTGTACTGTAGGGATTCTGACTATAATGAGCAACAACTGATGAATGTCTGATTTGGATTTTAAAAGTCAAAGCTACCTTGACTGGATGTCCTTGCATTTTGAGGACCACCTCCCATTTGAAACTTTTGCTGTGATGTGGGGGGGAAAATGAGTTGAGGATCAAACATCAATGTAAGTTAAACTGATATAAGCATAGCATAATTGTAGATTTTCTAGTGATTATGAAGGTCTAGTATGTACTGACCTAAATTTCCATTTATTATGCCTAATTTTATTCTGCTTGCAATAGGGAAATGAATGAAAAGGCAACTTGATATATGATAGGCTTTTTGTCATCCAATCTCATTTTTGGTATGGAGAATCAGTGTTTCAGGAGCTTTTTAACATAAGTAGGCTTCACTGAAGTTGAACACCTTTAATCCTTTGGTCATTTAAGAACCCAGTTGCAATTGCTTGTGCACACCTGTACTTTTCTGGAATGTGCTTTTGAGGTATAGCTCAGTATTAGTGGATGAGACTTGGAGTGTCTATACTTGTATGTATAACATTTCACAAATGATTTATGAAATTAATGAAAAAGCTATTAATGTCATTTCAACTATGGAAAGTGCACTCAGGCACAGAATTCTTACAATGCAAAAGATGCCAATCTTGTCTGTATCCACTCCCAAGGAGCATTATAACTATACCATTCTCCTGCCTCTTCCCTGTATCTCTGCATATTTGTTTATATTTAGATAATAGTCCCCCTCAAATGCTTCAATTGAACCAGCTATACACTGAAGTCCCAGTTGTGAATCTCATTTAAAAACCGAGGGAAGGCAGGGCCTATTCAGTTTCATTCCTGGCAGTCTACATGCCCAGTGACCCCGAAAATGTCAACCTCCTGTTTGCTGGCCAGCCCAAGACAACCACCACCTGTCTCCCCCCCATGCCCCTCAGCAATTTCCCAAGCCAGCCCCAACCCCCTCTGCCCTGGAGTGCCTTGATGTCCAGGTCCAACCCACCCTTGTGTTCTCTATCCCAGAGCAATCCCAATGCAGAGTGACAGCAGGGCCCCAGCCCCTTGGCACTGCCCAGTGCAGTGCCAGGGCCCACAAGCCCCAATTGCCCCCTTCATTTTGACAGGCTGTCCTGCTAGTTCTCCGAAAGTGGGGAGCTAGTCTGAACCTTGCTGGAATGAAATGCTTGTGGTGGGCTAGTCCTGATAATGAACACATGCAGAAAAGATGTAAATTACTTACTTAGCTTCCTACCAGTTTCCAATGTGATCTAACCAGCAACTGTTCATCAGCTCTGGGAAATGTGCATGTGTTCCTGGGGCATATACAAATCCCTGTTCAAGGCCAAAGATGCATGTCTCCCACTGTGACCTGACAAAGTTGCAGGTTGCAATGCAATGGGAGAATTGTGGCCTGGGTTCCTAGGGATGCAGAAATCTTGAATTTTTTTTTTAAAAAATCAAATTTTGGATAACCATCATTAGAAAAACCCCATCTCATTCAATACATCCTTTACCTGGTCTCTAGTAATAAGAACATAAGAAATAGGAGCAGGAGTAGGCCTTCGAGCCTGCCCCGCCATTCAATAAGATCATGGCTGATCTGTTGTGGCTCAGTTCCACTTTCCCGCCCTCTCCCCATAACCCTTAATCCCCTCTCTTATCAAGAACCCATCAACCTGCTTCTTAAAAATATTTAGCGAGGCAGCTGCTCAGCTATATCAACCATGACAAAGCCAAAATGTAAATGAAAGTAGATGGACTATCTAGCATTGACCTAACCACCAGTAATAATAAACCCAGTCCTGTTGATCTTGCAAAATCCTCCTTTTGTGCCAAAAAAGACACAGACTAGTCAAACAATAGGCTGACAATTGTAATGATGGAATCATACTTTATGGCCAATATCATGCCACTGCTACCAGCAAGAGTGGTGGCAGTGCTGTTCTCCATAGGTGGGCAATATTAAATCTCATAGCATCAATTCAAACATGGGCAAGGAAACATGCTGATTGTCACATCCTGTACCCTTCCAGTTGCTGACTCAGTACTACTCTGCATACCACTTGGAGAGCACTGATGGTGGTAGCATTGATAATGTACTCTGGGTAGGGAACTTCAATATACATTACCATTGGCTGACTGAGTTTCAAAAGGCCATAGTTGTAGATTGGGTCTGCAGCAGGTAGTGAGGGAATGACCCATTTGATCTCACCCTCACCAATCTACTTATCACAGATACATCTAACTATGATAGTATCAGTAAGACAGAACACCACATGGTCCCATCTTCATGTTGATGATATGTTGTTGTGTGGCACCATCACTGTGCTAAATTGAATAGATTTTGAACAGATCTAGCAGAATTATACTCAACTGCAATCTATAACCTCATGGTTTGGCATATCACCCACTACCATTACTGTCAACCCTCCTGGTTCAATGAGCAGCATCAGGCATACATAAAAATGAGGTGTCAAACTGGTGAAGGTACAATACAGGATTATTTGCATACCTGACAGCATAAGCAGCAAGTGATAGAGTTAGGTGATCCCATTGGATCAGACCAACAACTCACTGGAGCAGGATGCTTGATAAATACCCACATCATCCATGCTGGAAGAGCCCAACACATCAGAGCAAAATGTAAGGCTGAGACATTCACTACAATCTTTAGCCAGAAGTGCTGAGTGGACAATCCATCTCAGCCTCCACCAGAGGTCCCCAGCTTTGCAGGTGCCTTTCTTCAGCCAATTTGGTTCACTCAATGTATTATCGAGGAATGCTGAAGGCACTAGATACTGCAAAGCATATGGGCCCTGACAATACTCCAGCAATAGGACTGAAAACTTGTGCTGCAGAACTTGCCCCTAGCTGAGCTGTTCCAGTGCAGTTACAACACCTACTCAGCAGTGTGGAAAATTACCCAAGTATGTCTTGTACGCAATACAAGTCCTACAAGTTGACGAGTCCTCACTCATCTGATGAAGGAACAGCTCTCTGAAAGCTTGTGCCGCCAAATAAACCTGTTGGACTTTAACTTGGTGTTGTGAGATTTCTTAATGTGCTTTCCCCGGTCCAAAGCTGGCATCTCCACATCTTGTACATGATATACAGGACAAGCCCAACCATTCAATTATCACCCACTAATCAACTCCTAATCATCAGTAAAGAGATGGAAGGGATAATCAAAAATGTTATCAAGCAGCACTTGGAGGAGGCAGTGGCATAGTGGTATTGTCACTGGACTAGTAATTCAGAGACCCAGGCTAATGGGGACCTGGGTTTGAATCCCACAATGGCAGATGGGGAAATTTGAATTCAGTAAAGGGAATCTGGGGGGTGATTTTCTAACCTCGCCATGCCCTGATCACGGTGATCCTGCAAAATAGAGCTCAGGCCTAAAAACCAGTTTCACGCCCAGCACCAACCAATCTGAAATGATACTGGTCCCTTTCCAATGGTGCAAATTGGATTGCAGCTAGAAAAGCAGTATTTAACTATGCAAACCCCATGCAAAGCTAGATTCACTCAGCTCCTGGGACGTTCTGACCTTTAAGCACAGCATGAGAAAGATGAGAATCACTATTGATCTCCACCCATGAAGCCCAAGCATGATGGCCTTGCCATTGGGCTTAGAGTCCATTAAAGCCCCTAAATAGCATTGCCCAACTGGCAGTGGCAACATGGCAGTGCCCATTTGGGCATTGCCAATGTGCCAGGACAGTGCCAAGGCGGTGTGATCTGAATAGATGTGGGGTCTGAGTGGGGGGGCCAAGATGGGGGTATCTGTAGAGTGGAGGTCATGATGAGGACGTGTCCGGGCTCACAATGGGGGTGGGGGCATGTCAGGTGTCAGGCAGGGTGATCTACCAGGAGAGCCTCAATGCTGATCACCTATGTCGGGGAGGGGGTGGGGAACATGCTGCCGGTGGGTGGAGTCCTGATGTCTTGGGGGGGTGTGTTCTGATGGTTGGGTGGGTGCTGGAGGGGGGGAGGGAGGGAGTTCTCCCATGTACTATGAGATTGGGACATCCTTGTAAAATGGTGCCTGACCACTCTGCAGACGGCCTCACAGGCTTGTTTAGATTTCCCCCCACCCTCCAAGAAGATTTGGACAATATTCAGACTTGGGCTGACAAGTGCAAATAACATACATGCCACACAAGTGCCAAGCAATTATCATCTTCAACAAGAGAGAATCTAGCCATTGCCCCTTGACATTCGATGGCATTACCATTGCTGAATCTCCCATTATCAACATCCTGGGGTATTACCATTGATTAAAAACTGGATTGGACTAGCCATGCAAATACTGTGTCTACAACGGCAAGTCAGAGACTAGGAATCCTGTGGCAAGTAATTCACCTCCTGACTCCCCAAAACCTACCTAAAATCCACAAAACACATGTCAGGAGTGTAATGGAATATTTTCTCCTTGCCTGGCAAAGTGCAGTTTCAACAACACTTAAGAGGCTTGACAGCATCCAGGGCACAGCAACCCACTTCGTTCACAGATTCATAGAAAAACTACAGCACAAATAGGTCCTTCAGCCCACAAGTTGTGCCAATCTTATCTCTACCTACTAGGCTTACCTATAACCCTCAATCCTATTAAGTCCCATGTACTCATCCAGAAGTCTCTTAAAAGACCCTATCGAATTTGCCTCCACCACCACCGACAGCAGCCGATTCCACTCACCCACCACCCTCTGAGTGAAAAACTTACCCCTGACATCTCCTCTGTACCTACTCCCCAGCACCTTAAACCTGTATTCTCTTGTGGCAGCCATTTCAGCCCTGGGGAAAAGCCTCTGAGGGTTCACCTGATCAATACCTCTCATTATCTTATACACCTTTATCAGGTCCCCTCTCATCCTTCATCTCTCCAAGGAAAAAAGATAGAGCTCTCTCAACCTATCCCCATAAGGCATGCCACCCAATCCAAGTTACATCCTTGTAAATCTCCGCTGCACCCTTTCAATGGCTTCCATGTCCTTCCTGTAATGAGGCGACCAGAACTGTGCACAGTACTCCAAGTGGGGTCTGACCAAGGTCTTATACAGTTGCAGCATTATCTCCCGACTCCTAAACTCAATTCCTCGACTGATGAAGGCCAGTACGCCATATGCCTTCTTAACTACATCCTCTACCTGCGAAGCCGATTTGAGCGTTCTATGAACTTGCAGCTGGAGTACTGTGTGCAGTTTTGGGCGCCGTACTTACGCAAGGATATTTTGGCCTTGGAGGGAGTGCAGAGGAGGTTTACTAGGCTGATGCCAGAGTTGAGGGGGTTGAGCTATGAGGAGAGGCTGAATAAATTAGGCTTGTACTCGTTAGAGTTTAGAAGAATGAGGGGAGATCTCATTGAGACTTATAAGATGATGAATGGGATGGATAGGATAGAGGTGGAGAGACTCTTCCCGCTCAGAAAGGATAGTAGGACTAGGGGGCACAGCCTCAAGATAAAGGAGGGGCGGTTTAGAACGGAGTTGAGGAGGAACTTCTTCACTCAAAGGGTGGTGAATCTCTGGAATTCTCTGCCCGTTGAAGTGGTGGAGGCTACCTCGCTAAATATTTTTAAGACGCGGGTTGATGGGTTTTTGATAAGAGAGGGGATTAAGGGTTATGGGGAGAGGGCGGGAATGTGGAACTGAGCCAAGACAGATCAGCCATGACCTTATTGAATGGCGGGGCAGGCTCGAAGGGCTAGTTGGCCTACTCCTGCTCCTATTTCTTATGTTCTTATGATCCCAAGATCTTTCTAATCTTCCACACTGCTAAGAGTCTTACCCTTAATATTATATTCCTTCATCCCATTTGACCTGCCAAAATGTACCACTACACATTTATCCAGGTTGAAGTCCATCTGCCACTTCTCCGCCCAGCCTTGCATCCTATCTATGTCATGCTGCAACTTCTGACATCCCTCCAAACTATCCACAACACATCCGACCTTCGTGTCATTGGCAAACTTACCAATCCATCCCTCCACTTCCTCATCCAGGTCATTTATAAAAGTCACAAACAGCAAGGGTCCCAGAACAGATCCCTGGGGCACTCCACTGGTGACCGGCCTCCATGCAGAAAAAGGCCCATCTACAACCACTCTCTGCCTTCTGTGAGCAAGCCAGTTGTGTATCCACAAAGCATCGTCCCCTTGGATCCCATGCCCCCTTTCACAAACATTCGCTCCTTCTGGCACCAACACAGAGTGGCAGTCATTTGTACCACCTACAAGCTGCACTACAGAAACTTATCAAGGCTCCTTAGACAGCACAATCAAAACCCATAACCATCTAGAAGGACAGGAACAACAGATGCCTGGGAACATAGCACCTGGAAGTTCCCCTCCAGGGGAATATATTGCTGTTCCTTTACTGCCACTAGGCAGAATCCTGGAGCTTCTTCCCTAACAGCACAGCAGCGGTTCAAGGAGGAGGTTCTCCATATTCTTCTCAAGTGCAATTAGAGATGGGCAAGGAACGCTGACCTAGCCAACAATGCCCACATCACATGAATGAATAAAAAACACACTAATTTCTCTCTAAACTTCAATGATGCCTCACCATCCACCACAATCCGTCCAAGATGTTTCAACTTTGATTCCAGCCATTCCTACTCAGTGAATTGTGAACTCAACAAATACAGAGGTTGCAATATTCTCACACAATGGTGCACATGAATTGGCACTTCAGTGTGCTACACTGTACCTCTGCGCTGCGTTATCCATTAAAGCTGTTAGAATTGGTGTAAACACCTAGCTCTGACCTAAGAAACATTGAATGTTAAAAATCAGAATTTATCTATTTTTTTACCGTTGATCATTTCTATTTTGCCTATTAGTTTATTTAATTATGTGAAGGCATATAAAAACTCAGGGCAGCATAGCAGCACAGCGGTTAGCACTGGTGCCTCAGTGCCATCGCCCCAGGTTTGATTCCCAGCTTGGGTCACTGGCTGTGTGCAGTTTGCATGTTCTCCCCATATCTGCATGGGTTTCCTCTGGGTGCTCCGGTTTCCTCCCACATTCTGAAAGATGCGCTGGTTAGGTTGACCTGAGCAGGTGCTGGATTGTGGCGATTAGGGGAATTTCACAGTAACTTCATTGCAGTGTTAATGTAAGCCTTACTTGTGACTAAATAAATAAACTTACTTATACTTATTTGACTTGGGATCAAGCACTGAGGAACAAGACCTCCTTGCTGCTGTTCACCTGTTAAAACAAATGCCTTTCAAAGCTGGAGGTCTGAGACTACTTGTCTCCCCAGGATTTGGATATATATATACTTTAAATTTATTTGTTAGTGTCACAAGTAGCCTTGCATTAACAGCACAATGAAGTTACTGTAAAAATCCCCTAGTTGCCACATTCCAGAGCCTGTTTGGGTACTGAGGGAGAATTTAGTGTGGCCAATGCACCTAAGCCGCACATCTTTCAGACTGTGGGAGGAAACCGGAGCACCCAGAGGAAACTCACGCAGACAATGGGAGAATGTGCAGACTCCATATAGTGTTCCAAGCTGGGAATCGAACCTGGTTCCCTAGCGCTGTGAGGCAGCAGTGCTAACCACAGTGACATCATGCCGCTCCCATTTCAGCAGCCTAGCCTGAGAAGGAATCCCCCTTCTTATTGGGCAAACTGCCCACATGGGAGTATGTTTAGTTCTGGTGGCTAGCTCTCCCCAGATTTTAATCGATGCTTGACAAAATCAAGTGGTTTGCGCCTCTTGGAACCGTTGGGTGGATGTAGTGAGTTCTCTGCCCACCATCTGTCCAGTGAATACAAAACATTGTCCCTGAATTCTACACCTTGGTTTTAACACAGGGCAGGTAGGGAAGGTGACAAGCTGCTGTCATAACACCAACACAAAGGCCAAGTGATATTAACATCCGGACTTTATCTTAATCTAACTGATGGCATCCCCGTCTGATCATACCAGAAAACATGCAGCCTACCTGCAGCCTACCTGCAGTGCAACTTCAAAGTGGATCATCCAGGAACGTTAAAAATCTGAATTAACTTCTGAAAACAAGGTTGAGTTCTGGTTGTTAATTTTGCGTTGAATTCTGTTGGCTGTAATGAGTTGGGGGGTTACTCCTGGATTTTCAGAAGGTCACGGTGGAGGATGTCAGAGAAAGGAGTGGTGCGTGCTTCACCAGTGCAACTACCCAGCAGGCTGGGTAGAGGTGAATGAGAGGAAGATTGCCAACTGTATCACCTCCAGGGAACTGGACTTAATTTAGGAAGCGCTTCAATGATTCTACAGCACTCATCTCTCCATGGCTTTCAATCAGACCTGCCAAAAGCCTTTTGTAACCCTTTCTATTTCAATAATTTCCTCCCCCCCCATCATATCCTTCAGCACCCAACCAAAAGGCCCCAGTGCAACACCCCTCTTCGTCATTCCACACACCTCATTCACACCAATACTCACCTCTTCACACAAATACTAAAAACTGTCCCAAATCACACCCTAACACTTGAACAACCATTGCCTTCTCCAAGTGCTTCTTGTACCATGCAGGTGCCTCTACCCTCCCACCTTGTGAAGGCAGTAAATGGTGATGTGTGGAGCAGGAAGGAGTCAGTGGTCTTGTACACTATCATTTGGTTCCTGGAATTCTCAGACTGTGAGAACTGGGGCTAAAATGTGCTTGGCTGCCTTGATGTAGACATAGGTTTCTGCTATTTGCACTTGCATTTCATACTCATTTTCAGGGTTTAATCATCGATCCAAAAAAGCAAAATACTGTACTGAGGAGTTTTCTAACCATCTACTACTGCTGGTTCAGTATGACTCCCAGTTGACCAGGGGGTATTTTTAAGCAGCTGGATATCTTGATAATGGGCATTTTTCTTTCCAACATGAGTAAACCAAATTATAAGCTGTTTTAGAATCATAGAATCACTACAGTGCAGAAAGAGGCCATTCAGCCCATCAAGTCTGTACCAGCAACAATCCCACCCAGGCCCTACCCCCACATATTTGCCCAGCTAATCTCCCTGACACTAACATTAATTTAGCGTGGCCAGTCAACCTAACCTGACACCTTTGGAGTACAGGAGGAAACCAGAGGAAACCCACACAGACACGAGGAGAACATGCAAACTCCACACAAGCAGTCACCCAAGGCCGGAACTGAACCAGGATCCCTGGTGCTCTGAAGCAGCAGTGTTAACCACTGTGCCACTGTACCATCCAATCGTTAAAGAGCTCTCTGATATTTTTTGCAAGCGCAGTTTCACTCCAGTTTAACTAGTTTTGGAATGAAAAAGATTACTAATTTCAATTTATTTACATATCTTTCAATGTGATGAAACAATATTTAGCTGTAGAACTAGTTTGTGATCTCTGTGACTGGGTTGATTTGGTCCTCTTAAACACATTATTAATCATTAGTTTGACTGTGCAACCACATCAGAATCAGGGGAGAACTTAGTTACTGCAGGTTAAAGATCCATTCATGAATTCTTTTGGAAACAGCAAACAAGATTAAAAGATCAATATTGCCTTCTGGTTAAAAAGATACAGCTCACAGTTTTCCTGGGCATGTGACTATACATATACACAAAGATGCCATTGGCTGCTATCACATCATGAATTTTCATTTCATGTAAAATTGAACTTTTGGGGCAGCACAGTGACACAGTGGTTAGCACTGCTGCCTCATCGCACTAGGAACCTGGACTTGATTCCCAGCTTGGGTCACTGTCTGTTTGCACATTCTCCCTGGGTCTGTGTGGGTTTCCTCCAGGTGCTCCGATTTCCTCTCACAGTCCAAAAATGTGCCGGTTAGGTGCATTGGCCATGCTAAGTTCTCCCTCGGTGTATCCAAACAGGGGCTGGAGTGTGGCGACTAGGGGATTTTCACAGTAACTTCATTGCAGTGTTAATGTAAGCCTACTTGTGACAATTAAATAAACTTTTTTTTAACTTAGAAACTTCTTAAGACAAATTGTACGGCGACATGGTGCTGCAAAAAATGATTCTCAGTGGATATTCCCATGTCGATTTGATATTTTAAAATTTGGAAACCTGAGTGCATAATGTGGTCAGGTCTATATTTAGACTGTTGAGAGTAGCTTGCCTGAATTGCACAGCAGGTCTGGTGCAAGTTCTCCTTCAGCAAAGGGAATCTCAAGTAGTATGTTGTTTAAATTCGAATATCTCCACAATTTCGTAATTTTTCTGAGTAACTCTAATAACTCATTGGTTTGATTTGTGCCTCACAGAATTTTACTGGATTCACCATAAAGCCTGGTAAGTCAATTTTATTTTTGGTGTCCGTGGTGTGAGTTGTAGTGACTGCTATAATTGAGACACTGAGTTTTTATATGCCTTCACATAACAAATGGAGACAAAACAGCAACCGTTCATTAATTTTCTATTTGATATCAGATTACTCTGAAAACTAATTAGTGAAGCAAGAGTTTAAAATGAGCAAAAGTCCTGACAGACATCCTGAAAATTGTTGTTTAAATTTGATTTTGCCTTAAGTGCAGTATAGTATGTATTTTTACAGATTTACCAAACCCATGATTCTCCAAAGCCTCCATGTGAGTTTATTTCAATATTTGATCAGCGAATACTTTCAGCTTTATGTCACTATAAAGTTCAACTTCTGTCGTTAGTTAATTAAATCTCTCACTGCTGTGGGGATTCTACACGGTTCACAAATCTAGATCCATGATAGAACAGCAATAATCCAATGGGAGAAGGTTGAGCTTAGCTGTCAACTAAACTCTCATTTCAGCAGAAAACAAATGGTGAAGCTTTTACGGCCCAGTTGGGGCTGCTGGAACAGCAGATATTACCTCAAGGCATGTTACGTGTTGATAATTTAGTAAACTATTTTGAATCAGTGGTTGATCTTTTGTGGGCATTGCAAGTGTGTAGCTGGATTTAATGGCACCCAGCAATGAGTTTGGAGATGGTGCAATAAAATGCCCTGGTGCAGTGCTCGTGTCTATCCACCTGTCCATGTCCCACCGTAATTGTACCAGTGGCGAATAGCAGTTGGACCCACCTGTAAACCAGCTGTGGCCATTAAGTGATCAATGGTTACCTTAATGGCTTCTGGGTGGCACTGTGGCATGGTGGATAGCACCGCTGCCTCACAGTGCCAGGGACCCAGGTTCAATTCCAGCCTCGGGTCGCTGCCTGTGTGGAGTTTGCACATTCTCCCCGTGTCAGTGTATGTTTCCTCCAGGTTCTCCTGTTTCCTCCTACAGTCCAAAGATGTACGTGTTAGGTTGACTGACCATGCTAAATTGCCCCTTAGTGTCAAGATGACAAGCAGCATAAATGCATGGGGTTATAGAGATAGATGGGATTGTTGTCGGTGCAGGCTCAATGGGTCAAATGGCCTCTTTCTGCACAGTTGGGATTCTATGATTCTAGGATCCTGCTGCCATAGGTAAGCTTTCACTGCACAAGTGGTGATGGACAAGGGGGGCATTGGTGCCCATTTAACAGGCCATGTCAGCCCATCACAGGACCCACACAAGGTGAGTCCTCCACCCCCACACACCTTCCTCGCCCTCACTTCTCCCTTCCCTCATTGGTTCCTACCAACCTGGCCCCAGCAAAACCTGCAGACTAACCTAAAGTCCTGGTTCCCATGCAGCAATGCCTTCCTTCTGGCCTTGCTGCAATACCAACAGAGGCCACTGCTCCCAGTGGCGCTGCCAGTACTGGAGAGCTGTTAGTCTTTGATTGGTGAGCAGCTCTCTGTGCCTGAACTTCTCATTACTTGGGACCAGAAGTCCCACCTCAAAACAATTAAAGGCCAGTCAGTCATTAAATGGCTGCAGGATGAGTGCGCTGACCAGAATTGGGGGCAGGTCCACTATCCCTAGCGTAAAATTCAGCTGTTCCAATGATGCCACCTTCTTGATCTTGACCCCCATTTTGTTTTACTGTTTCTTCGGTTTGTCCCAATACAACCACCACCCACCTGTCCCATCCCCACCAACCCCCACCCCCACGCCATCAACAGGGTCATCTGTCTTTGTTTTTTAGTTTTGCTTTCAGTGAGGCTTGACCTTTGTTCATCTATTTTCATATTCTGCTATTTTACCTTAATGCCACCATTAATGCCCTCTTTGCCTTGTCAATCTCCCTTTAGCTACGACCTATCCCCCAACCTTCTGTTCTGCCCCAGCTCCACCATCGTCTCCAACAATCTGGTTCATTACACTGCTATCCCTCTTCAAGTCTATAGAAAAGTCATGTGGACCTTCTGTCTCTCTCCACAGGTGCTGCCAGACCTGCTGAGTTTATCCAGCATTTCCCATTTTGATTCCAGCTCAAGGCGTTGTGTCCAAGCACAGAGTTAGAGCTGGGTTCTATGGTGGAAGGATAATTGGATTATTCTCGGGGAATAGGACTAAAGAGGCGGCACAGTGGCAGAATGATTAGCACTGCTGCCTCACAGTGCCAGATTCCTGGCTTCGGTCATTGTCTGTGGGGAGTTTGCAAATTTTCCCTGTCTTTGCGTGGGTTTCCTCCAGGTGCTCTGGTTTCTTCCCACAGTCCAAAGATGTGCGGGTTAGGTTGATTGGCCGTGCTAAATTGCCTCTTAGTATCAAGGGATTAGCAGGGTAAATATGTGGGGTTATAGAAATAGGGCCTGGGTGGGATTGTGGTCGGTGCAGATTCTATGGGCTGAATGGCCTCCTTCAGCACTGTAGGGATTCTACAAAATATATCACACTGTCAGCCATTACTGAATTAGATGGTTTTGAGTATCTAATTTAATAGCAGTGAAGCAGGTCTCTTTCAGCCTTGTGTTTTAAAAAAAACTGAGTTTGATTTACTTCTCAATTTATTATAAAATCATTAACCTCCAGGACAGAGATGTGCTGTCATGTTTTCATAAGATTATCATCCCTGAAAGAGAGGTTAAATTCAAGAACAACTTCAGAAAGTCAAGCTCCTTACAGCTCACTTCAATATTAAATTTGTATTTTTTTTTCTGTTTTGAGCTAGTGGGCTTTAACAAAATTATCAGGGGTCTTATAAGGGAATGGTAACACAGTATTCTAATCCCAAAACCTGGGCTAATGTCCAGAGACATGAGTTCAAATCCTACCCACAACACCTGGGAGCTTAAAATTCAATTCATTAATTCATCTGGAATATTAAACTGCGCTAGCCTCTAATAATTGTCAAAAAACACAATTTGGTAAACTACTGCCAGTTACACTACTACATTGAACTGTAACAGTTCAAGAAAGCAGCATACCACCATCTTCCTGAGGACAATTAGGGGTGGGCAATGAATGCCAGAGTTGTTCTCATCCCAAGAGTGAATTAAAAAAAACTAACATAGAAAATGTACTGATTTAAGCATTATGAGGAAGTTAGAATTAATCATTGTCAGCTCCTATCATGACCATAGAAAGGTCCATTATAGATACCATAAAATCATAGAATCTCTGCAATGCAGAAAGAGGCTATTTGGCCCATCGAGCCTACACTGACCATATTTCCCACCCAGGCCCAATCCCCATAACCTCACATATTTACTCTGCTGATCCCCCTGACACAAAGTGGCAATTTAGCATGGCCAATCAACCTAACCCGCCCATCTTTCAGACTGTGGGAGGAAGCTGCAGGAAGCACATACAGACACGAGGAGAACATGCAAACTCCACACAGACAGTGACCCGAGGTTGGAATTAAACCTGGCGCTGTGAGTTAGCAGTGCTAACCACTGTGCCACTGTGCTGCCCAATGTGAGAGGGAGTCTGTACATGGCAACGTGAGGATAAGAGAAATACAAAGGTTCAGGAAATGGCAAAGGCATTACATGAATCCTTTTAAAAATTCCAGATCAAGTAACTTTAGCTCAAATCTATTTTCAGATGCCAGTTAAGCATATGTTCTTAAGGAAATTTGTACTGACGCTAGAAACAGATCACCTCCCAGAACCATCTCTAAAGAAAATGGATTCATGGTTTAAAGAATTATAGGTTCGATTCCCTGACAGGGTGATCTCAGCGAGGAGTAAGGCTCACAAAGAGTGTAACTTAGGAAATTGCAAGTCTGCTGCATCCAATTTTCTATTAATTATACAAAGTCAAAGCTCTGAGCTTGTGGTTTTGATTCGTCAGATACAACCGGTTGGAGAATCCAACCGTCACAGCTTTCGATAAGATAGAAATAGGGAGATGGTGGCGGGATAGCTTGGATCAAGAAGAAAAAAATAAAATTTACTAAAGAAGCATCTTTCTGACTTTGCCTTTCTAAATCCTCCCGCACAGCTGTAACGAAGTTACACTAAAACTTTCACCTGTGTACAAACCCAGAGATTGTTAGCTACTTTTTATTGAGCTCCTTCTTTTTTTATCTATTGTTGATGGAAAATCTGGGGAGGTGATGGCCTAGTGGTATTGTCGCTAGACTATTAATCCAGGAACTCAGCTAATGTTCTGGGGACCTGGGCTCGAATCCCATCATGGCAAATGGTGGAATTTGAATTCAATAAAAAAAATCTGGAATTAAAAATCTACTGATGATCATGAAACCACTGTTGATTGTTGGGAAAACCCATCTGGTTCACTAACATCCTTTTCGGGAGGGAAATCTACTGTCCTTATCTGGTCTGGCTGACATGTGACTTGAGAGCCACAGCAATGTGGTTGACTCTCAGCTGCCCTCTGAAATGGTCTAGCAAGCCACTCAGTTCCAGGGTAACTAGGGATGGGCAATAAATGTTGGCAATGTCCATGTCACACAAATGAATATTGCATGTATCACTGCATGGAGAACAATTCCCATTGGTGCTTAAAACATTACGTTTACATTTCAGTTCAAGATTTGCTGATACATATATATTAGGTCGGATTTTCTCAAAAAAAGTCAGTGTATGTCTGGATGGGAGGAAACCACTAGCCCCAAAGGCTAGCTTGGCACATAGCCAAAAAAAATGAAGGCGCAGGACAAATGACATCTACCCCACCAGCAACTGTGGTTAAAAAGGGTGCCCTGATACAACTAAAAATAGAATCATCCCTCACTCCTGGGGCGAGTATTTGGGCAGGACCCTCTTCCCCCTGAGCTAAGTACTCGCCTGAACTATTCTTTATAGAATCATAGAATCCCCACAGTGCAGAAGGAGGCCATTTGGACCACTGAGCCTGCAAAGGCCACAATCCCACCCTGGCCCTATTCCCATAACTCCGCATATTTACCCTGCTAATCCCCCGGCAATAGAGCCAATTTAGCATGGCCAATCAACCTAACCCATGCATCTTTTGGACTGTGGGAGGAAACCAGAGCAACCAGAGGAAGCTTATGCAGACATGGGGAGAAAATGCGAACTCCACACAGACAGTGACCGGAAACCGGAATTGAACCTGGGTCCCTGGCGCTGTGAGGCAGCAGTCCTACCATTGTGCCGCCCGACTGTGCCACCGTACTCTGGTGAGTTCTGCTCATCAGATACACGGCGTGGGAGACCTGTCATGACACACGTCTGACTGCCCTTACGCTAATGTGAATGGACAATCTAATGGGCAGAGGACTATTGGGCATATAAATAGTATCTAAAGTTAAAGGTAAAGTATTCAAATGGAGCCCCTGAAGTTGAGCACGGGATTCCTGTCACATCATTGGCGGGGACAACTGGAATGGGAAATCCTGCCGGTGTGAACCATGTTTTTGGATTCCTGTTCCTGCCACCAATCCTGCCTCCTGCCCCCCCAAAATTGGAGTGCAAAATCCCCCCGAATATCCATGACTTTAATTTTCCAAGAGACTTGAAAGCCTCACTCAATCTTATTCTCTCTAATTGAAATAACGTTATAATGTATGTACATGAATAGTCTAAAAATAACCCCCCTGTGAATTCGAATCCTGTGTATCCAATTAGTACAGATTTACAATTTAAATTGCCACATAACTTTGTTTTTCAGTCAAATGAAAATGCAGAACGGTTTGAAGGATTTAACCCTTTTTGACTTGGATGGTGAAAGCAAACTCTATGTGGTTGATTCGATAAACAATCTGCACAGGACAGATACTTGTGAAAACCCCTGTGATCCATCTTCAAGTAGGTATTATGGCAAAATAACACCTTAACAATACTTTCCATCTACCTGATGTAAGCCCAGTGGTTAACACTCTCACCCTTCTGAGTCAGAAGAACGCACTTCAGAGGTTTGAGTATAAATCTGGCTGATACTATGAAGGAGTGCTGCAGTGTCAGAGAAGCTACCTTTCAGATAAGGCATTCAACAGAGGTCCCCCCATTTGCCCTTTCAGGCGAGTGTAAAAGATTCCGTAGCACTATTTCAAGGAGAGCAGGGAAATTAATATCCCTCAAGCAAAATCATTAAACAGATTGGGTGGGATTTTCAGCACCTGCATCCCCCCCATCCCCCCACCACTGTCTGTTGCCATGGATCTCTTGGCAAGGGGTTGCTGTTGACGGGACCAGAAGATCCTGCTGGCAGGAACAGCTAGAAAATTCCACCAATTATCCGTTTGCTTTTTGCGGAACCTTTCTGTGCATAAATAGAGTCCAGTGTGTCAGCAGCTGAGTTGGTGCTAGCAGAATCTAGTATTCTCGGAAGAATCTCGACAATCAAAGGAGGTGGTGGTAGAGAGCATCGGTCCTAGTTAAATATCAGAATCTCTTAATTCACCAATGCTATTGAAGATTCAGTTACCCCTAGCTCAGAGAACCCAGGTGCAGAGTTGCACTTCTCCCCAAGAATCTGGAAGACTCCAGAGTGACTGACTTTGTGAATTTTGCCAAATGGCCCCTCTTGCAAATTTTATTTTGACTGTATATCTCTGTACATAAGAGTTTTTGTACTTATTGTATAAAAGAACTTAATGGGGAAGATTGTGGTAACGTGAGCCCTTTAGGGGCAGGTGTTGGTGGCTAATGGGACCCTCCTGCCAGGGGGAAGTGCATGAACCAGCATCTATTGGGTGTTAGGGTGCAGGTCCTGGTGGGAGGGAACCTTTAGTGTAAGACTGGGAGTTGGTGGAACCAGCTCTGTACCTGCATTGAGCTTGTTTGTATATAGTTTTACCTTTCCTTCAATAAATCACTATTGTGATTCAAGGCTTCCTTGTCGTGATACCTTACAATATAACAGAGTTTAGGTAAAGGAAGGTCACACGGGCAAGGAATTGAAGTTTATTGAAGATTGTGCAATCGTGGAACAATAAGAATTGTTAACTTCAAGATGTGATCCCACTACATAAATCAGCATTTTTGTTTGAGTTAATAACATAGTTGTTCCCTCCCTCAAATGATAAGGGAACGGCAACTATTTTGTTTGGCATGTGGTATGTCCCTGTGCACTTAGTTAGAGCCAATTGTGTTATCAATCCTTCATGCTTCCCTCAAATCTTATGCTATCTTTCACAAAGCACAACCACTTCCTGCACCGACATAGCAATGATCAAACTACAAGTTCTGCTACCACTCACCCTGAAATACATCCTACTCAAGATCCGTAATGGACCTGACACCATTTCCTCAAAGAAGCTACGACTTGCTTACAAATGCTTCAACTTTCCTCTGAAGATACTTTCATTGGTACCATTATCCTCCCGGGGCTGTCACCACTTTCACACCGTAGAGACTCATTTCTACACATCTTGCTTTGGTCTCATCCATTATCATGTAATACTGTGTATCCCTTATACAATTGTCTCTCTATCATGTATACTTAAAACAATACTGAAAGGCAACTGGCAACATTTGACACGTTGATACATCCAGCAAGCATGATGCATAAAATATTAGAATTCTTACTAAACGTTTTAACTTGAAAATCCATAAATGAAATGACATTCCTATCTCAATTCAAACCCTGTTGGCCCAAAGATCCCATACTTTACATAAGGGAACAACAAAAATATATTATTTAATTAATTAACATATTCCTTTTGGTAATGGCTTGCTGGAAATGATTCAAGTGACCCAATGGCACAGTAATTTAAACACATTGATTTATGTGAACTTATTGCTCTGTAAATCTCTCCTAGATTCAGCAGAATGTGGCAGTGTGGCTGAAGAAAGTGAAGCACCCACAAAGGGATTGTTGAAAGATAATGGGAAGAAGGAGCCTGAAGCTGGTATGAGACGCAGAATTCAGAGTGGGCAGATAGAGATTAAATTTTTTAAAAAAGAGCTGCAACTTCTGTATACTGGTTTTGCACATGTCATTGAAATTATTTCCTATGCAGACAATCAAATATACAGGTCCAACATGAACGTACACATTGTCCTCCTCGAGCAAAATTATCTTAATAACGTCATGCCAGAAGCTAAAACCACTCCGAGATGGAATTAATGCGTTCATTTTATTGTGCAGATATTTCAAAACCTGTCTGTTTAAAAGTAACACTTGTGGGTTGCACTTTTAGATCACTGGTGATGTATGGAATCTGTTCTGTCCCTCATTTGTGGGAATCAAGAGTATTTTCTGACTGTTTTATAGGTAACACTTATCCAGTACGTTTATTTATACTGACAAGGTGAAAGATCATAGAGATGAAACAGTGCATTTTTATTACGTACCTAGCTGGAGTAATGTTTTTACAAACACTGGCAGCATGCCTAATTAGACTCAGAACATCATTCTCTGGTGGTAATAATGATTTTCACAGTAACTTCATTGCAGTGCTAATGTAAGCCCACTTGGAAACTAATAAATAGCTTCAGTTCATCACCCATCTGTATGACTTAAATATTTATTGTAGGGTGTATGATCCATTGAAACCTAGCAGAAAATAATAAGCAAAGACTAGCAAAGTTACAAACAGACATAAAATATGAATTTCAGGTAAAGTCAAGGATGTATTTATAGCCCTTAAGTAAAGTAGATAATCATCAATTGCTAAAGTACTATAGCTAAACTATTTTGTTGTCCACAATGCATTCACTAAGGGGTCAGCTCTTTGATGGTAAATGTAACCTTAGGAGTGATTTGACGGAAGTGGAGACTTTTGCCAGTTTAAGCACATTCTGTAATTCAGATACACATTGTCACAATTTTCTAACCATCGAATGGTTGCAAAGTCAAAAACATTGATGTTAATATTGGCTTCTCACAGGCAAGAATCCCTGCTAGCAGTGTAAAATTAATCCCAATATTTTAATCCCAATTGTACTGCCTGATTGTTTTACATGCCTGCAAGTCTACCCTCTTAACATACTTCAACCTCCTGCTTTCCCTCACCTTATAAAATATCCCCTCAAATGCAACCCTTCTCCTCCTGAAACACTCTAATGCCTCCCCTCTGTCCTCCTTTTCTGCATTAACTTCATAAGAGGCTGAAGGGATCACAATTCATGTTTTAAAAACGTTGAAACACATGCAGGATATAGACGTAAACAGGTTCTTTTATTTGAATGGTATTACTACATTACATCATATAAGTGCAATAATGACGGAACCTGAGCTAGGAAAAGCTTATCCTCACAGATTGCTATCTAAAATAGTTAATGCTGTGTGATTATCTATTTTAAAAAGAACTGGACAAATATCTGGTTAAGTAAAGGGCTGAAGGTTGAAAGGACACGTATGTTCACAGATGATTAAATATTTAATGCAACATGAAAGGTTCCAGTTTTATGGAATCAATGGGAACGTCAACTGTCTCAAGCAACCAGACAAGTGTAGGACGGTAAAGGTTATTGTAGCATTACCTTTGCAACCTGGAATTTTCATTCAATTACGTTCAGGATCCATAGAAAGCAGAGAAAATTGGCAGCACATAAAGACAACCTTCAGCCTTCATCCCTTCCTGTTGAAGTTACCCAGTCTAATCCCACCTTCCTGCACTTGCTCTGTAGGTCACAGCTCTTTTATGTAGACAACTAAATACTTTTTAAATGTAGTTAGATGCTCTACTACAGAGTTTCTGCCTCTAATAACCTTTCAGGCAATAAGTTTGAGATTCTTATCTATCTCTGACTGAAAGAGGTTTCTTCATCTCCCCTCTAATCCTCCTACAATTATTTCTAATACTCTGCTTTTTGACCCTTCTGCTAAGGTAAATAGGTTGCTCCTGTTTACTCTATCTAGGTTCCTCATAATCTTACGCATCTCAATTAAGTCAACCCTTAGCTTCTACTGTTCCAAGGGCAACAACACCACCGCCCCCGCCCCCCCCCCCCCCCCCCCACCCCCAACACACATACCACCCCACAGTCAATCTTTCCAATCCTGGCAACATCCTCATAAATGTCCACTGCACTTTCATCAATGCAATCACATTATGTCCTGTAATATGGTGACCAGAGCTGTATACAATACTCAAGCTATGGCCTCAGTAATTTTGTACATAGTTCTAGCATGACCTCCCTGTTTTTAAATTCTTCATCTCAACTAAAAAAGGAAAGCATGCCTTCTGCCTTCTTAACCACCTTATCTTGTGGTGCTACTTTCAAGGATTTGTGGACATCCATTCCAAAGTCCTTTTGTTCCGCCCCGCTATTCAGTATTCTTCCTTTTACCATGGATTCTGTTGCCTTGTTGCATCTCCCAAAATACATTATCTCACACTTCCCTGGATTGAATTCCAGTTTGTAATGTTCTGCCCAACTGACCTGCAGTCTGAAGTTATCCTCTTCATTGTCAATCACATGACCAATCTTTGTATCATCTGCACACATCTTTATCATGTCCCCTGCAATTGAGTCAAAATGATTAATATAAACTACAAAAACAAGGAACCAAGTACTGAACCCTGCAGAGCCTCACTGGTAACAGACTTCAATCAACTATTACTCTTCACGTCAAGCCAATGAGTCAATTTTGGATCCAATTTGCCACTATTCCTTGGACCCAAAGGGCTTTTACTTTCTTTTATTAGTTTTCCAAGTGGGACCCCATCAATACCCCATGCTAAAATCCATATTTGTTAACTGTACTTGTTACCTTCTCAAAAAATTCAATCAAGTTAGTCAGACATGACCTTTCCCTAACAAATTCATGTTGATTGTACCTTATTTATGAATGCATACATAGCTTAATCAAGGTTTAAACTGTCCCTCAGAATTTATGCTAGTAGATTGCGCAAAACCAAAGTTAAGCTAACTGTCCTATAAATACTTGGATTATCTCTTCTTTTTTAAGCAACAGGACAACATTGGCTTCCTTCCAATCCTCCAGCATCACTTCTGTAGCCGGGGAGGATTGATATATGCTGATAAGAGTCTCCATCATTTCCTTTCTTGCTTTCTTTTAACAATCTGTGTATATTTCATCCGGACATGACAATATATCTACTTTCAAAGATGCCAAACCATGCAATACTTCCTCTATTACAATGTTTAGCCTATCCAATATTTCACACACTTTGTAATAAACACAAGGTCAGAATCACCCGCTCCCCATCCCCCTTCTGTGAAGACAGCTGCAAAGTATTCATTGAGAAACTTCCCAACATCATCTCCCTTGACACATGGTTACTTTCTTGGTCCTTAATAGGCCCTACATTTCCCTTGGTCATCCTCTTGCTTTTTGTATTCTTATGACACATCTTTGGATTTCATTAATTTTACTTGCCAGTATTTTTCTCATGCCCACTCTTTGCTTTCCTAGTTTTTCTTTTAATTTCATCCCTACACACAGGGACAATCTTTTCACTCAGAGAGTGGTGAGTGTTTGGAATGAGCTGCCAGAGGCAGTAGTAGAGGTGGGTATAATTTTGTCTTTTAAAAAGCATTTTGACAGTTATGTGGGTAGGATAGGTATAGAAGGATATGAGCCAAATGTGGGACTAGTTTAGTGGTTAAAAACTGGGCAGCAAGGACAAACTGGGCCAAGGGGGCTGTTTCCATGCTGTGAACCTCTATGACTCTTTGAGACTTTCTATTATATTAAACTTCTGCAGAGGAATTTTCCTTTACTGCCTGCTTTGGGAATCATAGTGGGCAAGACAAGATCATGCAAATGTGCACTGACCTTGGGCAGGATTTTCCAGTCTTGGGGCGAGCACAGCAGAAAATTCTCTCAACCAGTGTCTGGACATAGGTCTCCCTTTTCTGCCTTGTCTTTTCTTATCCTTTGCAAATTGTCAGGGAGATCTTGATTTGGCCAATCCCACTATTTTCCTATGTGGAAATGTCTTTACCCTAACCATCCCCATTGCCTTCCTTTGCTCTGACATCAGGTTACTTTCAACTAACTGTTTCCAGTCCAAATTCTCTAAAAAAAATAATTTCTCAGTCTAGTAAAATTCCCAATTAAAAATGTTTCACTTTTGTCCTTTTGCATAACTTTGTCAAATATAACTGACACAATTGTATCCTCTTATACATTTTACTAATTACTCAACTCTTTAAGAAAAATCTATCGTGATCTGAATTTCGTTTCGTTTGCTGAAAGGATAATAGTGGGTTAATAGATCTGCTTTCTCTGTTGTCATATGTTCTTAAGGACTGCAATTGCTTAAATAATAGTTTTAAATGGAATTTTATGGCAGAAAATGGGCAGTGGCAGATCATTGATGACATTGGAGACAAAAACCAGACAGTATATAAAATAATAGCTGAAGAGGCAGCATGGTGGTGCAGTGGTTAGCACTGCTGCCTCACAACATCAGGGATCTAGGTTCAATTCCTGAGTGGAGTTTGCACATTCTCCCTGTGTTTGTGTGGGTTTCCTCCTACAGTCTAAAGATGTGCATGTTAGGTGGATTGGCCAGGGTGAATTGCCCCTTAGTATCAGGGTGACTAGCTATGGTAAACGCATGGAGTTAAGGGGATAGGCCTGTTGGGATTGTTGTTGGTGCAGACTCTGGCCTCCTTCTGCACTGTAGGATTCTACGATTCATTACTGCCATCTTACACGTCCATAACCTCCAACATAGAGAGGCAGATTCCTTAACATTAATTACTAAAATTAATTTGGGTGCTAATAAAATGTGACAAGGATGACATAACTAGTATTTGGGTGACTTTCCTGGCATACATTAAACACTGAAAGATTGAAAGCTTTCCTGATAAGTCTGGTTAGTACAATAGCAGCAATTTGCATACATACAGGCTGTCAAAACACAGGTTGATCTCAGTTAGTTTACATGTGTTCATTCCTGACATGGAGGTTGATTAGCTCAGTTGGCTGAACAGCTGATTTGTGATGCAGAGTGTGCCAACAGTGTGGGTTCAATTCCTGCAACTGGTTATTCACAGGGGTCCTGCTTTTGCAACTTTGCCCCTCACCTGAGGTGTGGTGACCCTCAGGTTAAATCACATAAGAACATAAGAACATAAGAAATAGGAGCAGGAGTAGGCCATCTAGCCCTTCGAGCCTGCCCCGCCATTCAATAAGATCATGGCTGATCTGTCGTGGCTCAGTTCCACTTTCCCGCCCTCTCCCCATAACCCTTAATCCCCTCTCTTATCAAGAACCCATCAACCCGCTTCTTAAAAATATTTAGCGAGGCAGCCTCCACCACTTCAACGGGCAGAGAATTCCAGAGATTCACCACCCTTTGAGTGAAGAAGTTCCTCCTCAACTCCATTCTAAACCGCCTCCCCTTTATCTTGAGGCTGTGCCCCCTAGTCCTACTGTCTTTTCTGAGCGGGAGGAGTCTCTCCACCTCTATCCTATCCATCCCATTCATCATTTTATACGTCTCAATGAGATCTCCCCTCATTCTTCTAAACTCTAACGAGTACAAGCCTAGTTTATTCAGCCTCTCCTCATCGCTCAACCCCCTCAACTCCGGTATCAGCCTAGTAAACCTCCTCTGCACTCCCTCCAAGGCCAAAATATCCTTGCGCAGGTGCGGCGCCCAAAACTGTTACATCTTTCCTTCGAAAGGGAAGGGAGAGCAATCATTGGTGACTTTCATTTCAATTCCTGATAGTGCACTGTTTATAAAGGCAGTTCAAACCAGGTCCTTTCTCATGTTAGAAGAGATAATTAAAGGTTAAAATAATTTCAGGCTATTGTCCTACAGGATGAACAGTTGTATAGGCTTTTGCCTTCCTCATAATCAAACAGTAAGGGATACTGGAGTCACAATGAACAAGAAAAATACATTTTAAAGGGAGGGCTGAAACCACAATTTTGCAATAGTATCAATTCTGAATTAATATTTTAGTTTCAATAAAATGTGATCTCATTTCATTCCAGACCCAGCTGCAATGAAACCCACCGAAACTGACCCTGCATTGTGCATCCGGCGTTTAAAGAAAATATTATTACTTACTGCAGTAGTAGTACTTCTGCTGGTCAGCTTTGTACTTGCTGCACTTGCTATCTTTTTTATCGGTGAGTATTACAAATTTTGGGTCTACCTTCTCAGAGGTGTCAGTTACTCTTTTAAGCTCCTTCTGGCCTCACACAAGAAATAAGATAAGGTACTTCTGCACCAGACCACCAGTTGATACGAAGATGAAGCATTCATATTCGCAAGTCCTGTCCAGTTGAGTTCTGAAGTGACGCTAAGGTCTCAGTGACTTCATGAGGCCTTGGTTTAGGTACCTAAGTGAGCTGAACTGCCTATTTCAGGACCCTGGGAAAATGCCGGATAGTTGGAAACGTGCTGTCAGTTCTTCCTCATTAATGTCAGAGTGCTCCATATCTGCTGGGCGACAAGCCTTAAAAGTTCCCTAAAAGCTCAATAGGTCTGACAGCATCTGTGGAGAGAGAATAGAGTCTGGATGTCCTTCTTCAGAGCGAATGCTGTCAGACCTGCTGAGATTTTCCAGCATCTTCTGTTTTAGTTTCAGATTTCAGCATCCACAATTTTTTGCTTTCATCCTAAAAGTTCCTTCCTGACCTCACTGGCCACGGGGCTTTAACTTGTGCTTGCTTGCCTCTGACTGTGTAGCTGGCTGAGTAGCTGGCTCGGTGAGCATCTTGCCATCTTCCTGTTTACAATTTTGGAATAGAGTTGATTTATTAAATGATGTGCCAATAGAAATGACTTTTGTAAATCTATCTTACTGATGTTGGAACAGATTTCTGATCTACTTGTACCCATTTGGCTGTCATCTTGACATTTATTTGAGTGAATTTTCTTCAAAACAAGTTGATCTTAAATTGAGTAGTCAATTTCTTAATTGAGTGCTATGATTAAATATTAATTATTAACTATTACTTTATGCCAGTGGTGTATATTCAAATCATGCCTTTTATATGAGGCAGATACTGATGCCCCTTACTCTCTATTGTTTCACAGTTGCTTCTTACACATTTATAGAATCATAGAATATACAATGCAGAAGGAGGCCATTTGGCTTATTGAGCCTGCACTGAAACAATCCCACCCAGGTCCTGTCCTATCACTGTAACTCCAAATATTTAGCCTTCTAATCCCCCTGACATTAAGGGGCAATTTTTAAAATTCAGTTTTAGGTCCAATTCATATTTTAATCCAGTTTGGTTTAAATTTGAGATTATTTTACCAACCATGTTCCTTTCAAAACCACCAGGTCATTGCAATTCCGAATGCTGCTCTCAAACTCTGGCCTCTCAATACCACAAAATTTCTGCTAAGTCCTGCTGTCACCTAAACCCCAATCCCCAGACCTCCCTCCGACCTTCAGATCCTGAGACCCATCCTGGGTTGCAATCACAGAATCAAAAGATAGTACAGCGCATGAGGGAGCTATTCTAGTGGGTGGCATGATGGCACAGTGGTTATCACTGCTACCTCAGAGTGCCAGGGACCCATGTTCAATTCCAGCCTTGGTGACTATTAGTATAGAACTTGTGCGTTCTCCCTGTGTCTGTGTGGATTTCCTCCAGGTGCTCTGATTTTTCTCACACTCCAAATATATGCAAGTAATGTGGATTGGCCATGCTAAAATTGCCCTTTAATGTGCCAAGATGTGTAGAGAGTAGCAGGGTATCACAAATTAACAAAGCAGTTAATAAAGTACAAGTCCTTTAACCTTCAAAGATTTCTGTACAACAGCATCCCTCCATCTCTGTCCTTGAACCCTCTTTAAAATTGTACCTTTCAGTTTATTTTGCCTCTGCTCATGCTTCCATGTTGAATATCATCTCCTATGGTCCACCCAATCCACCAGATTGTTGATGCCCTTTGAAGTCTACTTTATTTCTTTTTCCTTCCCCATCTTCTCAGGAATATTAAACATCCAAACTTCTCTTTTTCTTTGATTTTGGTCTGTTATTATCAAAATATCACCTGCCCACCTGAGTCTCAGGGCATGAAGCTCAGTCACCTCACTAACAGCTCATTAATCACCCCTGGTGCATTGGCATACATGCAAATCTAGCTTTTGTGTTTCTTATGATCCTGCCTAATTTTGTAATATTTCTTCTGTCTCTCCCAGTCCTTTGTTCCGCTTTTTCTACTTTTTAACATCTCACCTCAGTTCCCATTATGAGCCAATGAAGTTAAACCCTACCCCGCAGCTCCAGTTAAGCTGCCTGTGAGACCATTGATCTCAGCTCTCTTCAGATGCAACTCACCAGCCTTGAGCAAGTTCTCCCTCATGTTGAACTGGTCCCAGCGTTCCAGGAACCTGAAGCCCTCCCCTCCTGCAACATGAGGTACTTTCAAATTCTGAAAACTTCTTTCCCAATACTCCCAAATGCCTGTATTCTTCCTGATGCCAAATCCCAATGTTTATTTATCCTAGTGTTCCTAAGACATCCCCTTTGGCCTCTTTCTAGTTTTTCCAGAACTGTTGTTGGCTCCTCCCGATGTTTCCAGCTTATAGCACACAGCTTCAAAATTCTGCTAGATGTCGATACCCATCAGAATACTATCAGGCCACTGGCACTCTTCCTAGTTTTTGCATGTTTCTGGGATAGTCCCAATGCTGTTTAGTCAATGCAGCAATAAAATAACAAATAACGCTGCTGTGCTTATAAACCCTGTCTCTGCCTTATGGCAAAAACTAGGCCACAGGATGTCTGCTGATAACAACAAACGTTTTGTTAAAATGACTTGCATGCCATCTAGCCAATTCCTAATGTCATTATCTTGTTTATCATGCATCATGTCTAAGACATTATTATGAAAAGGAATTATCCAAAGTTGTAGTCTTGTGTTGGAGATTACTGATAGTGTGAGAGCAATCAGTCTGATATGGTAGTGGCATGTTTCAGTTCACTCAGGAGGACTGCATTGCTGTGGCAACGTGAACTTCTATATGCATGTTGTGGGAGCTATGGATAGTAATGGCAGAGGCTCCACCTTCCTTTCCATCACAAAGCTGGCCAGCATTCTCTCCTGCTCTTCTCACCTGCCATTGGCTGGTGGGATTGCAAGTTGGCTGTCAACCTGTTGGCTGTGTTATTAATGCAGCTTCCTTGGCCTTCAAGCTCTGGGGTGAGACTTAAAATCCAGAGTTTCAGGCTCAAAGGCTAAGATGCTACCCACTATGCCACAAGACCTTTTTGTTAGTAATATATAGATGGTGCAGAATCTGCAAAGGTATAATCAGTAGAAGATACTGCTAAGGTTGCCTGAATAATTTCACAATTTCTTAGTTGTTTGTGAAATGAATGATAATGAGGTCTATATTTAACCTTGTTCTGCCTGTTTTACAGTCATAGCAATGACTAATTCACGAGTGCAGAGGTTTATGCTTGGTCTCGACAGTAATAGGCTGCCACTGCTAAATTGGTCAGGATGCTTTTTTTTTAAGTTGGGTCTACTGACTGCTCTGAATTGAGTGTGGATCTCATTTCAACTTTGGACTCATCTGATGAAGGAGCAGCGCTCCGAAAACTCGTAATTCCAAATAAACCTGTTGGACTTTAACCTGGTGTCGTGAGACTTCTTACTGTACCTCCCCAACCCCCCAAGTCCAATGCTGGTATCTCCACATCACAACTTTGAATGAAATCCTTGCACTCATTTTAGAGTTAGAGACCATAAATTTATTCACCCTTGTCTAAGTTTGCGATGTGAAATGCCCAAAGTACAGACGGATTAGTAGATTACTCCAAAACATCTTCTCACATTAAATGAGAATTAAACACAGTAATACAGGTGCTTTGAGGAACTTGTTGGATTTCATGTAATGTAAGTCGAACTGATACATCCTTGAAAAAAATACTTAATAGCCAAAATATCCTTGTTCACCCAGTGCGAATGGAGAACCAGCTCGATTACATTTCGACCAGAGTCACTTCGGAAGAGAAAAATATCAAAGAAATCAAGATTCTCATGATGAACCATTTCAACGTCTCAAAAGGGTTGAATGGCAGTAGCATAGTCGGAATATCTCCTCTTCATAACACCCAAAGCCCATGATCAGAAGAAAGTGACGGAAGGGCATCGTTGATGTAAAAGTTTACAATTAATCTTTCACAGATGCCAATGAAATCAAAAACCATCACAAGCCAGGAAGAATGACCTGAACCCCAGCAACACCGTCATGCTGGCATTCTTATTTATTTGTTTCAGAATACGGAGCCCTACGAGAAACATTTGTGAATAACAACACAGTGATGCAACTACTTCGATGATTTATTGTATTCACTTATCTAATGAACCGGAAATCGGCTAAATTGACCATTTAAGAAGTTCCGATTTGAATTATAACACAAATCTGCAAAAAGCTTTGAGTCACAATGCTTGCATGGCAGTCAACTTTGCTTTATGGGAGTCCGTTAAATTCAAAACTATCGTCTTGTTCCAGTTGCTGAGAGAGCGATGACATGCACTTCATTAATATGAGCTTGCTCAGTCATTGAACATAACTCAAATTGAAGTTGTTTTGCCTTTCTTTTTCAAGTTAGTGGTGTTGCAGAAAATGTCTTCATTGCTGTATTATGTTGCACAGTTCTACAGTGGCTTATTTCTATTCATGACAAATCTGTCAAGATGTGAGCAATCACATTAATTTAGTTTGGCATTAAAATGTCCATTATAAAAATACTTCATCAATACACAATTGTTCAATTTGTTTCAAAAGCCGATATCTTTATGTTTCTGTTAAGAAGTGGGAATGAGTCCGCTAATTAAATTTTATGCCCTGTAACCACAGTATTTTTTAGAATTTTTATCCTTTACTCATCAGCATAAAATAAGATACTCCACAATGTCCGAGTTCAAGAATTTATCATGGCATATTCAATGGGTTAAGTTCATTTGAGAGCAACCTTTAACTGATATGTTGGTATAGTCCCCACCATCTCCATTTTCTCTGCTTAGTGTATGAACAGCCTCACCAGAGAGCTTCAGCATATTGTTGGCTCATTTTTCAATATGTAAATCGCTTCAGCATTAATCTAGGTCTGGCCAAAGTCCCAAATTACATTCCTTGTAACGGTGTCCATGAGGCATAACCCTCCTTATCCTTCACAAATACTCAGCAAAGTTCAAAATGACAGACCACGGTTCCATTAGCTCTCCTACATTGTCCAGTTTTTTGAGATTGGCCTCATATGGTTCAACTACCACCTGTCTGAATGTAGCTAGTGCATCACTTTCAATGGCCTCTCTTCTCTCAAGTCCTCCAGTGATCTATTCAGAGCCCATTCATTCCCCTTCTTTAAGTACATATTATCCTGCCCCTCAGTGTCATCCAATGCAAGGAGGCTGTTTCCATGTGTATTCTGATGATATCCAGCTCAACCTCACCATCACTTTTCCACTAACTCTCCAAGTCTCTCTATATCTTTAAAATTTTACTCAAAAATCTTTTTGGTCACTTTCCTCACCTGTCCAACTGCAGCCCAACATGCAATTCTTTCTGCCTTTTAGCTATTTCATTAATTTCAAAATGATTTCCTTCCCCTGTCTGTACAGCACAATGATGAGTGATATTAATCTGAGTTGTTATGGCTATATTTTGGCAAATTGTTCTTCCAGATAGCGAATTTCTCTATGAATTCAAGAGATGTCTATAGCTGAGTTATTTTTAAAAATTGATCAGAAGGGTTAGAAGGTTGCGGGTTCAAGTCCCTGGCTATAGAATTGAGCACGTAATTTAGGTAGCACTTCAGTACAGTACTGAGGCCTGCCACACTGTTGGAATAAACCGAGGCCCCAAAAACCCTCTCAAATGAACATAAAAGGTCTTCCAGCTCTATTCAGAGAGCAAGAGATTCTACCAAAGTCCTAACAAGATTTAACAACCTAAAATGGATGGTCTAGCAATTTATTTCATTATTGTTTGTTGATTTAGCTATGCACAAATTAGCTGCACAATTCCATCACAATATCACCTACATCTCAAAATGGTTTATGACATCCTGAGGTCTTAAAAGGCACTGTACAAATCTATTTTTACAGATGCATCATAGGTGCATCCTTTCCGGATGTATCACAGCTTGTTACAGCTCCTGCTCTAACCGAGACCGCAAGAAACTACAAGGGTTGTGGTCGTAGCCCAGTCCATCACGCAAACCAACCTCCCTTTCTTTGACTCTGTCTACACTTCCCACTGCCTTGGAAAAGCAGCCAGCATAATCAAGGACACCACACATCCTGGACATATTCTCTTCCACCTTCAAGAAAAAAATACAAAAGTCTGAGGTCACGTAGCAACCAACTCAACAGCAGCATTTTCCCAGCTGCCACCAGATTCTTGAATGACTCTTGAACCTACCTTACATTACGTTGATCTTTTGTTATACCCTAAGTATGACTGTAACATTATATTCTGCACCTTTTTCTTTCCTTCTCCCTTACGTAATCTATGAACGGTATGTTTTATCTGTATAGTGTGCAAAAAACAATATTTTTCACTGTATGCCAACACATGTGACAATGATAAATCAAACCAATTCAATTCAAATCAAAGAGGAGATCAGAGCACCCTACAGTGCAGAAAGAGGCCCTTCAGCCCATCGAGTCTGCACCAAACACAATCCCACCCAGGTCCTACCCCCATATCCCTACATATTATATCCACTAATTCCTCTAACCTAGGCATCCCTGGACGCTAAGGGGCAATTTCTTATCATGGCCAATCAACCTAATCCACACATCTTTGGACTGTGGGAGGAAATTGGAGTACCTGGAGGAAACCCATGCAGACACAAGGAGAATGTGCAAACTCCACACAGACAGTGACCCGAGCCAGGAATCGAACCCAGGACCCTGGCGCTGTAAAGCAGCAGTGCTAACCACTATGCTACTGTGCCACCCAGATCTAGTCATACAGTAGGTAGCGTCCCTGTCTCTGAGACAGATGCTCTGGTTTTGAGTCCCACTGCAGGACATGAAAGCATTCATAATGTGGCCAGCAGGTTAACATACAAAATCCTTCTAACACACACCAACGGCAAGTGATAAGAGTGGGAGAGACTTCTGGTCAGCCATACTTTGATGTGGAATGGCGCCCCTCAAGCTATAAGTCTCTCATGACAGGCTAGCAACCAGTTCCAGGAAAAGATTTGCTTTGGGAACAGGTGGAAATCATAGAATCCCTACAGTGCAGGTGGAGACCATTGAGTCTGCACTGACACAGCATTTCACCGGGGTTCACACACTTTCTGCCTACCCAATCCCTGTAACCTTAATCCACTTTACCTACACAACTTGGGACACTAACAGGCAATTTAGTATGACCAATTAACTTAACATGTACATCTTTGGACTGTAGGAGGAAACCAAAGCACCTGGAGGAAACCCATGCAGACAACATGCAAACTCCACACAGACAGTCATCTGAGGCTGGAATTGAACCTGGGTCCCTAGCGCTGTGAAGCAGTAGTGCTAATCACTGTGTCACCATGCCGGGCTTGAAACCTGTCAAGAAGGCTCACCTCAAGCTACTCCCAAAATCTGCCTAGTGCAGGAAGGAAAACAACACAAACGTAAGTCTTTGCTCCAAAGTAGACCCATATTATTGGCTCAATCCAGGGCAATGTGACAATATTTTGGTGTTTACTAATTAATCATTTATTGTTAATGCTTCAGTCTCGGAAGAGGCTGCCAGGGACTAATCACCCACAACTCATTGCATTCATTATTGATTGAGTTTATAACCCTATAGGAACTGCATTCAGCTTTTACGCTTACTTAATTTAAATTCGCTGACCAATTAGTTCTTGTACCTTTTAATAATGCAGTTTTCAGATTATTAATTTTTAATTACTTTGCCTTTGGTGCTCATCTCAGCTAATTAAAATCCTCCCATTATATCCATTACTTTAAAAATTAACTTGTCAATTTTAATCCATTTATGGAAATTTGTCACACTATTTTTCCAAGTGTGCTAATTGTTCTGCTGCATACCTTTTCAATAATTGTTTTGACTTTAATGAGCTAGGTAGCAGATTCCATAGCTAGGAAAACAAAGTCATGCAAAATTAACTCGTACCGCTTGTGATCCAGTCCATAACACGTGGTCAACCCTTCACGCTCCCTGGAGTGACCACGCAAGCTGTTCCACTATAAAATAATGAACAGAAAAACGAGGAGATGTGGGTGAGTCATTCTGCTATCCGGGCCTGCATCTCCATTCACAGCAAGGTCATGGCTACTCTTCAACCTTAACTTCACCTTCCCACATTAACCCTACATCCCTTTGCATCTAGAAGAATTATCAGCCTCTTTCCTGAATTACTGAGCATCCATCTGGAGGTGCAAGACCCTCTGAATGAAAATAAAGACATTTCTCCAATGGAAATGACTGAAACTACCATTTCCTTTTCCTAAGATTATGTCCTCAAGTTTTAGATTCTCCAGTCAGTCAAAAGGCAAGCAGGTCATCTGGTTATGGTTCCTTTATTGTGGAGTCCAATAGGTGTAGACAAAGGTCATAGGTAGAAGACGGCACTTACAATGTTAAAATGGCAGCGTGGGCTTGTTGGGCCGAAGGGCCTGTTTCCTGTGCTGTTTTGGTCTTTGTTCTTTTGTCTGTTGTTCCAGCAATGCCACCACGCTGAGGAACCAGGGAAGACTAGGATCAGGTCGGGGGTGGTTGGGGTTGGGGGATGGAGTTAGGTTCAAGAAGCTGGGGGGTGGGGGAGAGTAAAAGATGGACCCATGAGGGTCTTTCAGGGTTGCCACCAATGAGCCTAGGGGACTGTAAAAGGAGGGCCTCCCTTGACTGAGACCAGCTGCTGGGCTTCCTACATGGCCGGAGTCTCCCCTGCTGTAGGCAAAATACCTCTGATGGTAGGACGAGGTCATTAAGTGACCTACAGTTGGCTACTTAGGGGCCTCAATAGGCCTAAAGGTGGATGGCCACCCAACACCTTGCCCACCTCTGAAAGGATTTACACAGGTTGTGGCTAGCTGGGTAGGTAGGGGAAAGGCCTTCTGTTGGACTTCTTGTGCTCCCTATCTTCAAACGCATTGGTCACAGGGAATGTAAAATTGAGCCCCAGCTATGGCATGAACATTAGTAGAACAACTTCCCTATAAGTATACTTCAACCCCCTTGCAATAAAGGCTGAGATCCCATTTGTTTCACCAGCTGCTTGCAGTACATGGCATGTAAGCGTTCTGTGATTCCTTGACAAAGAAACACAAATTTCTCCAAACAACATTTCTTATTGTTTTAAGAAAGTTCTTTTTATTCTTCCCATTTGTTATATTTAGATATTTTCACCAGCATTAACAACAAAACAAAAGATGAAGAGGTGCCACTGAAGGGTGGCATGGTAGCACAGTGGTTAGCACTGCTGCTTCACAGCTCCAGGGACCTGGGTTCGATTCCCAGCTTGGGTAACTGTCTGTGTGGAGTTTGCACATTCTCCCCACGTCTGCGTGGATTCCCCTCTGGGTAGTCCGGTTTCCTCCCACATTCTGAAAGATGTGCTAGTTAGATGCATTGGCTATGCTAAACTGCCCCTTAGTATCCTGGGATGCATAGGTAAAAGGAATTAGCGGGGTAAATATGTAGGGTTACAGGGATAGAGCCGAGGTAGGATTATTGTCAGTGCAGATTCCATGGGCCAAATGGTCCTTCTGTCCTCTAGGCTTTCTAAAGTGAATAACCTAAAATTTCCCACATTGTAGTCCATCTGCTACTACCTTGCCCACTTGTTTGAACTATCTATATCTCTTTGCAGATACAGGGTAGATTCAGAAAGAAAGTTCTTGATGGAGGAGGCGTCCAGGGCTAGGGATCATTGTCGGGGGATAAGGGATAAACCTTTTTTAGGACTGAGGTGAGGAGAATATTTTCACCCAGAGAGTGGTATGTGGAATTGGCTACCACAGAACGTATTTGAGGCCAAAACATTGTGCGATTTCAAGAAGAAATTAGGTATAGCTCTTGGGGCCAAAGGGATCAAGGGAAGTAAGAGGGCGGAGTGGAGAGGAGGGAGGGTGGGAAAGTGGGGATAAGGATATTGATATTGATGATTAGCCATGATCAAAATTAATGGTGAAGCAGGCTCAAAGGGCCAAATGGCCTACTCCTATTCTAGTTTCTATGTTTCTACGGCTGTGACCATCTCACAGCTTTGTATTGTCAGTGTATTTGGATACATTACACTTGGTCCTTTCATCTAAAGCTAGTGTCTGTATGTCTAACAATGTATTTAAAGTCACTTCAGCTGTTAAGATATATTCTACCAAAACATGCACCATGTCTAACTATCACTGAAGCAGAATCAGTCAGCATTGCTATATTTCCTGACCAATGTAATATCTTTTAAATCGCTTTTTTAATGCTAACTCTAGGTCAGGAAGGTAGTTGGTTAAACCATTTATCTAATTACTGCGTGTAATGAAAACCTGATCTGAAAATTATGGCCAGTACTTCATCTCAGTGGAAATGTTGGTGGTCAGCAGAAAGGATATTTATAGAAACTAGTATTATGTTAGATGGTCATCATGAAATATTTTTATCTTGTATTCTAAAAATAATTGGCTGACAATATTGATTGCTGTACAGTTTAAATCAAAAGATTTCATGTACCCACATACTTAATTGAATCCACTCTGGAATTTCAAAAGGATTGTATTACTTCCAGTAGATGGCAGAATTTGCAATAATTCTTCTGCACATTGCAGCATGAATAACACACTTAGATATCACTAAGGAAGCATTCTCACATCCTTTCAGTACTTTTTTATTTCCCCTGTCAAAGTGTATTGTACATCAAATATAAATTCATTTGATTTGATTTGATTTATTATTATCACATGTATTAACATACAGTGAAAAGTATTGTTTCTTGCGTGTTATACAGCCAAAGAATACCGTTCATAGAGAAGGAAAGGAGAGAATGCAGACTGCAGTGTTGCAATCATAGCTAGGGTGTAGAGAAAGATCAACAATATAAGGTAGGTCCATTCAAATATCTGATAGCAGCAGGGAAAAAGCTGTGCTTGAGTCGGTTGGTACATGACCGCAGACTTTTGTATCTTTTTCATGAAGGAAGAAGGTGGAAGAGAGAATATCTGGGGTGCATGGGATCCTTGATTATGCTGGCTGCTTTTCCAAGGCAGCAGGAAATGTAGACAGAGTCAATGGACAGAGGCTGGTTTGCGTGGAGGACTGGGCTTTGTTCACGACCCTTTGTAGTTTCTTGCTGTCTTGGTCAGAGCAGGAGCCATATCAAGCTGTGATGCAACCAAAAAGAATGCTTTCTACAGTGCATCTGTAAAAATTGGTGAGAGTCATAGCAGACATGCCAAATTTCCTTAGTTTCCTGAGAAAGTAGAAGTGTTAAGCATGGAGATGTAAACCTTTCTCCTGGAGAAAATGGATGGCCACATTTCCTCAAAAATTAGAACTTGTTCTGAAAGATGAGACTGCTACTACGCCATTTTACCTGTTTGATGATCTTCAGGTTTTGATTAATGTCAGTATTCCTCTGTCATTGTGAATACTGAGTCATCTCTGACACATGGACGATCCCACATATATAGCTGCATTACGTGTCCAATGTTGGTACAAGAGCTTCTTCCTGTAATGCAAAGCTTCCCAATCTTTTCCCAGTGTGATCTTGTTTTAATGCCTCAGAACTTGTGTGACCCCAGGATGAAAATTTGGGATGGGTATGAGAGCTGTTGAGTGGGGTGAGGGAGGCTTCAGTTGTTGGCGGGGGATGTGGGTGAGGGTTGGTTTGGAGGGAGATGGGGAAATGGTTCATAGCCATTCATAGGGATCATAGGAATGGAAAGGAGATGTGGAAAGGCTGCCTCCCAGATCTCTTACTCTTCCCTGGAGAGCCTACTGTAACATCTGAGGGACTGAAGTGAAGAGCTATTTGCAATGGAAGGAAGAAGCAGGTCAGTCCCTCCAATAAAAAAAAGTGTGGATGCAAGTGGTCAAGAAAGTGAAGGGAGATGGTTTTCCAAGTGGCACAAGAGTCTAAAAAGGGCAAGAAAGGTGAGGGGTGGGGATGGGGGCACAGCATAGTAGCACCGTGGTTCGCACTGCTACCTCACAGCTCCAGGGACCTGGGTTTGATTCTTGGCTTGGGTCATTTTCTGTATGGAGTTTGCACATTCTCTCTGTGTCTGCATGGGCTTCCTGCAGGTGCTCCAGTTTCCTGCCACAGTCCAAAGATGTGCGGGTTAGGTTGATTGGCCATGCTAAATTGCTCCTTAATGTCCTAGGGTGTGTAAGTTAGGGGGATTAGTGGGGTAAATGTGTGGGGTTGTGGGGATAGGGCCTGGTGTGGGATTGTTGGTGGTGTAGACTTCATGGGCCGAATGGCCTCCTTCTGTACAGTAGGGATTCTATGACATTGCATTTCAGATGCCAACCCCATGCTCTGACTTCTCCTGTGATCTTCTGCATAACACTTTTCCGACCAACACACCTTACGGCCCCATTCGTTCCTCTCCTCATGTGTCCATTTGGATAGTCATCAGTCACATTGAACTCATTGGCATCTCACATCCATCCCTCACAACCTCCACAAAACCCATTTCTCACACTCATAACTGCTTTCTCCCCTCGCAGAAACAAATGCACAACTCTGGGAGAGGCAGAGGACCAGTGTATTGGGGAATGTTACCCCTCCAGCGATAGCTGCTCTCATGGTCACTGGCAAAACATCAGCACAGGTCCACAATGAATGAGGTCTTGCTCCAGGTTAGTGTATAAGTTAACAAAAACTTGCTACAAAGATCTGATCCTCGTAGGGCACTGGTGCTTCAGACAGGACAAGAAAGCGAAGCTTCTCCTATGTTTTGGTCTCACTTTCTTCCAGCTGGACCCAGCTGTCCATCAGCTCTGTCCTGTGAAGCCACATGTAGTTGAGGAGAAGCAGCTGGCACTGCTGCTGCGAATGATGTTGATGGTTCTCGTTGCTCCTCTTGTTCAGCATCAGATGTGCAAAAGTTGCTCCCATGCATTACATATATTTGGCACGCCCCTTTAAGAGAATGGGTCAGGTGACCCAGGAC